>NC_047054.1:607500-1207500 GCF_011762595.2 Tursiops truncatus
CTGATGGCATCTTTGAACCCTGGACGGTCTGCCTCTGGACTTCTTGTTTTGTAAGAAAATAATTCTGATAGGTGTTTAAACCACTGTTTGGGGAACTTTCTGCTACTCACGGGTCAAGTCATTGCTACTTTATTCAGTCTCTCCAATCAACTTCTAGAGTTCTTATTGCTTTATTTTTTACATTTGTCTTTAATCCATCTTAATTTATTTTTGAATATGCTGAAAGATATGGGTCCAATTTTATATTCTTCCAGATGGATAACCAGCTGTGCCAGCACCATTTATCAAATCCCAATGAATAGAAAAACCATTTTTTGTTTTATGCTAAATTTCCCTGTATGCTAGGATCTAGTTCTGAAATTTTAGCCAACTCCACTGATCAACTTGTCTTTATTTACGCCAGTATCTTATAGACGTGATTACATGGCTTTATACTATTTTAAACAATATATGGTAAGGCCCTTTTATCCTCACTTTTGAATATATTTTTGACATTTATTCTTCCACGTTAATTTTCAGATCACTTTCTCCAATTAAACATAAGCCTTGACTCCTATGCATTTATTTTCATAGAACTGGTATTTTTATATCTGTCTTCCCATCCGAAAACATTGACTGTCTTTCCATTTATTCAGATCTGTTGTCTGTCTCACAATAATATTGACAGATCTCTTCATATTAGGTCCTATACCACTCTTGTTAACATTTATCCCAGAGAACTTTATAGTGTTTGTTGCCATTGTGGTAGGATATTTTTTTCTGACCGCCAAGTTTAGCCAATTATTGTTTAATAAGTACTTAATGGTATACGACGTGCATCAGGTATTATTCTAAGCAGTTTATATATATCAACTCATTTCATTCTCAGCAAACTGTAGACTGAAGCAGAAGCACAATGTACACAGAAGGAAACTGAAGCACAGAGAAACTAAGTGATTGTTCAAGCGAGTTACTCGGCCAAAATGAGGTGACTTGCCGCTTGGTTAATGAATGGCAGGTGTGGGTCTCAAACACACATCTTCATCCAGAAAATATACTCTTAGCTATTATGCTAAATATACTACCAGCGATGTCCATAGATTCATCTTGCATTTACCCAATTTGCTTCAAACTTGAAAAAAACTTTTCTAGCGGTTTTTATTTCACATGGTTTTTTGTATGTACAAAATCAATCACGTATTTAGCAAAAGTGCTAATTTTAACGTTTTCCAAAATATATATCAATTGTTTCATTTTCTTCTCTTACTACAATTGCTAAAATGTCTAAACAATTTTGCATAGTAATTGTGCGGGTAGGTGAGCCTTTTTGTGTTACTGATTTTAACTGAAATGGTCCTAGAATCTTACCCTTGAGAATGCTTTTTTTTTTTCTGCGGTACGCAGGCCTCTCACTGTTGTGGCGTCTCCCGTTGCGGAGCACAGGCTCCGGATGCGCAGGCTCAGCGGCCATGGCTCACGGGCCCAGGCGCTCCGCGGCATGTGGGATCCTCCCGGACCGGGGCACAAACCCGTGTCCCCTGCATCGGCAGGCGGACTCTCAACCACTGTGCCACCAGGGAAGCCCTGATTTTTTTGATTGATCATCTTACACGACTAACATATTTGTTTTCTTCCTTCTTGTTTACTTAGTGAGTTTTATTTTAATCAGGAATGGGTTTAAAATTTTATCCCAAACCTTTTCATCATCTAGTGATAAGATCATGCTTTTCTACACTGATTTATTAATCTAATTACGTTAATAGATTTCCCAACATTGAAAAATCCTTGCATCATCACCCAGGATTAGTAACCACTTGGTTATTAATCTGGTCCAGACTGTTACCGTTTTTATACATTGCTAGGTTCTTATATACAAATGGTTGTTTAGAATTTTTATTACATACATATTGAGAAGAAATTTTGGTCTAGATAGTTTCTTTTTTGTACCATGTTAATCAAGTTTTGTTGTTAAGGTTATGTCAACCTCATAATATGAATTTTAGTGCTTTCCATCTTTTTCTTTTCTTTTTTATTTTTTTGGTGTTGAATAGCTTTTTGAACTATGGACTTAGCTGTACTTTGAAGGTTATGTAAGATTTACCTAGGAACCTATCTGGTACTTTTTAATGGTGTCCCTTTTAATCACCTTGCTAATCTCTTTTGAGGCAACTGATTCTGATGACTTTTCTCCATGTTTTGAAATAATTTGGGGTTGATCAAATTTTACTAAGAAAAAATAAATTTCCCTGGATTTAAGAAAATGTGCTGTTTGGAGCAGTTCCTTTCGTCGTCATGACGTCTTCAGTATCTCTCCTTATTTTCACTCTCATTATTCTTTAATCGGGACCATCGGGGCTTTCTGGTTTCTTAGACTTCTTAAAGCATCAACTTTTTGTTTGCTTTTAATTTAAGTTTATCATGATGATCTACTTCTTCCTATTTTCCTGTGGTTCCTTTTTCCTGATATTTCACTTATTTCTTAATATATACAGTATGTTCATTTTTGTTGGTCTTTTTAGATCTGTTTCTGAAGGAGGTGAACCACATATCCCTCAATAAATGTGTTTTAACAACATTTTTTCCCTAAAAGCTTTTGCTTTGTAAATTTAGCTACTATACTGCGTAATGTATGCACTTTAAGAGTATTCATCCCGTTGTCTCTTACCATTTACTTAGTGGTCCTCTTTACCCTGTTTAGTGTTTTTAATTGTAAATTCCACCTTTCCCAATACTAATACTGCCAATCCTACTTTCTTTTTGTTTGTATTCACCTGATATCTCTTGATATCCATCTCTTTATTCTCAACCACTTTTTAACCATTTTAAGTCTGTTTCTTATAAATACCAATAACGTTTCTAAATCAGCTGGTTAGTTTCTGTTTGTGTCAAAATTCAGCTCATTCCTATTTCATGTAATGTGTCATACGGGAGAGTTCACGTCTTCCGTCTTGTTTTATGGTTATTCATGATTTTACCTGTTTCCTCTTTCCCCTTGGAGCTGTTTTTGCTAAATTGATCAGATCGCTATTCATGCCTTTTCCCCCCTGCTAATTAGGTAGGTCTATTGTGCTTTCTTCATTTCACTAATGATTACCTTCCCTTCCCTGACATTCATATTCAAATACATATTTTTCATTACCACATGAATGCAAGATAGCAATTATTCCCCTCCACTGAAGCTCTGCGCCATGACTGTTTCTCCCCTCTTTCTTCAGATGAGATTTTGGGAACACTTTTAATCTCCCTACCAGCTTCCCCCAACTATTGGGTTTTGCTGAGACGGAAGGAGTTTTATTTCTAGTCTTTTCTTAGGGCTTCCCTTGCAGTGGTTCTTGCACATTTCCACTCGCTCTATCGTCCTTTGGGATTTGACCGCACATACACTGCACGGTGGGTGGTTCACCACATTTTCCTTTCCTTTCACAGGTAGTGACTCTGATTCAGTTGGTATCACTTCTTGAATACTTCAGATGGTGCACGTTGGTGATACAGTCTCTGAATCTCTGCATGTCCCTAAATATCTTGCGTTTACTCTGAGAGATGGATGATATCTTCTCTGCATATAGAACCCCCGGGCTGTAGTCTTTTCCTTGTGGTAGAAGTTATTCTGTTGTCTTCTAGTTTTCACTGTTGATGATGAGAGAGTCATTAGTTTTATATTTGTTTCTTTTGTAAGTCACAAGAAGAGTAACTTGTTTTTCTTTCTTTAGAATCTTGTAAAGTATCTTTATCCACAAAGTTAAAGAATTTCTCGAGGATGTGCTAAGGGGTGTGTGTGTGTGTTTTCTTAATTTTACCTGGAACTTCGTCTTCTGAGTCATTTCTTCTACTTGGTCTTCAAAACCAGTCATTTGGATTTCAACAGTGACCACCCTTCCTTCTTCAACATATCTCTTCTGCTTTTTCTGGTTTCTAAATTATGGCTTTCCCCACCTTAGCGTTCGGCCGTTACTGCTGGCTTTGCTACTGTGCTTTTTTTTTTTTTGTACTTAGATGTCTGAGAGTGCTCTTATTATAATCTTTCATTTGGGTTTGGGCTTTCCTTTTCTTCCCATCGCTCATTTGCATTCGGAGCTTCCTGATCTGTCTGTTTTGCATCATACCTCACTTCCTACGTGCTGGGCGCCATTAAGCTTGTCGCTGCTTTCCTGGGGGCTGCCTTGGAAGCAGTGACAAGTCGTCTTAGTCGCTGGGGACAAGCCTTTCTACTCCCTGGGTTCCGGGGCTGGCACTCTCAGTACTGGAGTGGAGAAAAGGCGTCCACTTAGGCTCCCTCAGCTCCTGAGGGGCAAGGAAGACAGCTGCCCCTGCAGCACGACGTCCACTCCCGTGAGTAGTGTGGGAGGGGCCGGGGAGCCTCTCTCCGGCACCGGGAAGCCACAGCGTCCTCTCTGATCCTCACGCTAGGGCTTCACCCCACTTCGAGCGTTCATCTGGCCCAAGAAGAAAGGCACGTGCATCGTGGACCCTAAGAGGGTTCTAGACCTCATTTGCACCCACATCACTGCTCAGATCAGGAGGGGTAAAGAGCCATTTGGGAGATGGGTAAATGAGGCATGACTCGAACAACGCTTATACCACAGTCCCGGATACATGTGCACAGAAAAACTCAGACCGTGCCTCTAATGCCCTTCTGTTTCTCAAAAGAGGGTCACATTTGGTCAGGGGAAGGTCTAGCATCCGGAATCTTGTATAAAAGGTGGACCGGGACTCAGGACACAGCCCACCAAGCAGGTGCAGCAGGTGCAGCAGGAGGCTTCAGGGCTTGTGGCATCTCCTTTCCCACCAACTCTACTGGAACCGGCCTTGGGCCAGCAATACCATGAGGTGAGAAGTCGTGTCTGTGGGAGCTGGCGGTTGCTGAGCACCCCTGATGGCGACAAGCAGGAAGAGAAGGCAAATCCCAGAGCAGTGGTGAGGAAACAGGAGAGTTGCTGGGACCAGAAGCAAGCGGTCAGGGAGCCCCACTCAGAAATCAGTGACCTTCCTCCTTCCCTTTCCTACTTTGTAAATTTATTATGTATTTTGATTTCAGGTGCGTACAAACACAGACATAAGGCTGTCTGCTTTTCAAATTTAAAAACAGGTAACCTTCCTCCCCTGACATTCTATAAATGAAGAATAAATGGTAGACTTTTCATTTTAAAATTCTGAAATTCACAACCACGACACTGATGACTGACTAACGAGTAAACACTTTGGGTTAAGACTGTCTCAGAGGTGTTTTTCCTTTTTTTCCAGGGTTAGGGTTCTGTGGAAAAAAAGTGTTCCCACTTCCAGATATCACCTCATTTCAAACTTCGCCTTCACGGCCAATGTTCCTCACTGGAGTTGATGAGCTTCCGCATTTGGTCAAGGACATCACAGGCAATGTACATAGTGCGGAGAAGGAAAGATCTTTTATTTTATCACTTCTCTAAAAACTGTGGGATGATCTTACGCAGCTGTTTCATAAGAAATGTGTCTCAGATCTGACAGGATAAATTCCCTTCAAAGATGAATCAAAGAAAATAGTATCCAAGAATGCCAAAGAAGCCACTATTAGCCTAACCCCATCACACCTACAGAGAGCTCCACAGCTGCTGAAAGGACTATTCCCACCAGCCAGTAAGCCACACGGAGAGATTTAAAAGGAGAGAAAGAGATCTGTGTGAGAACCGGTCAAACGACACATTACTGTGGAAAGGAAACCCTCCTTAGCTTTAGTGTCTGAATATAACACGTAATTAACAATAGCCACTTGCCAGTCAGTAAAGCCATAGAAAATGATTAAAATTAAGTTTGATAATAGCCATAAAATTGGTCGATAAAAATAAAAATATTACATTTCTTTTTTTTATAGTTGACTAAAATCATTGTGTTTCTAGATTTGAATTCTCCATGTAATTGCATTAACAGGCGTCTCTACTACCCCTTCCTGCGGCTGAAGCTGCATTTTCCTGTGTCATTCAAAGAAGGAGTGGATTTGGACTGGCAAGGTGCTTTGAAACTCCATGGACAAGCTCAATTAGCATGATTCTTTGGAAGAGTTTCAACGGTCTTTGGCTACCATTAATATTTTTAATCTTTCATTTTTATTATGTGTATGATGTCAGGAGCTGTGGCAGGAAGCACATTTTGTCAATTAAATAATTAATACCACAGCATAATAGTCAGGGAGGAAAAACTGACATTTGTCAGGTTCAAAGAAAATGAAAGGCTGGGAGGATTCTTCATCATGCGTGCTTGGGAAACACATCATCCGATAGCAGACTTTCCCTTGTTCCTTTCTCACCTCATCTGCCGCTCCTGCTACAAATATTCCCCACATCAAAGCAGACGAAAGAAAAAGCATTTGCAATGCCTCCCTCTTCCCCACATGCTCATCCACCCAATCACAAAATCACGTCCATTTTATTTCCCAAATATTGTGTCCAGTCTCCTCATTTCTCTCGATCGGTACCATCAAAATTGGCTAAGACTGACTCCAGGAAACCAGAGGGCAAGGTTGACACTGAACTGCCCGTTTTCTGCCTTGGCAACCGCACAGAGGTTAGAAGCCTGAGCACCTGGGGGCAGACAGGCCTGGGTTCAAGTCCCAGCACGGCGCTCACTGGGATCTCAGGCCTCCAAGCCTTGACCGTCTCAACCTGTGAAAGGACGATGCCCCTGGGCCCTACGTCCCGAGGTGCTGTGAGAGTTCAGTGATGGTGCACGTGACTCCGAGCACACTGACTGGAACGAGGTGAGGAATCAGCACACCTCAGCTGTCCATAGCAGTGCCTTCCATTTGCGTCCTTAATACGACCTGACTTAGGAACACGCCAACTGGGTGGCAGCACCTCCGCACGCTGCACTCTGGCTTTTCCTTTCACCTCCGCTCTGAAACCTCTTCTCACCACTGCACTTGGCCGCTCCTGACAAGAGGCCCCTGTCGGCTACCTTGTCTCTGTCCCTTCCCTCTGCCCCGTTCACTCTCTAGTCCTTGGCTGGCAAGGAGCTAGGTGACAGGGATGTTTGGTCCCCTAAGACTCTGCTTCCGGGCTTCCCACAGATGGTCTCGCCGTGTCATCAGCAACAGTGTGCACTGGACGAACGCTGCCTGGGAGGTGAAGACTTCAGCTCGCTATTTTTAACCCGTTAAGCGTCCTCTCTGCCTAAACTAAACGCTTGCTGGGGGCAGAGACGCGCTTCCCCGGCGCATCACGCCACACGTGCTGCTTTGTTCCCTCTCACAGGATCCCACAGTGTAGCTTCTTCTTTGCCAACAGGTCACTAAAAGTTATTTTTGTTACAAAAGGTAAGACTTCACACCGGGTTCAGATTGCCTGCATTTCTACAGTACCTGCTGTTTTTGAAACTGGTGAAAAATGTACTCTGATAATCTCTGTTCACTGTGTAGAGATTATGCAAGAAGAAATGGGGTTTAGAACGATCACACATGGGACAGTGAACTCAAGTCCCTTAATTTAGCAAGAGTACCTATCTCAAATATCTGCTCCGTGTTTCCCTTAAAAACTGGATTTGAAATGTTCAGCAAGTTTTTCCTCTTTCGTATAATTTGATACCTGTAATTAGTAAGGCATGCTTTCGCGGGGAACACAATCTTTCTGGCACATCAAATGAGTCTTCTTGACGTAAACTGCTTTAGGTGAGGGAACACTATTTCAACCTATTGAGGGTGGCTCTTTCCACAACGTAGAGAAGAAAAGAACCATGGAAAAGTTCAAACTTTGGAATGATTTATAGCATTGTTACTTTTTCTTAAGTTTGTTCCTGTTCAGTATTAAACTGTTAGTCACACTGTCTGTAAGGTGACTGGAAAAGAATGAATATATTCTTTATTTCTGAAGTTTAATTTATTTTTCCTTGTTTCTTGATAAAATTAGCTACGGGATGCTAAGTTCTAGGTAAATGAACTGTGCAGTGCAGATGTAAGAGGATTTTATTTTTATTAGTGGCAATGTCGCCCACATCTCAAGGCTGTGTTGGAAGGAACAAAATGTCCCTCTGTATGCCTAATTTTAAAGAAGCCACTGTCTTTAAAGCACGGAAATCAGTAGGGTTAGGACTGTGAACTCGAGTTACAGAAGTCGCTATTGCACTGGTAGAACACGCAGGCAGAAAACAGAGCGTAAAAGTGTCCAACAAACACATGGGAATGACCAAACCATAATGGATCACATTATGGGAAACTAGGATGTTTTAAGGCCTAAACTTAACGTCCCAAAATGCCTTCGAGAGAGAAAATGGAACCCTTGTGACGCAGGCTCGTTCTATAAACAGACAAACAGCTGGGCCAGATGGATCACGACATGATCCAGAGAAGAATTCTTACTTTCTCATGAGGGAAGATGAGTTTCCTCACGCCAGTTCTAACTACAAAAACAGCGTCTGTGTGCACCTCCCTGAGCCTGGCAGGGAGCCCTGGAGACCTGGGTTTCCAGTTTAGGCACCAACACTGGGACCACACGCAGAACCGCAACCTCACATATGAAATGTGGGGTGTGGGATGATTCTTTACGTGGTCCATACCTGCATCTGGGTCCATGTGTCCATAGGTGGCTTTCTACTTTTAATGTGGGATACTCAGGGATCACCTAATATCTCAAAGTCTAAATCAGAGGATAGGACATCAATCTAAGAAATAATCATATCACCTCGAAGGGAAAAAAGTGACCCCTGCAAGTTAGCAGGAGCTGTGCTTCGTGTTACTAGAGCAACGACCTACCTTGTCTGGTGAACTCATCTGCTTCTCTGTGAACCAGATCCTTTACTCTGTTTCCATAAAGCAGCCGCGAGGAATCGTGATCAAAAGCTTTCAGGGTTTCACTGGAACTGTAAGACTTCTGTGTGGGAACCCTGCACTCCGCGCTGTCTGCTGAGGAATTGGTATAGCGCCGTTCCTTCTCCCGTCTGTTCTTGGTCAGGGAGCAGTAAGGCCTACGTTCCTTCACATCCATACTTCATTCCTTCCGGGCGCACATCAGTCCCGGCGAAGTATGCTCAGGGCTCCATTCTCACTGGCCTGTCTGTGAAGATAAAAGGTTTGCATGATGTCAGCGTCACATTCGCCTACAAACTGGCTGTCTCCTCAATCTGGAGAATGGTGGAAAGTAAGGGTATTATTGCTTATTGAGCAAACTTGCTTTCCACAAGAAATAAAAATTCGTGAAATCAGTGTAAAATGTCCGGTATTATCAGAAAGTGAGGCACACGTTCTGGTAATGAGAGCTATGGGTGCTTGTTTAAGCTACTAGATCTGATTTTTCACATTAATACAAAAAAAAAGTAAGGTCAGCCACAAATTTTGATACAGGAGCTAGCTAAAAGTTGGTCTTGACGTTTTCTAAATTTTCCACAATGGAAAAGTTTTCTCTTGCTGCATTTTCTCCATTCATAAAAAATTACCTTTCTTTTTCTTACAAAAACATATACTACTTTTATTTCTTTATTTATTTATTAAAGATTAGGAGCAAATTGGGAGCTTCACAGAAGTAAAACTTTGTCGAGTGCGTTGAACATTTGATTATTTTTCACAAAGACGTTTCCTTCAGAAGGCACAATTATCATGTGTTAATGACCTAAATGTCTCGACAGGTGGAAAAAAGCGGATCCTTCGCTTCTACTCCTCTCCTTCAAAAGCACTGTGCTTTCTAGAAAATGAATTTAATCAGCACTATCTCGATTTTTAAGGCAATGCAAGTAGCTAAATTGATGGGATAGTTTCCTGCAAGGGCCGGTAGCGAGAACGAGTTAGAAGGAGCAGGGCGAATTGTGTTTCTCTGCCCAGCAACTCTCTTTTTCCTGAATTTGCTAAAAGGACAGGGGTCAGGGTGGGTAGAAAAGGCTCTGCTGCTGAAGATACAGGGCCCAGAAGAGGGAGGGCCGTATCCACATTCTACACCGTGGTCCAGGGCTCATCCACATTTTACGTGGTCCTCCTTTCAATTCCTTCTCCTTTTGTCTTTCCTTTCAGTCTGAAGGTCCCTTAAGGCCTTGTCTTCAGCATTCAGTGTCTCCCCCGCCCCACTCCTTTCCTAAACTCACTTTTTATTTGAGTGTTTCCATAATCAACTTGAAACAAATGATTCCTGGTGGCCCAGGTCTTCTCCTGGGTTCCACGTCCTTAGGGCTGGGACTTGTATTTAGCTATTTTCTCCTGAGAGTCCTTCTCCGGAAGAGTCTCTCTGCCCCTCTCTTCATCCTTGGCCATCATGAAACACATCACACTGCTCTCTCTAATGTGCTTCCAACTCGGAGTCTCTTCGCTGACTCTGATTTGCCCACGTCAACTCAGGTTACATCTACGCTGTCAACAAGTCTTGATTCTATTCTATCTGAGCAAAATTATGACTCCGAATACCTTTCACTTTCTAACTTCTGCCTTCCTTCCAGCGATAAGGAGAGTGGGGAAACTCTGAGCTGGACTGACCCCAGAATACCAGAACCTAGGCTTGGAAAAGTTGGGTGCTCCTCCAGCCGCCTCTTCAACCAAACTGAATCCTACCCGTCCCATATTGAGGGTGTCCCACATGGGGCTCCATGTGTCTCTGCTACTGAACTGAGCTGCACTGTGAAAGCAGCTGCTAATAGCTTAGCTTGGTTGTTGACACGTATCTTGACTTCCCTACCTTTTTCTACTTTTTGATGACTCCTATTTTATAAACTAACATTTTTCACTGACCCCCTCTGATTCATTACTCCATTTTTCTCTTTACAAGTTCTCCCAATAGCTTTTAATAGAAATTGGATTCCCCTTAACGTAGCTTTCCTTTCTGTTTAAGACAATAAATAATTTCAAGGTGCGGTGACAGGGGCTATATTTGTACAACGGGATTAAAACAACAACACACGGATTTACTCTTGTTATTCCAACAAACAAGTCACTTTAGATAAATATTTATTGAATGACTAACATGCTGAGAACACACCACTGAATCAAACACTGTCCCTGCCCTCAGGGAACATATGCTCAGTGAGGGAAACAGGCACATTCCTTCTACTGGAGTGAATAAATATGCCCAAGTTAAAGGAAAATCTTGTTTCCAAAATAGCCTTGATCTCTTTGGAGGAAAGGTTTATATAGACTCTCATAACTAAATAATCCTCAAAAACCTTTTCATTGACCAGAAAAATATTGTCATTCAAGCATTTTTAGTAATAGAGTTTTGGGATTTGAAATCATTATAAAGGTTCCATTTCTTGCCCTAAGTTGACATCTTTCAAAAAATAAGTGTTGCTATATATACAAATATGTAGGCATTTTTATACTTTAAAAATGGACTGACTGGGACTTCCCTGGTGGTGCAGTGGTGAAGACTCCGTGCTCCTAATGCAGGGGGCCCGGGTTTGATCCCTGGTCAGGGAACTAGATCCCACACGCCACAGTGAAGATCCCGTGTGCCTCAACTAAGACCTGGAGCTGCCAAATAAATATGTTTTAAAAAATGAACTAATGCCAGGAAAAATTGTTTTATTTTTTCTTCTCTGCTGCAGTTGTGTTTCAATTAGTTAGGCCAGGCATTGGTAAACTCTAGTCCCCTGACCCAATCTGACCCATGACCTGCTTTAGTAAATACAGTTTTACTGGAACGAGGCACATGTATTTGTTTACGTATTCTCCTTGGCTGTGTTCACGTTGCAAAAACAGAGTTGAGCGGTTGCTACAGAGACTGTAGTGAATTGAACTGTGGCTCCCAGAAAGATATGTTGAAGTCTTAACCCCTGGTATCCGTGAAGGTGACCTTATCTGGAAATATGGTCTTTGTAGTTGTAATCGAGTTAGGATGAGGTCATAGTAAGTTCGGGTGGGCTTCAAATCCAATGACTGGTCTCTTTATGAGATAGAAGACGGGGATTTGGATACAGAGACGTACAGACAAACAAGAAAATGGGGCATGTGACGTTGAAGGCAGAGATGGAGGAATGCAGCTACGAGACAAGGGTGCCCAGTGTAGCCAGCAGCCACCAGAAGCCGGCAGAGACACGGGGAACAGATGCCTCCCTAGGACCTCAGAGGCAGCATGGCCCTGCCAGCACCTCACTGCCATACTTCTTGCCTCCAGAACTGAAAGGATACATTTCTGTTGATTCAAGCCATCAAATTTGTGATTTTTTTTACTGCAGCCCTAGGAAACTAATACAGAGATCTGATGGCCCCACAAAGTCTAAACGATTTGCTGTCTGGCCCTTTACAGAAAAAAAAAAAATTGCCCATGTCTAAGTCAGACCACACATATTTCCATTCTGTCTTTTTCTTTGTCCCTTTGGACCTTTGAATGTAAAAAGTATTTTCTTTACTATATAGTCCATGATACAGTTTTTCAGTCTTGCAAACCAGGTAAGTCAATAAGTTCTTTAAAGTAATAATATGCACATACGTCATCAGAGCAAAGATGCATCCTTGCAATAATGTTACCAATGTTTAAACATCAATTCCAGTTAAATGTTAATAAATTAGGAATCAGAAGATAATTTTATGTATTCTTGAGCTTTATACAACATCTCTAGCACAAAATATCTGACTTTTCTTTATTTGTGGAGCAATTCTAAAGTGCCACGAAAAATCAAGACAGAGTATTCAAATACACTGTCAAAGAAAAAGACATTTTGGGCTTAGAGCTTCCAAACAATGAAAAATCTTTTGCATCTGTATTTCCGGTTTTGCACATGGTTCAAAGTCTTCAAGGATTTAATTTACACTGTAATGTTTGCAACTACTGATATGCTTCTGATGGAAGTCAGTGAGTTCAATGTGACTTCAAAAGGCAGTTTTCTTGGATTAATATCCCATGGAAATGACGGTGTTTATTAGAATATTCCAACCTTTTGTCTATATCTATAATTTCTTCTGTTTACATTTACTATTAATCTTGTGATTTACATAGTTTTAAGAATCACATCCATAAAGGATATCGGGAAAATTTGTTGTGTGAGGCCAGTGTGATAATTATTTATTTGATATTAAAATTATGATATTAATTAACATACTGGGAGTTTGGGGTTAGTAGATGCAAACCATTACATTTAGAATGGGTAAACCACAAGCTCTTACTGTAGAGCACAGGGAACTATATCCAACCTCCTGGGATAAACCATAATGGAAAAGAATATAAAAAAAGAATGTATATAGGTGGATAACTGAGTCACTTTGCTGTACAGCAGAAATTAGCACAATATTGTAAATCAACTGTACTTCAATAAAAAAAGTGTAAAAAAAATTTCTTTTTAATTAAAAAAAAAAAAAGGCAGTTTTCTGCATTATCTCCTGCACTCAAAGCTGAAGACGAGAAGGTTAAAAAAATACAGCTGCTTGGGCTTCCCTGGTGGCACAGTGGTTGAGAGTCCACCTGCCGATGCAGGTGACGAGGGTTCGAACCCCGGTCCGGGAAGATCCCACATGCCGCGGAGCGGCTGGGCCCGTGAGCCATGGCCGCTGAGCCTGCGCGTCCGGAGCCTGTGCTCCGCAACGGGAGAGGCCACAGCAGTGAGAGGCCTGCGTACCGTGGTGTTAAATTGTTGAAGCACTTTGATGGTGATTGCATAGTCCTACCAGAGGAAGAGGGTCACTGGCAGCATATCTAGCATAAAGCAGTTAACGAACAGGACCCTTGCTGCGTCAGGGGGCGGGGCCTTTGAAAAGGAAAGGAAACTAGTAGAGAGAAAGGGGACCGAAAACTTTCAGTTGAACTGCCTACAGCAAGTATATGACAATATCAAACTGATGTGGTTAATTTTCATTAGCTCCTTGAAAAACCACTCAGTTACTGCCCACAGCACCGCTCTGGAAAACACACCTGGTCTTAGAGCAAATTCCATTATTTGGCTATTGGTTTTTCCTCAATATCTTGCAAAGTGTTTGTCTGAATGAATGCGCAGGCAGTCCTGACTTAGGGACACTAGGGATCGTATCCTCTATTTCAGATACTGTATATTATTTCAACATGCTTTGAAACTTGGCCACAGAACTTAACGACATTATCACATTGTTTCATAACCTGTTCTTAACTCCAAAGAAACAGTTTAAAATTGTACCTTTAGGAAGTAATCTGATTTTTATTGGACTTTGTATATTTTTAAAACCCTTGATGCCAATGATTACAATCTCTCAGGCCCATGACAAACATCCCTAAAATCATCTGTACTTCTAAAATTCTGTGAGCTTATGTGTCAAGCTAGCAACGGAAATAAAAACAAATGGCCAAACCCAAAGGATTAAGTAAGCTTTTCATCAAATTCACTCATGTTTCCGTTGTTATTTATTTTCTGTAAGGATTACAAATTCCTGAATGTTACCTTGAATACCTTCTGCATAGACTGCCTCCTCACTTTATAATGGTTTGGAAAAGCTCACCCAAAAGAGTAAGCAGATTTCAGAGAAACACTAATTTACCTCGGCATAGTTTAGATTAAAGATCTAAATTAAGCTATTTGTACACAATACCAAGACAATTTTGCCTTTTGTTACTCACAATTCGTATTCTCCCTAATAAGTTAGTATTTATGATTTATTACCAGTTATGTTAATCCAACAGTAAATACAACTTTGCACACCACAAGCACTTCAAAATGTTTCCTTCACTGAATAGTTACATTACTGTCAACTGAACACAAGATGAAATCAATTGCTATTGTTCATTTCAGGGGTAATTTTGTTTCCTGAGACAAATTTGTAAATCAAAGAATTGAAATAATTAAGAACAAAAATAAAATCATGTTATGGTGATTATTTTAATAATGCTAAATTCAAGCATAACTAAAATTTGAGCTTACAGTTTCAAATAGAAGAATGCAAGCGAATCATCACACAAAATTAAAACACAAACAAAACCGTGTAAAGAAACATAGGGAAAGGAGAGTGTACCATGAGCAACAAAACTGATGCTTGTTGAGAAGATGCAGGTACAGAGAAAAATAAATATAGTGAATAATTTGTGATTGAGAAGATTAAAAACAAGGAAGGTTGCTTTCTTTAAACAAGAGAGGAAATAAAGAGAACATTCGACAGCAATAATAAATAAGAAGTCAACTTCTGCTTCCAGCCAAGATGGCGTAATGGGAAGTGGATTTACCCACCTGTCTAAAATAGCAACGACAATAAAATAGACAAAATACATGAAACGAAGTTTTCAAGTTATTGACATGAAGAAATGAAGGACAGTGAACCTTGAGAAAGGGAAACAAACAAGGTGAGCCCTTGAGTACCCTTGCTCACTGCCTTGAAAGAATTTCCAGGCTGTAGCACAGCAAGGAGGAACCCAGGAAGAGCTCAGCCAACCTCTAAGCTAGAGACAGAGCTCACAGGCTGGTAGAACAGCTGGTAAGAATTTGCAGGACAAAGTGCTGGAGGAAAGAGAGCTGCATGGGGAAAGAACTCTGCAGGTCTGCAGAGGCTCCTTCTTGAGAATTCAGTGGTGCACTGACCAGCACATGTGTGTGAGGGGACTGCTGGAGGCCAGAGAAAGAATGACTGGAAAGGATTATAGCAGAGTTTCTCAACCTTGGCATTACTGATACATTAGATGGAAAATTTTCTTTCTGTTGGGGGATATCCTATAGTAGGATGTCTAGCAGCATTCCTAGCCTCAACCTACTGGATACCAGTAGCACGCCTAGTCATGGTAATAATAAGATATGCTCAGACGCTACCAAATGTCTTGCCTGGGTAAAACTGTCCCTGTAAAGGACTGCTGAATTACAGGGAACAGTTTTCAAAGCTCAAACTGGGCCAAGAATAGTGTGTAGTTTTTCCAGCCAGACTAGAAAAACCTCATAATTTATTAGGCAATGTATTCACAAAGGCCTTGCCTCAATTGTGGGGAATAATTAGAACTATAGGCTAAACATCATTCTGGTCTCAATAAAAAATCTTAAAAGCAAGACGAGAAAGGATCAAAGTGTTTCCAAGTAGCTTACCTGTCCCATAACAAAGCTTAGAAATGTTATAGGAATAGAAAAATAACCAGCACTCAACAAAGTGAAATTCACAATGTCTGTCATCTGATCAAAGAGTACCTGGCATGCAAAGAAGCAGGAAAATAATGAGGAGAAAAATCAAGCAATTGAAACTGACCCAGAACTGACACAGGTGCTAGAATGAATAGACAAGGACATGAAAACACTTACTAATAACTGCATTCCATATGTTCAAAAAATTAAATGGAGACATGAAAGACATTAAAAAAGAAAAAGAACCAAATCAAACTTGTAGAGATGGAAGTACCATGTCTGAGATGGAAAATACACTGGATGAGATAGATGGCAGATTAGACATCGCAGAAGAAAAGATTAATGAACTTAAAGATACAGTAATAGAAACTATATGAAATGAGGCACAGAGAAAGAAAAAAATAATAAATGAATACTTCGTCAGTGAGATGTGGGACTACTTCAAAAGGCCAAGATAGATGTAACTGGAATCTCTGAAGGAGAAGACAGAGAGGAGAGAACAGAAAAAATGCTGATGAAATAACAACCGAAACATAATCAAATTTGAGAAATGCTACAAAACCCTACAGATCCCAGAAACTCAACAAACCCCAAGCACAAGAAATATAAAGAAAAGTATACCAAGGCATTTAATTGTGATTAAAATTGCTCAAAATCAGGGACTTCCCTGGTTGTCCAGTGGTTAAGAATCCGCCTGCCAATGCAGGGGAGATGGGTTCGAGCCCTGGTCTGGGAAGATCCCACATGCTGCAGAGCAACTAAGTCTGTGTGCCACAACTACTAAGCCTGCGCTCTAGAGCCCGTGAGCCACAACTACTGAGCCCACACGCCACAACTACTGAAGCCTGCACACCTAGAGCCCATGCTCTGCAACAAGAGAAGCCACTGCAGTGAGAAGGCCGCACATTGCAACGAAGAGTAGCCCCCGCTCGCCGCAACTAGAGAAAACCCGCGTGCATCAACGAAGGCCCAGTGCAGCCAAAAGTAAATAAATAAATAATAAAAAAATAACTTAGTTATAAAAAAAAAATTGCTCAAAATCAATAATAAAGAATAAGTCTGAAAGCAGACACAGGAAAAAGGCACATTAAACACAGAGTTTCTTGTTGTAAATAATGAAAGCAATTAGACAGTAGAGAGACACCTTTGAAGTACTGAAAGAAAAAAAATCTGTCACCATAGAATCCTGTAAGTAATGAAAATATCTCTTAAAAAGGAAGGCGGAATAACTACCTTTTTCAGACATACAGAAGTTAATCACCAGTCGACTCTCGTTACAAGAAATGCAATGGGAGTCCTCTAGGCAGAAAAAAAAAAAATGACATCAGATGGAAATACAGATCTACAAGAGGAATAAATAGCCTTTGGAAGTGGTAGCTGTTTGGTTAAATACACAAGCTATTCTCTTATTAAATCTCTTTTAAAAACAGATGACTGTTTAAACAAAATGATATCATAACAATGTATTGTGGATTTGATAACATATGTGTAAGTAAAATTTAGTGCAACAGTAGCACAAAGGAAGGAGTGGGGAAACGGAAGTGTACTACCGCGAGTGTTTTATACTATATGTGAAGTAGCATAGTACTGCCTCAAGGTAGTCTGCTATACTAACGATGTCTACTTTAAAGCCTACCCTAGTGCACCCACTAAAATAAAACTGAGGGTTACAGCCAGTAAGTTAAAAGAAATAACGGAATCGTACGAAATGGAAGCATAAAACATCAACAAAGCCAAAGAAAGTAGAAGAGGAACAAGGAACATACGGGCAAATAGAAAGCAAACAGCAAGATGACAGACTTAAACTTAACTAAGCCAATGATCACATGAGATGTAAATGGTCTGAATACTCCACAGAATGCAGAGGTTTTCAGATTGGATTAAAAAATAAAAATAAGAAACAAGACCCAATTATATGCTGCTTCCAAGAAACATGCTTAAATACAAAGACACAAATAAGTTAAAAGTAAATGGATGGAAAAGAGAAACCTAACCATATCAATAATTGCATTAAATATAAACAGAAATGGTCACAACAATTAAAAGGCTGAGATAGACTGAATGAAAGAGTAAGATGAGACCAGCTGGAGGAACACCCAGCAGCCATTCAAAAGAATGCAATGGATCTACACGCATTGACATGGAATTGTGCACAAGGCAGAGTGATCATTAAGTTTTTTGTTCATTCATCATACATGTCAGGCATGGTAAGAGGTTCTGGGAATGGAGAGGTGAACAAGACATAGTCTCTACTCTTTCATTCTGAAAGGGGAGCTGGAGTTTAAATAATGAGTCACACAAATAAATGCACAACTAAAAATGTAACAAATGCTGCAAGAAATTGCAAGTTGCTAAAACAGAGAATAGAAGGTGGGGTCTGATTGAGACCGAGAGCCAAAAACAAAGACTGATCTTAAATGACATTTAGGCTGAGAGCCGTTGGTTAAATAGGGTTTAACCTGGCCACAAGTATGTGTCACAGAAAAGAGGCTGACAGTCGAGCAGACCAGGCTGAAAGAACGTGTTCAACCAACACATGGAGACAGGGAGGGGCTTGATGGACCAATGCCAGCAGGGCTGGAGCAGCGCGAGAGAGGGGAGAGGCATGAGATGAGTCCAGAGGGAGCCTGAGGCCCAGAGGCAGAGCTTCACAGGACAGGATGGGCAGTTTCACCCATATGCCACCGTTAATGGGGGACCATTGGAGAGCTTTAAATGGCACGTTTGACATGATCCATCAGGTTTCCAGTTTGGAGAGATCCCTCTGGCTGAAGTGTAGAGAACAGGGAAGATGGAGGTCTGGGGAGGAAACGGGAAAACTTGTTGGCAGATTTTTGCGGAAGTCCAGGCAAGAGAATGAGAGCTTGGACTAGGGGACCTGAAATGGCAGTGGGCATTTAGGGAGGTGGGTGGGTGGGAGAGATAGACTTGGCATCAGAAAGACCTGTGATGGGCTGAAATGAGGGTGAGGAAGAGGAAAGAGTTGGGGGTGACGAACAGGCTGCTGGCTGGAGCAGACGGGAAAAGGGGGATGTCTACTGAGACAGAGGGGACAGGAGGCCGCCCCTCAAAACTATTTAGTGCACACTCCCAATTCTCGCTTTTCTTTCATTTAAAACATATTATTAGGCAGTAATCTTTGTTCTTTGTGGAAACTAGAAAATACAGTTAAGAGCAAAACAAATCCTTAAAATCATTGCTCACATAACATTTTAGTGTTCACCTTTTCAGGCCCTTTGTATGCATGTGTGTGTGAATGTATGTATGTCATATATAATTTATAATTTAATGTAAATGATCGTGTAACCTATTTCTACTTGACATATTACAAACAGTTTATGGGAGTAAAGATATATTTATGCCTTTATAAATAATAAATAGGAAGCTTATTGTTTTAAAACTGAAAATTATTCTTCAGGCTATATCATAGATAGCAAAAACTCAGAAAATGAAACAAAATAGGAGAAATATACTAAAATAGCTACTGAGTAAGTGTGAATACTGGAAAATTTTTAATTGCAAAATATATAGAACAGTGCCTGAGGCTGTAAGAAAAGTGGTTTGAGTCTGATCAAATCATTAAAAATTCTTTCAAAATTATTTATATGTAGAAGGAAACAGAAACTGGAAATGATCAAAAAAGAAAAAAATATGGATAACGAGGTTAATCCACCCAGTAATGTAAAGTGGGAATATATTCTATGATGTAAAAACAAATAAAGCAATTCACGTGCAAAATTAGAAATTAAAAGTGATTCTATTTTCCCTAATAAAAACAATGGACGATAGTAATGTAGTAGTAAAATATATTAACACAGCTACGTGGGCTACCGCCGCAAAGGAGGGAAAAACTGCCAGGAAAGTCATAATCTCCATACTTCGAATAATTTGGGAAAAGGTCCTCTAGAATCCAGAGCAGCTGAACCAAATGCAGCTCTCTTACCTTCCAGACCTTTAGGGTAAAGTTGTAAGTAATCTCTCTCAATTTGCCTGCCTGCCTGGATCAACACATATATCCATCACATGTAGTTAAGCATTTTCATGTTGGTTTAAGCCAGAACTCTGAATCTGGAGGCCACCACTTTATTCACCAGTGCTTCAAAATGAGCCAGGCCTTTGAAAAAATTGCCAGTAATGCCATCGGGTTCAGAGGGAAAATCAAAGAAACGGTTACGTGTCATGAGACTGTGTCATCCAAATGGCCTCAAATATACTCTAGGTAAAGAGCAACCAAATAGACAACTGTGATAGCACTCGGTGTATTGTTCTGATTCAACTGGGTCGCGGACTGTCACGCCACCTTCAAACGTACGTGTTCACCCCAGTGGACACGCCAGTCACACTCAAATACACAATCGTCACAATAACCTCCACTTAGTAAGCAGTTTTACATTGTAGGTTGCACACTGCTTTACGACTTCTAACAACAGCTCGTCAACTTTCTGATATTTGCCAGTTTTACAGGTGAGGAAATATGAGAAATTCATAAAAAAATTTCAAGTCAGACACCCAGGGAGCGGCCAGGTTGGGACTCACACTCCCACACACTGTTCTTCCATTTACGTCTCTGACCCGTTGCCAAACTCTAAGGCCTGTGGAGCATCGACTCCAAACTCAAACCTTTAGCCATAATGCGAGAAAAGTAAGCAAGTCTTTTGGAAACAACTAAAAACAACTACAGCTTCTTTATCTTAAAACTGACCTATGGGTATTACTGACCTGGTGACAGCTGGGGACCTGCAGGCCACTGGAGGAGCTTCTTAAGTGAAGAGCTATAGGATTATGTCCCTAAGTGCTGGGCACATTCCTCTCGTGAAGAGTGGACATAAAAACTCCTTGATGAATTATTAATTTCAATCTTGATTATTTATTGAGTGCTTAAAATACACCAGGTGCTTTACATATATGACCTCACTTAATCCTCACAGCAACCTTGCGTAGTAAGAATTATAAATTCCACTTTCACATGAGAGAACTACAGCCCAGAGAGATGAATTGATTCCTCCAAGGACACAGAGTCAGGAAGTAGCCGAGTGGAATTGGAACACATTTCGGTTAATTACAAGTCTGTCCTCTTAATACTAGCCTCTCCTTCCAAACCTTAGAACAAAGAGGGAGTTTAAGCCATAAACAAACAAACAAACAAAACAACCAAAAACCAAGGAAAACAGTTTTTCAAAAGGTGAGGGAGAGGGAGAAATGACAGCAAAGAGTTTGACAAACTGTGCCAGGATGTCAACAGATCTAGTACAAAGTCAAGGAAGGCTGTCATACTGAAAATACCACAATAATTAAGTTATTATTATTTAATTTATTCAACTGAGGAGTAAGAAAGGTGGAAAATTCAAGATCCAGTTAAAAAGATCAAAAATATTGGGAATATTGTCAAGCTTCTTCTTTGAGGAAAAGACAATTTAGGAGGAAATAACTGATACCTCACTGTGATGTTCTGTGTTTCAGAGGAGGACCCCGTCACAATTCCCTTTGCTTGTCTCCCATCCCATGTAGTTTAGTTACTAGAGGAGAAAGGCTCCCCTACATCACGGCCATTGTGGTCAGAGGTGGGGGTTTTGTATGCCCCGTATTTCCCTGAATAAATGCTCCTCTCCCACGTCGGTTTCTAAAGGGTTCGGGTGAAAGAGACCCCGATCCTGGAGTCAAGGAACTGCCCGCACAGAATCCAGTGACTGGGTCAGGAATGGACATGTGACCTAACTCAGGCCAGAAAGGTCAGCTCCAGGACACATGACAAAACCACTGGGAATGTGCTTACTCAACACCAGACAATGTAGAGCTGCTAATATGGGAAGACGAAGACATGGCGCTTGTTTGCATTCCTGCCGCCGCGTGGAGAGCGCCTTCCTGCCACCGAAGTCTACACAGAAGAAAAGAGGCCTCAGAGAGAGAGCCAACAAGTTCTTACCCGGATTTTTCAAATTAAAAAAAAATCTATACTGGGCTTCGCTGGTGGCGCAGTGGTTGAGAGTCTGCCTGCCGATGCAGGGGACACGGGTTCGTGCCCCGGTCCGGGAAGATCCCAGATGCCGCGGAGCGGCTGGGCCCGTGAGCCATGGCCGCTGAGCCTGCACGTCCGGAGTCTGTGCTCTGCAACGGGAGAGGCCACAGCGGTAAGAGGCCCGCGTACCGGAAAAAAAAAAAAAAAAAACTATACTAATACAACTGGGTTGGAATACAGGGTGGGTTTTGATCAGACAGATGATGCCAAAAGTCTAGCTCCACTATTTACAATTTATGTGACTTATGACCTCGGACAAGTTATTTAAACTCCCTGAGATTTGCTTTCCTACCTTTTATTCTTTAAAACGCATATGACAATGTCTTTCTTATGGAGGTATTATGAAGATTAAATGAGATACAGTTTTAAAAGCATTTAGCCCAGTGATTGGCATACAACATAATGTCTACTTGATAAGAACCATTTATTATAATTAAATTCAAAAGCACTGTTCCATGTCCAAGAATAACTTCTAGCATCATTAGGCTTAGGAAGCTGAGACGGGGAAAAGCGTATGAAAGCTCAGTTCTATGAGGTGGAGAGCAAGAGATTATACATCTGTAGCAAAACGTTTTGCTAAACTGTTTGAATGGAACTTGGGGTTTGGATTTTTACGAGCTTATTCAGAAATACTGTGTTATCAAAATGAGAAAAAAAAAAAGTTCCCACACCAATAATTTCAAAATGATTGCATCTCTACTGACATCCAAATATTTACATCTCGGTAGTAAAAAGCAAAGTCAGCAAACAACAGGAAGGACTTCCAGGAGCAGCAATGAAGCTGATTGAGAGTCTCCAGACTGAAAGAACTACATGAGCTTCACTTTAGTAACACCTAGGTGGAGACCTGATAAGTGCCCACATGTATGTGGAGAATAAAGATAACTGCAGTTACTCATGCCTCTCTAACCCACAGGCAAAACTACTACAATAAACGTGTCCTCTGTCTACTGCCCACCAGATAGTTTTCATCTCAGTCTGAAAAGCACCAAACCAGCCAAATGGCCCCTTCTTCACAGACCCCCGGAGAGCAAGAAACGCTGGTTCAGCGCTGTAGGTGAGGGTCTCGCTCAACACAGCATCTCCCTGCAGAGATGCGGACAGAGAGATTCCCAAACCCCACTTTTCCTTGAAGCGGTGAAGCTTAGGGGGACAGAGCAATTCCAGAGTTGCTTCAGGGTTTCAAAATGCCTTTGGTTCAGTCCTAGTGTTTGATTTGCCCAAAGAACCACGGAAACCCTCTTAGCTGGCGGTAGACTCAGTCTCTGTGGGTGTGGGGAAGAGGACCGACGTCGTCAGCACCAGTCTGGCAAGCAACCTGTGCACTTCATCAGGAGGATTCCATTCTCCTTCGTCTTCCTCTTCTTTGGTGTCCGTTGTTTGCTTTTTAGTGAATTTTAACACAACTCTATTCAGGATAGTTAAAGACGCTTGCCTTGGTGTAGGCTCGCATCGAAATAGACCGTTTTGAAATCTCAAGTTCAATCACACGCCTTAAAGTGCATACATATAATATACTCAAATATTACGACTTTGTATAAACGCAGCCAAAGAGTCAAGTAAAAATGGGAAAAGTATATCCAATTAGTCAACTGTTCCAGATCTCCTGGATGTTTCCTGTCATATAGACAAATATGTGCGTAATTTATCATATTCATAAAAAATTGTGTGAGTCGGGGACATACGGCCTGACCCAGGCCTGCCTTGTTGGGGGCACGTGCTGAGGGGTGGAGGTGTGGGCCGCCATCCAGCCCAGCGCCCCGCTGAGGGGCTGCGTCTGCTTCCGGGGGACCCCTTTCAATGATTAGCATAAAGGCTCGGGACGAAGCAGCCCAAGCAAAAAAATATTTTTTTTCTCCTGTTACTAGTGGTAGGTAGAAGCCGAGGCACGGGGTGAAAATGGACCTACGCAGATGAGATTGTTGCTTTCTCAGACGTCTGCTGAAGTAGGAGTCTTTCAAGGCTCTTCCTGACCAGGAAAGGGCAGCGCAAGCAGGAGTACACGGAGAGAGAAATCCCGTTTCCTCGGCTTCCCACTGACTGCCTGCCAAGGTGAGAAGCTGGACTTTTGCCACTGTATTTCATACCTTGATGATGTATTCTAGACAACTGTGAAAAACCACACTTTCAAGGTAAGCTAGTAAATTGTGACTACTCAATAAATATTAAACCACCACAGCAACTTGGAGTAAGTCCATTTGCTCTGTGCTTCTTGAAAGAAAGGCGTGACTAAAATGCAAGTCACTGTTGAGAAAATATGATCTAATTTTGGCTACAGTGGCTTTGCTTTAAAATAACTGAGCTTGCTATTCATCTCATTATAAAATAGTTACGATATCAGTTAATATTTATAGTTCTAATCCATATCCCGGGAGGAGTTTAAAATTAATTTGGATGGAGAATTAAGGAAAGGACTCTAATTTAAGGAAACACCTTCCTCGGGTGAGTCTGCCTGTCCATCACCTTCCCAACTGGGCATTGGCGTTTCTGTCCTAGTGCAGGGGCAGCATTTCTGCAACCAGGAGGTGTATTATTTTAACACTCATTTAATTTGTGGTCCCTCTACTTCTAACTACCAGTAGGGGGGCCAGTTAGCACTGATAACATCAATTATTTTGCATAATGGACACCTGTCACCTATGACCCGGACTCAGCCTACTAACCGGATTTCACGTGGGTAAACGAGCAGTAATGACTACTAGTTATCATTAGTCTAGATTTGCATTCCTCCCCCACCCCCACCTTTTCCCACTTCACAATCACCAGTCCCCTCTGAGCATACGAAATGGTGAGACCACCTAGAAAAAAAGAAATCATGAACATAAAGATTTCCATGATTATTTTTGGAAAATAGACACGTTTCATTGGACTGTTTCTACAGTCTATAGTAGTAAACATGTAACGTGGCATATATTTTAATTGCTGTGATGTAAATGAGACTTTGGGGTCATGTTACAGAGTGTTAACTGAAAGACCCAGCTAGGACTTCAGCACGCCTGCAGGCCTTTTAAATTGTTATGGGAAATGGCAGCATTCAATTGAGCAGTTTCGACACTGAGCTCCCCTAAGGCTGATTACAGTTTGGCAACATGATGCCAATTTCAACTAATGTACGTAACGCTTTTTTCTTCTCATACTTTATCTACAGAACTTTTCCAGTGTGTACAACTCAAACACCATGAAACGCGAGGCAGATGAAGAGCTACATGATTGAGGCCATTTACCATTGTGCTATTGGCAAAAGTTCTCAGGTACGAAGGACCTCACTCACATGGGGTTCGGAAAACCATGAGAATCGAAATATTGGTCCAATAATAATAAATAGAAATGCATCCAGATAACTCAGTGCAAGAGAGATTCAAGTGGTAAATATCTAGAAGATTAACGCAGGACACCAGGCTGCTTAGAAAATGTATTACAATTGCTAAGCATTTTCATATATGCTCTGATCGTTAAGTGGGCTCTGAAAACCTGGTTCCTCAAGAATAAGCCACTGAAAAGAGAAAATGTATCTCAAATGTCATACAAGGCAGCGCACTAGGGGACCCTGCTTCCTCTTCCTGGGGACATGAAGTACAGGTCTAGGTAACTTCTCGCTGCTGCAAGGAAGACGATGGGCCAGATTCCCCACTGCCTGACTAGACTGAGTCTGATTCTTCTTCTTAGGATGTATCTGAGCAGGACAATGCAGAATCCTTCACGGAGAAGTGTCCAAAGTTGTTACTGGTTTTGCATTAGATCCCCCAAATGGCTGGGTCATCCCCCCTTCAGTTGGATCTGTAGAGCCTGGGGAGTAAATAGCAATGTTACAAGAATACCTTCCCAACTACTATTACCGAACTGCAGAACACCTTGGATAACGATCACTTCCTTTAAAGCCCCACAACAAAAGGCATGAAATAGTCTCTGGGACCTAAACACCACTCATCACACTGGCACTGGGTGTTTCATACCAGGCCATACCCACCATGACTCGGTGTGGACATTTAATACTCTGTTGGGGATTATCCCTCCAGCTCAGGCCAAGGGAGAAAAGGCAGAAAAGGGCAGCTTTGGCGGAAGCAAAGGAATGTAACTGGGGAGCGGAACCAGGGCACAAATCTGAAGTACCTAGCTAAGAAATTGTAGTAAAAGAGGATAAACTATGGCTACAATGTCCATAAGCAGAATACCAGCAAAATATGCATTTTGAATAATACTCTTCCACATTCCTGTCGATGGCTCACTGAAAGAACATTTTAGCCTGATCACACCTAACTTTCTAGTTCAGCAAATACCCCACAACACTATTCATGGCATCCTGTGAAATATTAGCTGTCTTGGTGGCACGTCGAAAGGAATAAAAGACTCAAAATAGCACTGGAAAGTCACCCGCAATCATATGCAGTTATTTCCACAGTAAGTCAGCGCCTCACAGTCTCAGTGAAGGAATCAAGCATTCTTGGTTAATCGCACTGTTCACTCGCTGGCCCTTCGGGACTTGTTCTTTGCTAATAACCTGTTGCTTTTTGCGTAGAGCTGTTTATTGCCCTGACCACATCCTCTTCTATACTTTCAGGGCCGAATGCTCACATTTCAGTAAAAACGTAGTAATTTCTGGAGCCGGCCTGACAATGTGATACTCAGCGCTGGTCAAGCGTGCCGTTCTCACAAACCAGTGCAGCCCAGCTTTCCAGCTTTCCGGATCTGGGTGCCAGATCCAGTCCACCTGTGTCTTCCTGGTGCACCGCCCCCCCCCCCCCCCCGCAAAATATCTTGACAAGCTGATCTCCAGGTGTTGGCACCCCTTATTCAGCAGCAGCACACGAACAGGCCAAGGGACAGCGGTTGAAAACCGCAGGACAATAAAAGATCTGTACAATAAACAAGTCCTCTGGTTTGTGTCCGTGCAAACCAGCTTTGAGCTATGTCATTCCTGTTGCAGATTGAACTACTTTGGTTACAACCGTTGAGAAGGGGAAGGGCACGGGTTGTCAGTGAAGTTTGGACCGTCATTTTCTACTACTCCACATGTTTCTCAACTTCAAAATTCACAGTCATCCCTAAGTGTGCATTGACAGAAGAGCGGATAAAGAAGATGTGGTACATATATACAATGGAGTATTACTCAGCCCTAAAAAAGAACAAAATAAGGCCTTCTGCAGCAACATCAATGGACCTAGAGATTATCATACTAAGTGAAGTAAGTCAGATAGAGAAAGACAAATATCACATATCACTTATGTGTGGAATCTAAAATATGATACCAATGAACTTATTAACAAAACAGAAACAGATTCACAGAGTTAGAAAACAAACTTACGGTTACAAAGGGGAAAGGTGGCGAGGGGGATAAATTGGGAGGTTGGGATTAACATGTACACACTACTATACATAAAAGAGATAATCAACAAGGACCTACTGTATAGCACAGGGAACTGTCCTCAATATTATGTAATAGCCTAAATGGGAAAATAATTTGAAAAAGGATAGATATAGGTATATGTTTAACTGAATCACTTTGCTGTGTAGTTGAAACTAACACAACATTTGTGAATCAACTATACTCCAATATAAAATAAAAATTAAAAAAAAGAAAGAAGACAGTGCCGTCTTCTCAGGGCAAATGTCTTTATGCAATGCACAACTTAAAAAAAAAAAATTCAGAATCACCCCATCCAAAAGACCCTCTCTGATGTTATCCACTTTTGTGTTTCACACATAGTAAGTCTTCAGTAATCAATAGTTTCCTGATTTATGTGAACATGGTGTCCCCCAAAACCCAAATGAGACAATGGAGCTGGCTGTAACAGAAAAATAAATTATCTCAAAAGAGAAAAGATAATATAATATTATCTTCAGGGCATCTCTCGCTTGCCACTACTAGATTTAGTTCATTTGCTTTTGTGTAATTTTTTCACTATCCCCTATAGAGTCTTCACACTCTATTTAAAATCTTCCTCTTGAATAATAGGAACGTGATCATCTAGCGAGGAAGCTATTATACCAAAATCACCCTATAACATTCGAATGTCTTCATGAGTCGTACCATACTAAAATTTATATCTAGAAAAATAATGGTTGTGTAGAATATTCTCGTTATAACCATGCAATATTAAAACAAAAGGAAAGACCTCCAAACTAAAAATTAAACCATCAGAAATGACAATGTACAGTGAACCTGAGGATCCTACAGCCCTGGCGTGCCTAAAAAGTTGCCTAACAGCGACTAAAAGAAGTTTTACACACACAGCTAACATTTATTTACCTCATTTAATTTCCACAACACACATATGAGGTGGATTCTTTTATTAAACCTTCTTTTACCAAGAAAGAAACCTACACTCAGAGAAATTAAGTAACTCACTCAAGGTCACACAGTTGCTAAGTAGCAGAGCTAGGGCTCCAACCCAGATCTGTGGGACATAAAGCTGGTGCACTGAGCCACGACAGGTGTTGATCATTAGGGCAGATACATGCAGTCACGCTGGGCAAAATAAAATGAGATAATGTGACTTATTCTGTTTAAGAACTGATAACACCAATTCTTGTGTTGCACTGTGAAAGCTTTTAAGGCAGAAATGATCGCCTGCAGCAGAAGCAGAAACCTTACTCTCACGTCATAACATTGTTCAGTGGGGCTTCGGTAAAATCCCGACATCTGACGGCGCCTGGCGGAGCACAGGCTGACCGTGAGTCACTGGCGTGTCCCAGCGTAGTAACCGACGTGTGAAATCACAGAATAGGAAAGGCCAGCGCTCGAACATTAGTGCCAATGATAATTCAGCTATTAATTTTCACACTAAGTAACGATGAAAAGTACATACACTGATTTCCACGAGGTATGTTTAAATGAAAAACAAACCCTACCTGTGGTTTATGGCAGAGTTGATGAGAGAAGCAGGTTTCACCGGTGAAATTAAGATGGGTTCCCATCAGCGAGAATGCCGCAATTCACATAACTAATCAGCCATAAAACCTATTACAAACAAACACTAAGAAAAACTCAAAAAGCACGGAAGAGTGATGAAGTTTCCACCTCAGTGACTGACAAAGGCAGATATATCAAAAATCAACTGAGCTGGAAAAATGACACGCTGTGAAGAGGTGCTTCGGGTGACAAGTGATCAGGATCCTCCATTAGTCAAAGTGATGACTCTCAATACATGGATATTCCGGGTCCTCACCCCTGGAAGCTCAGGTCTTCATGACAGAAGTCTGTCTTCTCACATGGAAATTAGAAAGAATGCTTCCAAACGCAGCACTCTCAAGGAAAGATGACTCATCAGATGAACAGCTCTCCATCTGAATCTTAAGAAAGCCATGTCTATCCTTCCATTTTAGAATTAGATAAAGTGCACATTTATCACACACTCTTTTTTTTTTTAATTAACTAATTTATTTTTTGGCTGCATTGGGTCTTCGTTGCTGCGCGCGGGCTTTCTCTAGTTGCGGCGAGTGGGGGGCTACTCTTCGTTGCGGTGCGCGGGCTTCTCATTGCGGTGGCTTCTCTTGCTGTGGAGCACGGGCTCTATGTGTGTGGGCTTCGGTACCTGTGGCATGTGGGCTAAGTAGCTGCGGCACGTGGGCTCAGTAGTTGTGGCGCACGGGCTTAGTTGCTCCGCAGCACGTGGGATCCTCCCTGACCAGGGCTCGAACCCGTGTCCCCTGCATTGGCAGGTGGATTTGTAACCACCGTGCCACCAGGGAAGTTCCTCACACACTCTTTAAATATCGTTTTCAGCACCAGATTCTTGGCTTCAAGTTTTAGATCTTCTTTTACCATTGCTTTGGACCAAACATGATAAATGACTTTCCCATTTAACTTTTTAAGGAAAAGGCATTCAGCCTTGTTAAAGGGAGAATAGTGCACAGATAAAAGGAAAACTAGTGGTCACGGATGACCAAGCATCCCATCCTATGTATCTTACTTTTAAAAACAGTTCCATTGTGAACTCTCAGCAAAGCAGAGCGGCCTCCCGAATAGTGACAGCTGCTCCGTAAACGTTTGCTGAATAAACACGTGACAGGGTGACCCCACAAAGAATGATGCTCCGGGGACGCCCACTTTCACGTCCAGATCCCAGAAGTGTTTTTAACATGACGTCCACCTTCTACAGGCATCACCATGAAACTAAAATGCTACCTCTCATCTTACAAAGGAGAGGGTATTCAAATCACACACGCCGAGAAAGGATGGGGTTGAGGCATGAACATGGGAAACGTCCAAGGGCAACAGGCTGTGGAATGATCTTTTAAATGGATTTTCTTCTTTGCTAAATTTTGGGCAAAATAATACATTTTTTTCCAGTAAAAGAAATTCAATAGTCCAGACAGCCTTAGATACTTAGATAGCAGGGTTGATAAAACAACTTCCTGGCCTTTAAAAGAAAATGTATCATTCAAGTGAGTTTTGTTAGGCCCCCTCTCTCCCTGTCTATGCAAGCCCAAAAGGTCCAATATGGTGCTCTACAGAAGCACGGGGACTTGGAGCTTACACAGTGATGCGGAGCTGTACCTACCGGCTGTTTACCTTTCTCAGTATAGAACACCACCCTGTCTTTACAGCTGTTTGCCACTCCCATTCCCGATGCGGCAGTGCGGCCATGCTGTCACTGAAAACACAAATTGCATTTTACGGCTGTATGTGCTCGACTTCCACTTCCCGGTGTATTCATTCTGTCACTTCAAAAGAAGCATCCTTTAAAAAAAATTAAAAAACACCTACGTCATCTGCCAAAAGCCGGTGGTATGTCCTATTTTAGAGAGTGTCACAAGGGACACCTCTCCTCTGATGCTTCCCAAAGTGGGAATTTTCAAGATGCTCTTAAACGTACGTTTCTTTTCCGTTTAATTTATTATTCATGAGTTAAAAATAATTAAAGAAAAAGAATCTGAAATTGACAGTCATATTTTTCTTGCTAACTTCAATTAACTTCAGCCTGTCTTCAGTCATGCTCCTTGTCAAAATGGTACCTGATGCTGAATCGGGGGAAAGGAAAGCTAGAGATATCAGGAGAAACCGATTCGAAATATCCTCTTTGAATAGATAGTATTTTAAAAATACAAATTTTTCATACAGACAAAGCCCAGACAAATCCCAAATTTGGTTGCAATCTTCAGTAAAGGAAGAGAGAAATTTGGGGCACGCATAGAGAGGTGATGGAATGGTGTGCGCCTCAGCTGCACATGACAGACTCTACCTGATTGAAAAGTTCCTGCCAAAGTTAGGGACCAAAGGAAATATGGGGAACGGCAACAGGAAACATGTATGTGGCTTATTAATCATCCTCACTATTGTGGTTTAAGGTGCGTAAGATGCTGTCCTCTTCACTTTTCTTTCAATGTCTGTTTTTCTTTACAAGGGATAGCTTTAAAATTGAAAAGCAACAGAGAACTAATAAATAAAAGGAATGCTTCTTTTTTCTGTAAAACAAAGCTAGGCCGGAAATGCCAGGCTGAGAGAGATCAAAGGTCATTTCAGCACAAACTGAAGTCAATTATTCTGGGATCCATCGTCCAATTGACTTGTTTTAGAAATGGAGAGTCTGGCATCACTTTTCTACCCTTTTTAAACATTTCAATGTTTTGTAGACGTCTGGGAAGAGCCCGTGGATCACAGAGAAGCCTCAGCTTTCCAGAATGGAAGCTCTAGAAATCAAGCACGGCAAATACAACAAATCAGCTAGAGAATTCTATGTAAAGATGATATCAAGTGAAATAGAAGAATTCCCTTTTGGTATGTGCACACGTGGCCCCTCACCTGATTAAAGAGCTATAAAGCTAACAATATTAGTCACCTAATATATACATAGAGCAGATGCAAGACGGGAGAGAACTGATTTCCACTTACAGAGGAGCGCTGGTCCTAACCTCCCATCTCTGAGACCACACGTGGGCATCAGCCATCAATGTGTCCACATCACTGTCGGGATTAAAATTCTCAACGTGTGCAATTCTACGGTCAGATCTGTGACCTGGTAATAAGGACCCAACATTTTAATGTCTTTCTTTGTTCAGATGTGGGTCATCAGATACCATAATTCAAAATACAGAAAAGGTCAAGTCGAGGTGATTTCTCTCCCTTTTTCAACCATAGGGACCTAGAATCCACTGACACTTTCTTACAATTGAGGTTTCTCCTCCCTCCCTCCCTCCCTCCCTCCCTCCACCTTCTCTCCCTCCTTCCCTCCCTTTTTCTTTCCTTCCTTCCTCCCTTCTTTCAAAAAGGAAAGAAACTATTTTGGTAAACAACGGCCCACTTAAATACAGCAATCTTCCCCTGGGTCCACAGCGACGTGAGAATCACCCTGCTTGTGGTCTGACGGAAGCAGGCCCTAAGAGCGCACCGGAGTCGGCCTCTGCACAGCCCGCCCCTCCACCTCGCTCCCCTCTGCATCCTCGCTCATCAGGATTTCTCAGTCACGTGACCACAGCAGGTAACTTAATTTACTTGTCGCTCCTCTAGAACAGGGGATAATAACATCTTGCCTTTCTGGAAGTAAAGGGTTGGTCAAAATTATCCTGAGGTTCCTGCTAACTTGAAGGTCTATAATTCGGAGATTTCTAAAAGGCAGAGCGGTCGTTCCCAATTTCCACGACCTTGAGACACAGTAAAAGGTCAGCCTTCCTGTGTAACGTGAGCGAAGAGAAGAAGCAGCATTATGTGTCATCACCCATTTTCCCTTAACATTTTTTTTATTGTTTCCTCATCTCACACTCTAAAATAATTACAAAGCTGAGCCCTTCTTCACTTAGAGTAACACAGGCTTCCTCTCTCTTTCCCTGCTCTGTTCCACGGTGATTCCATGCAGTTGCAAGAGGTAAAGCTGCACGTTAGCATTTCAGGGCTCCATAAAGAAGACGCTTTGAAGGTCAACCGTAGTTTTACGAAGAGACGTACAAAGGCCCTTGCTTGAATCTTTTTCATTTTTCAGCCAAGTGGCTGTTAATAACTAGGAGAAACTAGTTCAGCTGAAAGTCTGCCACAGATTATTACGTAATCCGGGGTTTTTAATGCCTTGGTACTCTTTCAGTCCTGCATAATCCTCTGCCAGTGTCTTCCCACCACTCTTAGCTCCCAGCTTCACTTCTCAAACGCCAAAACTCTACCCTGCGGCCGGCCACTCCATCATCTGTTTCTCTGATGTGCTTCAGTCACTGGGGCTCCATTTCTTCCACTCTTCACTCTGATATTTCTTCCTTTCAATTCTCTGGCTCCCACGTATGCTTTTCTCTCTGGCGATTTAATTCCAAGACAACACTTTCCCGAACAACCCTTAAATCTCTCTATCCGAGGTCCGTTTTTATTTACTGTTTTACTGAAAGTTTCGTTTCTGTGTACTAACCACTTCCTTCTAACAGCAGAATAAAAGCTAACGTGTGAAAACACACATCCTAGCTTAATGGACAGAAGTGCCTCAACAGAAAGACACGTGCTTTGGCAAAAAATGTGCCTCCCTTTCGGTGAGGCATCCAAACTGACAGTGGTTCAAATGTTTGCATTAGAAGAGAGAAGCTACTGGACAGTCCTCTCCCTAAGAAGCCTTGGGGAGTCTGCCATGGTGTCACAGCCCCTTCAGAAGAGTTTCTTGCTGGTTCACATATTTACTCATTCAACAATTATTTTTCAAGGGCCTATTATGTGCCAGGCACTGTGCTAGGTACCAGGGCTAGAATGGTAGAGCACAGACACCTTGCCCTTGTCTATGGGGGACACAGACAAACAAATAAACAAGCAAATAAATAATTACGGATTATAATAGGTGCTATGAAAACATCAGGTTCCTAAGATGGAGAAGAATGAGGTGAGTATGTGTGATGGAGGGGGTCATCCCCTCTGAAGGAGGTGATGTTTAATCTGAGATGCACAAGATGAGATGCACCCCTGAAGACAGCTGAGTGATCAAAGGGCCCGGGTAGAAGCCATGACACAGGCCCTGGTGTGAGCGGCATGGGCCACAGAGCAGAGAGAAGGCCAGAGAGAGTCCTTCATGGGGAGAAGGAAGGGGCAGCAGTCGCAGATGGAGGAATCGAGTCACTTAAACTGGCACTGAGTCCCAGGCCTGGGATGGGGTAACTAGCGCCATACTGGTATCTGGGAAATGCACAGATGACCTTCCAGCTTTCTCTGAGGCCTGGCTGCCCTGAGGCCAGTTTTCTATACTCCCTGGAATCACATCGAAAATGACAATTAATGAGGAAACCTGACCCTATCTGGATTTGCCGCCTAAAAGAACATACATGATACACATAAGAGAACGTCAACACTACAGGGAACTATTATCGGTAGATGGTTAATACACGGTCTTGGGAATCCACGTAGATGTATCCTGAAACCAGAGAAGCTTGGTGGGGCTGGGAGACTGAGGACCGAGGGATACTTTGGGCCTTTTTACGGAAGAGGTAATGAAGAAGAATCAGAAACCATAGGATGTTGGACTACTATTTTTATCTTGTATTGTGGAAAGGAAGTACAGGAATAAAATCATCCATTCATGTAAAAGTAGCACTTTGACTTCAAAGATCAAGAAGGTTCATAAAAAGAATGTACCGGTACGATCTGCAGGACCTGAAGAGTTGTGTTAATTCTGTGTTTCAGTATTGGGTCAAATCACAGGGAACTGCCAATGTTCTATTGTTCTTGATCTAAAACAAGGGTAATGTTACATGGTTTGACAAATAGCTGCGCAAGCAATCTAACAGCTCATCTCTGATAAACACGATGTGGGTTTCAGTTTTAACGCTATGTAGAGTCTCTGAATTTGAGTTCTTCACCAGCAGAGAGGAGAATAAAAAGGAATCTAGGGCGTATTGACTGTCACCACGTGTCATGCCCAGAGGTAGGTGCTCTCCATACGCTGCCTTCTTTATGCCTCATAATGAGGTAAACACTATTCCTGGCATTTCACAGCCAAGGAAATGAAGACCCAGAGAGATTAACCATAAAATATCGTGTAAAATAAGAATCGTATGTGAACCGGCCTCCCTCCCTTATCTATGTCCCTGGTTTTTTCCTCTCACCTTTATCTTCTTTCTCTTCCAAAGAAAAGGACGATTTTCCTTCCCCGGAGGCTATTCTATCAAAATCAGAACCAAACAAAGAAATATCACACAGGAAATTAAGAGCAAATTAGCATAAGCAGTGTGTTTCTAAAACATGGGATCTTTTGTCTGAATCCCATAATATTTTTAAGAACTGTTTTCAGTAAAGAGTGAGTGACACATCATAATCAAAGGCAGCAACTTATATAAGTAGACTCCTTGGGCACACGGCAGTGCCGAGCACGTGAGAGTGACCCAGAACAGGAGGTGTGGGTGGGAACCGTACGTCATGTGATCTAGAAACCCACTATCTCCTCATCTGAAGAACACCACTCCTTACAGAAAATCAGCGTTCAGTAAATCTTCTGATAGATCAAGGATTGCTCTGATCGTAAACACTCTGGCTCAGAACCTCCTTTAGTGGTGTACAGCTTGCACATAAACCAAAATAACCTCTAGGCTTTAAGTACAATTGAAAAAAAAATCCTTAATGATTTATTTGCATGTTTATCAGGAAAGCTCAAGTTTGATCACACACTCTAAAAGAGCTGTCATGCATGGAGGCAACCTAAATGTCCATCGACAGGGGAACGGATAAAGAGGATGTGGTATAATATACAATGGAATACTACTCAGCCATAAAAAAGAATGAAATAATGCCATTTGCAGCAACATGGATGGACTTAGAGATTATCACACTGAGTGAAGTAAGTCAGGCAGAGAAGGACAAATATCATATGCTACCACTTGTACGTAGAATCTAAAATATGACACAAGTGAACTCATCTACAAAACTGAAACAGACTCACAGACAGAGAGAACAGACTTACGGTTACCAAAGGGGAAAGGGAGGGGGAGGGATAAATTAGGAGTTTGGGGTTAACAGATACACATCAATACAGAAAACAGAAAAATAAGAAGGACCTATGGTACAGCGCAGGGAACTGTATTCAATATCCTGTAATAACCTATAACAGAAAATAATCTGAAAAAGAATATGTATATGTATAACTGAATCACTTTGCTGTATACCGGAAACTAACACAACATTGTAAACCAACTATACTTCAATAAAAAAATAAAAATTTAAAAGAGCCATGATGTATTTAACAGTAAACAAATATTTGGGGGTGAAATAAAATATAATAGGCTAGCGATAATCTCATAATAATTTAAAACATGTAAGTAAGCATGAACCCAAATCACTTAAGACGTATAACCCTATTTTGTTTTCTCCAGCTGGTCAGTTCTCCCACTTTAATTTTCAGGCCCTGACAGCTAAAATGTCCACAGAAAACAGTTCTGTCCTCCCTTGTGAATGCCTTGTCCAGATGTCATACTTACTCCTTCCGTGAAGCGAAACATAAAGACAAAAACTCCAATAGCACATGAAATGAACAGTAATCAGACGAAAGGCTGAATCACAATCTTTACTGCTTCCCACTGTATTATTTGTTTTGCTTTTGCATGTAAGCTCTGCTCTTTGAAGCCTTACTGTATATTAGTAGTGCTGCTTTTGCTGCAAGAGTTATAATCTTAAAATATAAGAGCCAGGAGAGGACATCCCCACTGTTTCATACGCATTCCTGAGTGAATGCAACACTATTTTTTATATCATCAATAATATACAACATTTTTTTTATCATTCAAAGAAATTCAGTTGATTTAAATATTACAGGAATGTATGCAAAATCAGTTGGCACTCACATAAAAGAATTCTCTTAATCCATCACTCAAGATAGAATGGAAAATGCCAATTCTTTGTCAACAATATCAAACTGTAGCCCCTGCCCATACCCTACCTCAATATGTTAAGAATATGGGAACTTGGGGCTTCCCTGGTGGTGCAGTGGTTAAGAATCCACCTGCCAAAGATGGGGACATGGGTTTGATCCCTGATCAGGGAAGATTCCACATGCTGCGGAGCAACTAAGCCCGTGTACCACAACTACTGAGCCTGCGATCTAGAGCCCGCGAGCCACAACTACTGAGCCCACGCGCCTAGAGCCCGCGCTCCGCAACAAGAGAAGCCACCGCAGTGAGAAGCCCGCGCGCCACAACCAAGAGTAGCCCCCGTTCGCCTCAACCAGAGAAAGCCCGCGCGCAGCAATGAAGACCCAACGCAGCCAAAAATAAATAAATAAATGAATAAATTAAAAAAAAAGAATATGGGAACTTTAAATGCGTTCAAAAACAGGAAAAGAGGTAAAAAGTATGAATAAGCATATAGCAAATTTATAGCAAAAATAAGTGTTACATCAAGAAGAGATCTTGGACAAAACGATCAATAATGAGCATATAAATTATGTTTGTCCATATTCTTATTTTCAGCAATTCTGAGTCATACCTTAAAGAAAGAACACTCCATACATTTTTAGGTCGTGTCTATACATGGGAATCCAACGTTTGGTGGGAAATGATCATAACATTTGGAGTCTTGGACACAGTGGGCCAGTGGCCAGTAATATGGCCGCTTTGGGGTTGGATTCCCAGAGCATTTCCTGAACTTGGATCTTGCTGGAATGCACTCCGTCACTTCGAGCTCGAGGGCATCAGGGGACACAATGGCCTTTATATATCTCTTCCCAGAGAGCGGCACGGTCAGACGCTACCACAGGGACTTTCACAGTTGCTTCTAACCCAGACCCTCCTACTCTGGTCATCTTCAGCCTCACGTCAATTCAGGGCTGGAATACAAATGCTTCTCTCTCTCCCATGTGAAAAAGCAGAATCTGTTCTGGGATTTAAAATTAGGGTGAAAAAAGCCAGAGTGAATGTTGACTGTTTCAGGACGACCAGGGTGGCTGCTGTGAGGGTAGGCCTAGAAATCGTATCATTTTGCCCCCAGAAATCCTGAGACCTTCTCTGCTTCAGGAGTTGAAGGCTGATTCTAAGAAAAGAAAGCACTTCACAACCAGGGCTGAAGCCTCACAGTATTGGTAGAAGCCCTCTTCTTAAGGGATGATATTGTTTTTAACTCCACCGACTGTCAAAGGCAGAGAGGGTGGGACGCACAGGGTGGGCATGTACAATGCTGTCTCCAAATCTTTTAACGCCTTGGTGGAGGGAATACTGGGTTAACCCAGGCCAGTGATGGTCTAGGAAGCAGGGGGCCCAGGAAAGCCCCAAGCTCCCCCAAATACCTCCCTACATCTTCCACGAATTGTTGAGGCATTTGGGTTAACAAGCTCTTCTTTTAAAATGCACATGTCCCCGGGAGGATTAAGCCTCATTCATACCTCGGTGTGAATTAGTTTAATTAGATAATCAGATCTAATTAATTGAGGGCTCAGGGAAAGAGAGTTTTGATTGAGGTGGGCTGAAGGGAGGAAACCTTTGGAAGGGACTCAGGGTGGAGGTCTCCGAAGAAGTAGGAGGTGACAGGAGGACGGCAGGTTCTGGGGTGGTGGAGTCCAGAAGGGGAGGTGCAAGGCTGCCAAAGGCAAACTTTGGCTACTCTTCCACTTTGCCCGGGGTCTTAGGACACCAGAAACATCACTACACATCACCACCATTCTTGCCCCTTGGTTAATAAATCATCAGGATGCCTTTGAAGGCTGCAAACCTTTCCCCAGTTGGAACTCACTGGGTCTGGCCAACTTTTGTATCTCAAGAAAGGAAGAAAGAGTAGGACGAAGAGAAACAGGAAGAGGCATGTGTCCTTCCACCCACTTCACTCTAAGTGGGTCCCAAACTCTGGTCTCCAAACATCCTTGGATGGAAGAGACCTTCCTCCCACTCAGGTCGTGTCTATACATGGGAATCCAACGTTTGATGGGAAATGATCATAACGTTTGGCCGTCTTGGACACGGTGGGCCAGTGGTCAGTAATATGGCCGGTTCGGGGTTGGATTCCCAGAGCATTTCCTTAAGTTGGATCTTGCTGGAATGCACTCCGTCACTTCGAGCTCGAGGGCATCAGGGGACAAAATGGCCTTTATATACCTTTATATATATCTCTTTATATGTGTACATATGCCACATGCCCTGGCCACTGCCCACCCTCCTTGCTGCAGCCAGTGCTTACCACGTCTGGTTGGGCTGAATTCCCCGTGACGGATCCCTACGGAGATGCCCATGGGGCACTAGAGTCCAGTGGGTAGCAGGCCAAGTTCACATCCTGACCATGGAATTCGCTTGCTATGAGATGCCAAGAAAACTACTCAAGTTTTAAGGAGCCCATGAGCCCTGGGTTTGTCTCACCTCTGCCCTTAGTACTGCCTCTTCATTGCTCAGCTGCGACGGTCCTTCTTTGGGAAACCTTAGAGCAACACCCCAAGCCCATCGGGGCCTCCAGTGCACTCCCTTAGCACGTGCTGCACAGGTGTCAGGCAAGCTGCTCTTCCTCATGTGCATCCTCAAGTTCACTGTAAGCCCTTTAAGGGCAGAGAGCAAATCACCTGTGCACTACATCCCCAATACCTAGCGCAGAGCACATGCTCAACACCGATTTTCAGAGAGAGAGAGAAAGGGAGAAAAGATCAAAGCCCAAAGCAGCTACCCACAGGGCCAAGCAGATCTGTGATCTCAAAGGCACTGTGACAAAACATGTCTGTTTCAATCGGTGGCTGACACAGTCCTTTTCTAACAATACGGATAATAGCCATAGAATGCTAACATTTAGTAACAGCGGAAAAATATAACAAAAAATATTTTGCGAAAACATCTCCACAACTTGGCTGGATCCTGAGAGACCAAGGTGCAGCTCTGTGGGACACGCAGTTCCATTACCACGATGTGCACTTTTCATTTTTTAAAGGTGAATTTTACATAGAAAATATTTGCAGATGTGTCTAAGCACGGAATACTACAGACAGACAGAAGGCTTCTACAAAACCACGCTGAACCACTGTGCCTCTTGGAAACGGTTCCGGCTTTGTTTTCCTATCAGCTTAGTTGCAGGTATCAATATGCCCCCCCCAATAGCCTACATTCACATAAAAAATCTCTAGAGCCTTATAGTTTTCTCATTAAAAGAAACAGAACGGTGCCGAATTGTTCTTCAGCATTGTACTTCGTTCCACAAACAACAGAAGGCACTCGTATGGCAAAAAGAGCTTTTTCATGGGCTGAAAAAGGAGTGGAAAAAATACTGGAGGGGGGACCTTTTCTCACGGGCCCTTATCTGAGACGTCCAAGTTTTAATAAGATTACTAAGAAAATCATTCTAGGGAAGCATAATGTAAATGTGACTCACGGGGTATAATTGGAGTCTTCCCGTGTCTTCCGAGCCCTGTATACACAGTTGAGTTTGGGACCAGAAAGTACCTGGTGAGAACATTCTGGGTGAGCGCGGCCTCTGGCTCCTCTGTGCGGGCACTGTCGCGGTGCCCTATGCTCTCCCCCCGCGTCTGCATTCATCCACCACATCCCCAGAGACGACTCCACAATGAGGGAAGGACCTAAGTTCTCAAAGTCAAGACTGGCCTTGCTCTCAATACTGATTTGCACAATTAATCAGCTGTGTGACCTGGGGCAGGTTACACAAGCTCTCTGAGGCTGCTTCCCCAACAGGAAAATGGGGGAGGGCGGTGATAGTATCATCAAGTCTCAGAGGAGCCTGTGCCTGCATCTCCCAGCATGACCAGGCTTTTTTGGGCTGTGTCTCCTGGCCTCAGGGCTCCCTTTGGAGTCTCTCCTCCAGGAGGTTCTGTAAAATCAGCTGGAGACAGGGGCAGACGGTGTTCGGGACACACCTGCTCGTGTTCACCCAGTGGGAGCCCATCAGAGGGAGCTGGCGTGTGGGAAGATTCCTCAGGGAGTTCACGTGCTCATGTATTCGCATTTATAATATGCATAAATATATAATCCACTTTTATAGCACTTACTGACCAGCCAAGCCTCCTGTGAAGGGAAATTCCCCTTTAAAAGGCTTTTCTGGATTTAAAACTAGAAAAAAATTTTTTTTCTAATTTTAGTTTGGTTTCATGACCACATCACTTCTAGTAGTGGTTCTGGGAATTCTAGTGACAAATCTGTGGCAGAGTTGTCCCAAGGATGTGGAATATTGAAGCAATTGCCTCACTTTTCAGGATTCAGAAATCAGGCTCTGCTAGAACTAGGTTTCTGGAGCTACTCTGGAAAGCACCAGTAGGCGAGGAGGTAGGTAGTACGCCAGCTAATCGTTCATGCATTCGTTCATTCATTCATTCATTCAGTTAATAAGAACCCATGGATCTGGGGGTCCATAGATGAATAAGACACTGTCCTTACTGTTTAGTTCACAATCAATTCAGGGAGATAAACACGTAACCAGTCAGTTAAAATAGAGTGATTAGCTAAGAGGAAAGACACCTGCCCTCCAGTTTAGGGATCCCTGAAGTAAGAGTCTCTGAGGCCACCTGACAGTCAGAAGAGCTGAGACGGGGCTCTGGGTGAACACCTGAAGCCAGATGGATCACCGATATCAGAGGACCAGGCTGGAATGGGCAGCGAAGCCTGGGAAGTCTCCCGCCACAGGGAGACCATCAACTGTCAGCTGGTGTCAGCAAGAGAAAGATCAAAACCCATCCAAGAAGACAGGAGTTTCACCCATTTCAGAAAAACTCAAGAGGGAAAAGCAGAATTTTCTAAATGTTAATCTCTGCAAATTGGTATTGAAAAAAGGTCTTTTTAAAAAATGGTGACTGGCTCTGCTCCAGCATTGGTCCATCTCTGAGAACATCATTTTCTCTGAGAACAGAGACTGAGCTTCCCTGGCCGGTCCACGGACCCATCCCTTCACAATTCCATGCTCTGTCCAGGCTGCATGCGTCACTAGCCTTCACCCACCCAAAAGTTCCCATTCTCCCGGAACAGCTCTGTCCCCACCCTCTTCGCGCGCAGCCTTTCCCAGCTACTTTGGCTTAAAATGATTCGTTCGCGCCTTAACCTCTTGGAGTACTTGCATTCTATAACTCATCTCCCTATAATCACAGGTTGCTTGAAAATGTAGCTGAAAACTTCTTAAGATCAAGAACCTGGTCTTACACAATCACTCAGGCACACTGCAGAGCCTCAATAAATATATATGGAATATAAATGCTGAACATTTATGTCTTTGCAAAAAAAAAAAAACTAAATAAGAAACATAGAAAACAAAATTATGGTTAAAATTTATACGAAGATTAATTCCTCGAATGTAATTCTATCACGAATAGACATGCTCAGCAAACTTCCCAAATATTTACAAACAAATATTAACCTAGATAGGATGAATTTTCCTCCAGTTAACAGACGTTACCTACACTGTATAAAAAGCCTGTATTTAATCTACAAAGGAGAGGTACAACAATATCGAAGAACTGGAAACTAGGAACTCAAAACTGACCATTAACACTGATATGGAAATAATAGAGCGGCTGTATTTCTTTAGAAGTCCCTGTGTTAAATATATGTAACTATATGTTGCACCAATGGTTGACAAATTAAAGACCCGAGATTTAAGACGAGAGAAATACTTATTGTTTCCTGAGTAGCCCCTTCATTAAAAAATAAGTTATTATATTCAGCAGTGATTCAGCAAACCATCATCTCATATAGATACAAAATTAAAGAAATAGAAAAAATTTTTTTCTTTGTGATGAGAATTCTTAGGACTTCCTGTCTTTACAACTTTCATGTATAACGGACAGCAGTGTTAATTCTATGTATCATGTTGTACGCTACATCCCCAGTACTTATTTACTTTGTAACTGGAACTTTATACCTTTTCACTGTCTTCATCCAGTTCTCCCTGCCCCCAGCCTCACCGCATTCCATGATGTGTGTGAGTCAAGTCATTCGGCTGGACACTGAAACTTATACAGTGCTGTCAACTATGTCTCAATAAAACTGGAGGGAAAAATAAGTTATTATATTCAAAGCTACAAAGGTTACTTAGTTTGAAGCCTGGGAGTCCTATTTGGATCAGGTAAGTGTGAAGTCCAAAACTGTTTTCCCAGAAAACTCTTTGTAGCCCCCGATCATCTTTTCTGTCTGATGTAAAAATGGTCTAACTATGGGAATCAATGGATTCAGAGTTTTTTCCCCCTTGGTTAGAAGGTTTTCTTTACAACATACAAGCAGTAGCCTTTTTTGAAACTCATCTTAGGAGTTGGAGTCTAATACATAAAATGATGAAGAGTACGTGGTGGATCTAGAGAATGAGGGGATATAACTATCACTGAAATGGATGAAAACAGTGAGCAGGGCTTCCCTGGTGGCGCGGTGGTTGAGAGTCCGCCTGCCGATGCAGGGGACACGGGTTCGTGCCCCGGTCCGGGAAGATCCCACATGCCGCGGAGCGGCTGGGCCCGTGAGCCATGGCCGCTAAGCCTGCGCGTCCGGAGCCTGTGCTCCGCAACGGGAGAGGCCACAGCAGTGAGAGACCCGCGTACCGCAAAAAAACCAAAAAACAAAAAAACAGTGATCAGGTTGTTTCGTAAGGGAAGGTTTGGTCTGCTTTTCTCCAATAAAACATCATTTTGAACCACTTCTATTCCTCTCGATAAAAGGACTCTATAGAAAGATACATAGTTTAAAATAGTCTTTGTACCAAAAACCATGCACATTCTAAATCTAGAAGAGAATCTGGAACACAGGGGCCGATACGTGTTATTAAGATGCTTGTTCTGATTGTTCCTAGTAGAGATATAAGATTCAGGACAAAGCCAAGTGATACGTTTTTTGGGGGAGCACTGAGGCAAGGCGTAAGTATCTTAGCCATTTATTCCATAAGGAAAATTATTTTTGACATTGTAAGTCAATCTTTATGGAATGCATTAAAATAGAAAAAAATAGCATTTTATACTATGCAGTAAATATTATTTAAATGTCTTTCTTCAAGTCTTGACATTTAAAAGTAATTCTGACGTTAAATTTTAATTCCACACACAGGCACCACACAGTTCTTCAAATATGTCGTGGAAATTTCAAAATGCCATCAATATTATTATGAGTTTTCAAGAGAGAAATATCAATATTTTTTCATTTTGGAGAGAAAAATCCAAAATGAACTATAAAGGAACTTCTAAAAAAATACTACTTAAGCTCATAAAGTTAAAAATCCACGGTAAACTTTAAAATAAAATCAAAATTTAATATTACAACCAGCTTTAAATAAAGGCTACCTCTCCACATTCCAGGTACGTGAATGAAAAAGATGACAAAGGCAAACCAGTTTTTATCTGAAATTGCTAAAAATGTAAAATGACTATTATCTTACAAATCTCATTTTAAAAACTGCAATTAATAGCTACGTGGAGAATACTTTCTTTCACCTCTAAAATCCTATTCAACCTATTATTAATAAGATAAGATCATTTACATAAAATGTGCGACCCCCTCGGAGTTCAGAGGTTCTGTTCTGTCACGTGGGGAACTGACTCCTTAGACAGTTACCTGCTGAAACAGCAAATCCTGTCTCCCAAGAGTGTCTTTGTTCCTTTACTCTGCATTTCCAAAAATCTACGCTAAATATTAACTTGTGCCTCTTTGACCCAGATTCCCAAACAGCTATCAAACAGGGGAAGGGATTCTTTATGGGGTCCACGCCATCCAAATTCCCAAAGATGGTTTGAAGAAAAGATTCCTTTGATGTTTAATAGAATCAGACATTTGGACTAAAATAGTCCTGTCTCTCGCCTGTATTGCGGCCACCACTGCTAACAATTATAAGCTTTCAGTGGTCTGAATAATTCACAATCTCATCTGTTCTACTCAGTATAAAGACAATGTTGGAGTACAAGGTCACTTTGTTTTTCCTTTCTAACTACTGACTTCTCCAACCCGACACCAGTCTGACTGCATGATCTACCTAGTGTTTGACACGCTTCCCCTGACAGCTTCTTAACAGCCGTTAGTCTATTTAGCTTAGGGTATGAAAAATAATAAGGATGCAATGGGGTGTCAGATTTCTCCACAGTAGCAGTAAACACAGGTTCAGCCTTTTCCCCTTCATTTTACTTCAAGACACTTAAAACCCCATAGCCTTTTAGGGTGATGTTGACCAATATCAACCCACAAACGTACACACAATACCAGGCTGCCTGGACATTAACACGTATTTTTTAAAAAATTAAAACCATATAACACATTTTTACATATAACACAAATAACATGTAACGTATATATACATATTTTTAAAAAAATCAAAACCGTAATAAGGTGTTTATGAGCGATTAACTCCTGTGAATACGCGCCACTGGGGTCATCTGGAAAATCCTGCAACTTAGAGTCATCAACCTACGATCATGGAGTAGAAAGGAGAGTGACAAGAGCGCATACGCTCCAATTTCATTCACGCATTTTCATCTGACAGCGACACCGGCCAGAGGAGAGAGGCGCCTGCTGGTAACCCTGAAATAAAACTCTAATCTTACGCGTGCAACTATTTTTTTCTACTTTAATTAACCTCTCATGTCTTACAAATTCAAACTTTGTAAAGGGGAAATATTTTTAAAGTTTTTAAAAGGTAAAAGCCATATAATAAACACTTCCGTTAGGCAGAAAGACTACACTATTACAAAGTAATGTTGAGGTGAGGCACATAGCTCACTGCAAGACTGCAATTCCACCAACTCTGTCAAAAGACCTGCATTCAGACAAGTCTCTGAGTTAATACTTCTTATATTGCTTAAAGATAACACCTCAGTCTTCTTTTTTATTGTGAAGAGTTTCAAACACACTCACAAATAGGAAAAATAAGACAATGAACCCCCATACACCCATCACCTGCATTCAAAACTTATTTTCCCATTCTTTCTATTTGTCGGAAGCATTTCAAAGCAAACCTCAGATAGTCTTCCATTTTACCCCCTATCCCTCAGTATCAAAGCATTCATTTGCTTTTCTTCACTCTTGTAAATTTTGGAGAATCCAAGCTGGCTAGTGCAATTTCTTATTCCAAAGCATCCACAAGTTAGAAAGAAACTCTCCAGATTAGTTCTAATCCTACATTTTGGGAGCGAACCAGAAATGTTTACATATATATCTTTTTTTTTTTTTTTTTTTTTTGTGGTACGCGGGCCTCTCACTGTTGTGGCCTCTCCCATTGCAGAGCACAGGCTCCGGACGCGCAGGCCCAGCGGCCATGGCTCACGGGCCCAGCCGCTCCGCGGCATACGGGATCTTCCCGGACCGGGGCACGAACCCGTGTCCCCTGCATCGGCAGGCGGACTCTCAACCACTGCGCCACCAGGGAAGCCCTACATATATATCTTTATCCTGAAAAGTCTATTGAGAATTAAGGATGACTTGATAAAGGCCGACCACGTCCAAATTAATCCCCAAAAATATGTTCGTACGGTACAGCCTCAATTGTTTTCATGTCATCTGGCTCGAGAACACAAAGAATGAGTAAAATTAGGTCATTCATAACAACATAACAATGACAAATAATTGCAACAAAGAAAGGTACGTATAACGTGGAAAAAAGCTCCCTCCCCTTTTTAATACCATCTTAAATTCACTCAACTTAACATACAGCGCATTAAAATTAACAGTGCAGATCAAACAGATGTGCTTCACTTACATTAATTATTCTTTTCACATGAATGGGTTTGTGAAACTATTATGCAATTAAAAATAAACTTTTTAAAGGAAAAGAAGATTTGCTGTTCCTATTTAATTCCTTAAAATGCAATAAATATCCAAATCTATCAAAATTGGAAACCCACCGCTTTCTCCTATATCCAAATACCAGGCAACATCTTCATTGTTACAAACTGTCAGTAGACTGTCAAAGTGGAAGCGATTCTATTTTATTCTTTGTTTAAAATAATAGTACGTGAAATATATTACTGGGGTAAGCATATACTAGGAGATATTTGCCTATGAATTTTTATCCAGCTTCTTTTATAGTTTCATGAAAAAAAATTCAGATTACAGACAAAGGAACATTGGTACTCCACACCTACTTTCACTTCCTGATGACAGATAAGCACTTTCGATTGTCATATTTACATGCTATTAACACACCGAAACTACTCTTGGCAAAAGTAATGCAAACCTCAGAAAAGAAGGATAATGAAAATTTTATCTTTGCCTTTTAATACAGCACATGAAGACAGAGAACATGCTAATATAATGGAGAAGTCAGATAACGCAAAATATAAAAATACAAATCCTGACGACATTCCTTGAAATAACTTAGCAGTGACCTTGATGATACCTCTCTCTCCTGAACAGTTTAGAAATGGACACACCCATAGGAAGGGCTCTGCATTGAGGACCTTCTGACTTCTCGTCCTAGTCTACTGGTATTCGAATCATTTTATACATGTTGCCTTCAAGCCATATTTTTCTTGTTAATTTTTAAAATCTGGGAATAATAAAAACTTGGCTGTCGAATAATGATGAATACATTTCCAGGAAGAATTAAATTTTAAAGGATAATATATCATTATAGCATTTTGGAAATTTGGTACATGAGACACAATTACATTTGCTGGTTTCTGTGTCTGTGCAGGAAAATACTCAAGGTGAAAGGAGAATCTAATAGCATTTTTTTCCTTTTAATGTTGGGCTACATTCAATCTAATAGTGAAGGAGTTTACAATGGTAAAAAGATCTTTGGGAAAAAAGGAAGTCTTATTTTTGTTCATGTGCAATTTATGGGAACATCTTCAAATATGTCTGTTATTAAAGTGACAATTACATAGACAAATGGTAACGAAATACACCTTATTATAGTATTAAATATTGCTAAATCGCAGGAAACTCTACCAAAACTGCCCCACTTAATCATTAAAGATAGGGGGACCATATGTGCCAGTTTGCCTGAGATGGTCCCTATTAAAGAAAAAAATGATAGTTTTGTAACTTAAAGATATGAAAGAGACTCAGAGTCAATCTCCTATTGAATGAATTTTTCACTTTATAAGAAAGGAACAGGAGTATGTGAGAGAAATTACCCAACACAGACGAGCGGCTGACAATGTTCAGAGGGCGGTACCTACCACTGCTTTCTCCCAGGCTCGTGTAGGGTTAGACATAAAAGAGGTATCCGGTCAAGCGGTGTATGAACTCCGCCTTGGGGCTCCCTGGAGGATTTCTCGGTGGTGCCTTAGAAGTTACTGGCCAAAGAGGAAGGGCTTTCACCCCCATTTAGGAAATCCCCTCCGCTCTCACCTGTTTTCCATCAGCCTTCCTAAGTCTGAACATCTCCCTTTTTATACATGATGCCCAGAGAAGTCAAGTTACAAAGTCCACTCGACCCCCCAGGTTCATGGCACACCTGGATCCACAAGAAGGAGGCTGGACGGAGGCCATTTTTCCAAAGCATCCCGACTCACAGCCTGATCTGGCTCCCGAAATAAGGCGTCTGATGCCCGATATGCAAGGGAGGGAAAAAAAGGTTATTTTTACACAATGAGTCTGGTTGATGCTTGGTGAGAATAGATTTTCCATAAAAATAGAAATGATCTGTTCTAACATTTTTGTTGAAAAGACCTCCATTCTACGTGAATGAGAGGAAAATGATCGATGTTCCTCTTTTTTCTTTTATGCAAGAATACAAAACCTCAGTGAACACAATTTCTAGTGGATATGATGGATTGATCAGAAGTAGAAACCTCGCCCCCAAAACCTTAAATCCACAGAAAAACTGCATAAAATACAGGCTTTACAATACATAGACTAATGTACATTTTATATATTAATATTACCTAAATATAATAATATAAATATGCATTTACTTATATACAGTGAAATGGCCCGAAGAGGTCTCCAACTGGATGGACTGGACTTTAGCCTGAAGGCCATGCTTAATGGACTGGGGTTTTGATACCTGCGCTGGAGCCAGGGGACTCAGGAAGCTGGATTTGCTTTGCATGAACATAGCTGGTAAAAAGGACGGTCCCATCTCTGAGAAGGTGACTAGGAAGAATTCTGCCACAGGCCTACGGTCTGCGCATAGAGGTGCTCAGGTCACAGGTCTTGAGAGCGGACGGACCCTGAAGTCTCTGCCACCACGTGCGGGGGGGGGGGGGGGTCAAGGCGACAGTTTTTCAACCTTGTGAACCCTTGACTGAGGATTAAATAAAGACGGATACGAAACCTGTACGGCCCAGCAGAGGCAAAGACAAAAGCATTCCACAGGGACACTGCAGGCAGCCCAGAGCACGTGGGCTCCAGCTGAAAAGGACTTCCCAGCAAATAGTTATAAATCATGTGGGGAAAATGACGGCTTGGAGGATCCACGATGGGCAGAAATCACACTCTGAGAACTATGGAAACATAGAGGCATTTCAAAGAAAATTAAAAAAAACAAAAAAGAAAGAAAAACAGAGACTAGGTAAATGGCTCATAAACGTTACATATGTCCTTATTTTCTGCTCTCATTCTCTTTTATACATTTAATATTTACGTAAACATGAGTATCTGTCCATAGACTGCTGGCTTTTTGAAGCACGTTTCCAACAACGGCTTGTTCATTTATCTAGTCTCATGGCACAGTACCCCCGCTGCACATGGGGACACAGGCAAGCCTATCAAAATACCATCTAGATGTAATGTATTTCATTGCACTCCTAGGGTATGAAGAGGACTGATCCATATTTTATCCTGAAGATGACACTAATAATAATCCCGAGAGCCATATTATAAGCAACAACACGCTCCTTCTTTCTCACTATATACACACACATATACACACATGTATGTGTGACACTTGAAACAGTCCAACCCAGAAAAAAAACAAAGATGGGGCTCTGATGAAAGATCTAAAGCAAATAAGGAAACTGTAGATCATTAAAAACAAGGCCATAATTTTAGTAACTGGCGTGGGTTTTCTTAGCTTAGCTAAGCATCGTTAAATTGTTGGTTTCTGCAATGCGGTGAGCTGTCCTTCCGTGTTCTGAGGTCTTGTATGAGACCGGAGCATCGGCCCCTCTGCCGGAGCCCACGGGCTCTCCCTCTGCTCGCTTCGAGCCCATCCTGTGTACGTGGTGGCCCTGGGGCTTGTTCACAGCCTCCCTCTCTGGGGCACTTCCTGACTGTGCTGTTCGTTTTAGCACAAAACACAGAGCACACGGGGAAGCACACAGGGGTCTGTCTTAAATCTCTTCTTATCCCCCAAACCTACGCCACTGCACACAGTCTGTGCTCCACCAACTTTCATCCCTCCTGATGACATGCCAGCTCCACTGAATGAGCTTGTTGCATTAAATTAATCAAATCGTGAAATGTCACAGAGGGGTGGAGCTTACACCTGGCTCCTTTTTTGCACGCTAGGGGCCTCTGGTACTCGGGGGGGGGGGGGGGGGGGGGGCGGGGGTTGGACCAATAATCCATCCGGTGGCAGAATCAGGCCCAGAATGTCACCTTCTTCCTACCAGCCACCTTCATCATCATCATGACAAAAGCTAATGTTTATGCAGACACATCCATCCCAAGAGATGGTTTCTAATAGGATCCCCATTTTCCCAACAAGGAAACAGAAACTCAAAGAGGTTGCACAGGTCACCCAGCTAGTACGAGTTTCTTATGGGCAGTTAATTATTCCTCAGTTCTGGTCTGCGTAGAAAAATATAAATGGCGAAAAGAGAATGATCGAGATGGAGGCCAGGCAGAGGGGAGGCGCAATAACTGGGCTTGAGGAGGAGGGAGTCCGGCCGGCTACCTGCATGTCCTCTCCCTAAGCTGTAAACATCATGTAAGTAGTTTTGCACTACTGTTTAAATGGAGGGCTTTGTCTAGAAATTTCCTCAGGTGCCTAGAATTTAAAATTGCCTGCTGAGTAGCATTTACTGATAGAGTTGAGCCACTTGGTAGAATAAAGAAACAAATAATACTCTACTGGCAATGAGAGCGGCGTCGCCTTCAGTGGTTGGCCGTGTTATAGAATTGGGCCTCTATCCTATTTTGTCCTCCCCTCATAAGGCAACATGCTACGGCTTAGAAAACGTATTTGTCCCCAGGACACATCTAGCCAAGTGACTCAGCCAAAAGGGTCAGTTGTCATATTAAAGAGTGCTCAAAAATACCCGATTTCCCTGCAACAGATGGAAAAGAAAACAATAAAAAAAAATTTGTTTTAAAAGAAAACAACAAAAAAAACCCCTCTCTACCTCTAAGAACATACTTGCCTAACATAAGGTTTCTCTGAAATGAGCTATTTTCACCCCAGGAAAATCTGTGGATTTGGTTAACACTGCTATCTAATCTCGCTCTGAATATTCAACATAAACTAATTCCACCAAACCCGATCCTATTCTGACCACATTGCAGAATTTCTAAATCTATTATTGCCTGGTTTATGCTTTCTCTTTAAACATTCCCAGGTAATAGGATCTGACCTCACAGAAAAGCTATGTTTTAATATTTCCATTTTATTTTCAAGTCGGGTCATTTTGTTCAGACATAGACATAAAAGGCCACAACCAGGGCTTCCCTGGTGGCGCAGCGGTTAAGAATCCACCTGCCCATGCAGGGGACACGGGTTCGAGCCCTGGTCTGGGAAGACCCCACGTGTCGCAGAACAACTAATCCCGTGCACCACAACTACTGAGCCCACGTGCTGCAACTACTGAAGCCCGCAAGCCTAGAGCCCGTGCTCTGCAACAAAAGAAGCCACCACAGTGAGAAGCCCGCGCACCTCAACAAAGAACCAACGCAGCCAAAAATAAATAACTTAAAATATAAATTAAAAAAAAAAAGGCCACTGCCAAGGTCTTTGATAAGTGTTTCTTGCTTTTTCCAGATTATTCTTCATAATAATGAAAATGAAGTGCACACAACTCTTTCTGTTTAATAAGGTGTTGCAGCAAACAACACAGAATTTCGTTCATTTTACCGTATTTAGGAGACTTTCGGCATAGCAGAGAGAGATCAAAATTTGCCAAGTGACGAGGTCTATACATGCGTACTGACCACAGTAATAAATACGTCGCTTTGAAAAATAATAAGCATAAGATAAACAACGGAAAATCAGATAACCTAAGAGACTCTAGCTGACAGTGTTCACTGAAACAGTACTTTCCCTAGGCAATAACATAGTTAAATGCTATCCATTATTTAAAATAATTGGACAGCAAGTGTTTTAAAAGATGGCAATGAGTAATTCACTTTCAGTGGGAAAATACCTTTGACAATTTTCTTGAAAAACTGTTTATAATAATATTTACTGATTCTTGGCATTTAAACAATTGAGGCACTGCACGTCCTTTTTATGATGAAAGGACTGACAAAACCTTATGCTCTTTTTAAACACACTTATCACAGATGTTTATCTCAGAGAGAGCTGGAGGGGCAAATACCCTGAAGAATGTTCTACCCTTTTAAAAACTAAAACAAGATGTCACATATGGTTACCTGATAACTATTTAAGTTTACTTGAATTCTGCTCTTTTCACTTGATAAAAGGTCAGTGAGGTACATCTGGTTTTGACCATAAAGGGCAAACCAGCCTCATGCCCTGTGCTTAACCAGGAAAGGATGTGTCCACCTGGTGACAAGGGCCTTTCTGTTCCAGGAGCACAATGACGTTCTCTCTTAGGGTCTGTGCACTCTGCCTGCAAGGGTCCCTCTCTAAACCCCTGCATAGCTGAAGACTTCTTGTTATCCTGGGCTCTGAACACACCCACCTCCTCAGACGGGCTTTGCCTGATCAGCCAATTTAAGTAGCTTCCTTATTACCCTAACACATAATACCTTTTCAAAAATAGCTCTGAAATTATCTCGTCCTCTTATCTTTTCACTTCTTTATTACCCCCATAAAATGTGTTTCATGAGAACGAGGACCTTATTTCCACTTTATTTCCAGGGGCCCAGAACACTGTTTGCTACCCTGTAGACAGGAAGTCAAAATCTGTGAATGACAGCATGTGTGATGTTGAAAAAGTCTGGTAATATTCCCACAAATCTTGGGCAGGGGGGATACAATTACAATATAGCAGGTGCTGGGAACAAAATGTATAACATGCAGTCCCTGCCCTGGAACAGCTTCCGGCTGTGTGTGGGATGTCTAATGCCTGCCCGGGATCAGGTCCTGCACCCTCACCTCCGCAGCCCTTTCTGCCCAACAGAGAGGATGCCCAAGAACAGTCCTCACGCCAGGTTCCAGGCAGGTGGCACACAGGGAGGAACTCTTTGCCATTACACAGATGACAATGGAAACCAACCAACCAACCCAACTAATTAATCGACAATCAGATAAACAGAAAACACTGAACAATTAAATTTATGGACCACCTGACTTAAACCCTGAAATAGTCATTTAATCTCAAGGTATCCTGCACAGTATATGTTCTCGAAAAGCAATCATTGTCTTGAAAGTTTCACAACCCAAGTAAAAGATCAAAACAAGTTGCCTTTAATTTTCTAGACTCCCTATGTACCGAAGTTGATCTACATTTCAAAATCAAGGGTTCCATGCATCAAACGCTGCAGTTCAGCAGGCCGGCTTTAAGTGATTTGGGAGGTAGGAGGGGGAGAAAAAGGGACCCCAGTCAACCCTAACTTCCCAACTTGCCTTCCTTCCCTCCCAAAACAGGTCCTCTCTGCACTCTGCCTCTACATCATCAGCACTGAAGGCGGCCCATCTGTCCAGACGGCATCCCTGATTGCACGTCAAGGAGCACACAGCTTCTTAGTTTCTAGGGACCAGTACACATAGGGATCCTAGGTTCTTAGGACTGGCTCCTTGCTCCTTTCTGAGGAGGTCTTGGGTGCAAATGATGCCTCCTGCCCTCACCCCTAAATGCTTCCTTTATAACACTAAAGAAAAGTAAGAAGACTACAGTTTAAAAACCAAGTCTTCACACACCTATGGTCAGTCTTCAACGAAGGAGGCAAGAATATACAATGGAGAAAAGACAGCCTCTTCGGCAAAAGCAGTGTTGGGAAAGCTGGACAGCTGCATGTAAATCAATGAAGTTAGAACACGCCTTCAAACCCTACACAACAATAAACTCAGAACGGCATAAAGACTTAAATAGAAGACACGACACCATAAAACTCCTAGAAGAAAACACAGGCAAAACATTCTCTGACATAAATTGTAGCAATGTTTTCTTAGGCCAGTCTCCCAAGGCAATAGAAATAAAAGTAAAAATAAACAAATGGGACCCCATCAAACTTATAAGCGTTTGCACAGCAAAGGAAACCATAAACAAAACAAAAAGACAACCTACAGGGCTTCCCTGGTGGCGCAGTGGTTGAGGGTCCGCCTGCCGATGCAGGGGACGCGGGTTCGTGCCCCGGTCCGGGAAGATCCCACGTGCCGCGGAGCGGCTGGGCCCGTGAGCCATGGCCGCTGAGCCTGCGCGTCCGGAGCCTGTGCTCCGCAACGGGAGAGGCCACAGCGGTGACCCACAAGGGCTTAACTTCCAAAATATACAAACAGTTCATATAACTCCATATCAGAAAAACAAACAACCCAATCAGAAATGGGCAGAAGACCTAAATAGCCATTTCCTGTTGGTCATACAGATGGCCAACAGGCACATGTAAAGATGCCCAACATTGCTAATTCTTAGAGAAATGCAAATCAAAACTACAATGAGGTATCACCTCTCACCAGTCAGAACAGCTATCATCAAAAAGTCTACAAATAACAAATGCTGGAAAGGGTGTGGAGAAAAGGGAACCCTCCCACAGTGTTGGTGAGAATGTGAATTGGCGCAGCCACTATGGAGAACAGTATGGAGGTTCCTTAAAAAACTAAAAATAGAACTACCATATGACCCAGCAATCCCACTCCTAGGCATATATCCAGAAAAGAGGGAAACTCTAATTCAAAAAGATACATGGATGCCAATGTTCTCAGCAGCACTATTTATAATAGCCAAAACACGGAAGCAACCTTAAGTGTCCATCAACAGAGGAGTGGATAAGGAAGATGTGTTATACACATATACAGTGGAATATCACTCAGCCATAAAAAGAATGAAATAATGCTATTTGCAGCACCATGGAGGGACCTAGAGATCATCACACTAAGTGAGGTAAGTCAGACAGAGACAAATATCATAAGATATCACTTATTTGTGGAATCTAAAAAAATGATGCAAATGAACTTATTTACAAAACAGAAACAGGCTCACAGACATGGAAAACAATCTTATGGTTACCAAAGCGGGAAGGGGGGTTTATAAATTAGGACTTTGGGATTAACAGATACACACTACTATATATAAAATAGATAAATGACAAGGACAGGGAACTGTATTCAATACCCTGTAATAACCTATAGTGGAAAAGAATCTGAAAAATGATACATATGTATGTATATATATGTATAAATGAACCACTTTGCTGTACACCTGAAACTAACACAACAGTGTAAATGAACTATACTTCAATAAAAAAAAATTTAAAGAAAAAAATAAGTAAAAACCAAGTCTTGCTGTGTGAATTACATACTGAGCAACTCACAACATTTTCTTTTTTAAAAACTTTTTATTAGAGTATATTTGATTTACAATGTTGTGTTAGTTTCTGCTGTACAGCAAAGTGAATCAGTTATCCATATAGATATATCCACCCTTTTTTAGATTCTTTTCCTATGTAGGTCATTGCAGAGTATTGAGTAGAGTTCCCTGTGCTATACAGCAGGTCCTCAGTAGTTAGCTATTTTATATACAGCAGTGTGTATATGTCAATCCCAATCTTCCAGTTTATCTCTACCCTCCCATACCCCCCTTGTAACCAGAGGTTTATTTTCTACGTCTGTAACTATTTCTGTCACAACGTCTTCTTAGTCCAGCTTTGCCCAGAGATTTCTTCTCATGATATTAGCATTATTGTGTTAGCATCTTCTACTTGCTTGGAGCCTATTTCCGTATCTTCTTTCCCTTCAGATTGTCCTTCCCACTCATTCCGGCATCTGTCAAAAGTGTCCCCTATAAGCTCCTTGCACATCGTGTTGCCTCTTTCAGTCGCTCTAACAGGTCCATCTTTGGAGGACAGAACACCTGTATGTATACCTGAGAAGATGCCATTCTTACTGAAAGCATTAATAGGAGAAACATCCTTCCTGGAAAGATCACTACTTTTACGCTTTAATCTTTAGACTACAAAGCTCCTTAATTAAATTTAAGCCAAAATATTTTGGTAAAGCTCGAGTTTCTGAAATGGCATGTCTTCACATTTCTCAGTTTACACAGCCGCTTTGTCGCTGGAAAACAGGTTATTCACTGCTTTCAATTGCCTTGTGTTGAATGTGGTCTCCTTCTCAAGTCTGAAGAGGGTAAGCCAAGCTCTTGGAGTGTTTTTGTCCCGATTTTTCTTTGTTTTGCACCTGCCTTCTAACAGAATGTACACAGTTTTTCCTCCTTGCAATCAATATGTACCATTGAAATGTGGTACAATCAATAACACTCTCCTGGAAGATGTTTGAGAGAATAAAGATATTTAATTTAAAAGAAACAAAGCAGGGACTTGTACCCATCTCACGTTACTGACTCCCTCACAAGAGTAGAGAATAGCATGCCCTGGTTGGACTTCTGGGGGCTAGTTCTTCTGACTGAATTACCTGCTTTTCAAAAGTCTGCCAGGTGGAATTGGGAAATGGGAAATGCTCATTTTCTGGAAGTTAGATCAAGTCTACAGGTGTAAATTCTGGAGCAAACCACCTAGATTCCAAGCCCAGCTATACCGTGTATCAGCAGTGAGACCCCAGGCAGAAGTCTGAACTTCCCTCAGCTACATCCTCCTGAGCTGCAAGATGGGACAATGACTGTGCTTCTCTCTCTGAGGCCTGCAGGGGGACGGACAGGGCACAGGGCCTGGCACGTGGGTCCGTGCTCAGTGGGCTTTAGTTCAGTTGTTATTATCGTGTCTGAAAGGTTGTCCTGTTTCTATCAGAGGACACTGAACTGTACCCCCTTCTCCATCACCATCCTGGCGAAAGCCACCTGCTCTCTCACGTGCTCACGGCCCTCCTCAACCCTCCCAACTCGCAATTAATACTCTTGGACATGCTTAAGTCAGACCTCGGCACGCCTCAGTTTACAGCCTTCCCAGGCCCCATGGGAGCTGACAGCTACTTCCAACCTCGTTCTCCCCCACTTCCCCTTGCTCACAGGGAGGCAGCTTCCAAGGGAGCTTCCCTCCAGGCCCAGAATGCTCTCCCCCTGGTTCTTGGAGTGGCTGTCTCCATCTCACCCTTCGTACACAGGTATCTACAAATCTGACACTTCCCACTCCTGTATCTGAAAAGACACCCCGCTAGTCATTCTCTCCTGGTCTGTTGATCTCACCCACAGCCCTTATCACAGGACGAAATCATTTAATAATGCACGTTCTTACGTACTGACTTTTCTCCTCTCTAGACCATAAACTCCATGAGGGCAGGGCCTGTGTCTGTCTTGTTCACTGTCAGAGTCCCAGGGGCTCAAGAACTATTCACCAAATAAATGAATACTCAGGTTTACCATTATAACAGTAATCGTTAAAGTCGTTATAATGTAGTGTTGTCCTTAAAGACTACATACAGTGTTTAAACAGCTCACCTATACAGGAAAATATTGCTCTAAGACTGACAAGATTTTTGAGCTTATTTATTTATTTTTTTTGCGGTACGCGGGCCTCTCACTGTTGTGGCCTCTCCCGTTGCGGGGCATAGGTTCCGGACGCGCAGGCTCAGCGGCCATGGCTCACGGGCCCAGCCTTTCCGCGGCACGTGGGATCCTCCCGGACCGGGGCACGAACCCGTGTGCCCTACATCGGCAGGCGGACTCTCAACCACTGCGCCACCAGGGAAGCCTAGGTTTCTGTGTTTTTATGTACCTGTTACAGTTCCTGTTTCTGTCCTTGACGTCGGAGGGTCAGCTCTGGGGTTCTGTGTGCGGGCCCCTGGCAGATGTGCCCTAGTCTCATTTCATTTGGTTCTTTACCTGTGAATCTGGTGCAGGTCTATTATCAGCAGGACTAAGCCTGGGGTAAGTCAGCTCTGCAGAGTTTTTTAATGAGCAACGCACAGTGGCAACGCACTCCTGGGTTACAGAGTTTGAGAAAATATTTTTAGACTGCTGGGACGTTGCTTTTGCTAATTTCCCGATTCTTGCTGAATTACAGTGTTGAGTTTTGAGATTAATGACCTACAGATAAATGAGTTGTTATTATGGGAAAGAATATGAATTAAATATCTCAGTCTGCCCAATCTTTGCAAAAAGAAGCCTATTCAATAAATATCAACCTACACCTTGACTGGATTTATGTGGCAATGGGTACACCAATAGTTTTGGTTCTGTTCGCCATACAGTAATTCTTCCTGTATTTTTATATCTTTGTTGACAGGATTCTGTGAAAACCCACTACATCTAATCAGCTTAAACTGGTCTGACAGTCACGAAGACTCAGCTGGGGCAGAGCTGCCTTCCATGCTTGCATACCCTTAGTGAATTTACCTGATAAATCCGCCTGCATCTGTCCCTACAGAAAAAAGAATTAAAAATTAAAAAGCATCTCAGAGCCGAGATTAGACTTTTAGACCCTCCTGAGCGATAATCCTGACTCTGACATTGACTTTCTTTGTGGGGTTTGGCAAATCAGTTTTCTCCTCTACAATGCAGGGATAATAATGCTTTAGTCAAATGGATGCTGTGAGAATTAATCCCTGTTATACAATTTATTGAAGATGGGAAGTCCCGTACAAAATACTGCTACTGCTTATAGGATTGAGGTGCAAAGACAAAACCACCACACGTAGCAAAGAAATCAAAACATCTCCAAATCCCTACTGTTCCCTCTCTCCCAGTGCCCTCCTTCTTAACTCAGGTGGAAAGTAGGCAAAACACTTTTCAAGGACATGTCCCCTCCTTCTGTGACAAGAATTGAAATGCACCACTGGACCCACCTGTGTCCGATGTGCTGCGCCTCCCCCAGTGCACGGGTGGAAGGATGGAAAGGTCTTATTTACGAGAATTGCAACGGGGGGGAAAAAGGAGGGCTTTGGTTTCCTATGCAATTCTTTTGACCCTGAACCAGCATCTCTCTGAATCAATGGGTGCCCTAAAGAGTGAATTTCAGGGAAAGATCTTTTCAGCGGCACTGAGGAAGGGGCTGGTGAGACTTTGAACTGCCAAGAAAAAAAAGAAGGAGCCCTGCTGTAAGGTGAAAACCAACGGGTTACAAAGATTGAGCCTTGTTTTAAGGAAACATGAGCAGTTTTAATAAACACTAACAGCCCACAAGACGCTGGCTGTCGTGGCATGAGGAATTCTATATGCTGAGTTACAGTTTTTAAATGACCAGAGATAAGAGAACACTGCCCTTATAGGGATTAAGGGAGGCAGGGACATGATTTTGTCCCCCAACCAAAGTAAAGCATAGAATGGAAAACACTACCTAAGTTCGTGTTTGTGTGAAGCCTATTTTTACAGAGATGCCTGTCAGCCCGAGGTCCACTATCAGGTCGACTCTAACGTTAACACAATTTTCAGAGGGGTTTCCTGGGTTGCAGTTTTGAAGTGGCCTCTCAGGATATGAAGAATCGAGAACATTCTGACTAGAGAGTCTCTGCTTCGGAGGGTCCAGATGGTAAGCAGAGCTGAGCTGAACAGGTTGGACTCGACATGAGCATTTGCTGAAAGTGAGGATTTGGAGTGTGAGTCGTGGGCCGCTGTGAATGTCCTTCTACCCTGGTCCCCAAGTTACTCACTCATTCACTCATGCACCCATTTGTATATTTAAACTTAAGTAAAACAGTTTGGGTGTACTTTTCCCTAGAGAAAGGGTATGGATCAATCATCGAGATTGCCTTCAGTTTTGTTTTTCAAGGATTGGTCTCCCTTAGTTTTAAACCTTAGATGCGGAAAGAGCAGAGAGGCAAACAGGAGACGGTGGTGGAGGTCTGTGTCATTTCCCATCTACGAGGCGAGAGGGCCTGAGCTGGGGGGGTCTCGTTCCAGGCACCTCTGCTGATATCTCCTCTCAATGAACCTCGAGTTCATTCACTCACTCATTCCTTTAATCACTCAACAGCATTTAGAGTAACTGCCGTGCACCAATTTTCTCCTACTTTCCCTTTGTCAACTGTCCTGGTACTTTGCCATTTACACTTTGTGAAAACAAATCATTTCCCTTCACTTCCCCATCCTCGACGGTCTTTTCTGGCCCGTGCCGATGTCTGAACCCCCTTCAGGATTTAGCGAGTCACGGTGGCCACACGCCACTGCAATGGTGCCCAGCAGTGCTCTGATCCCTTACTCACAGAAAAAGACAAACACTGTAATATGCTCACACGCATATGAAGGTAACGATAATCTCTCAAGTCTGTGAAAACAAATAGCACCACCAAACTTTGTCTATTTCAAGACCTCTGTGTTGATATTGTGAATTCTTTGAATTAGAATAAAAGGGCAGTAAAATTTAAGTATATGCACTCTCCACAGAGTAAGTAAATAGCTTGTGGCATCTGAGTAGAATTTCCTAATTAAAGCCTTTAAATTTCATTTAGTGTCATTTAGTTATTACCCATGCCATGGAGCCAGGAGATTACCAGGTAAGGTGCTTAACTGATGTAAAAAATGCAAGTCTTCATTATTTATCCTCACACGTATCCATCGCCCGGAAGTGGGGTGCTCGTGCCTCCCCCCTTTTCTTACAAAGGATACACTGATTCCAAGATAGTAGCAGGTGGTTGGCTTGTGATGTTGGCAGCTTTTACTTGGAAAAGGGTTAAGTGATTAGAGCCATCTGGGGATCCTCAAAATCAACTGTGGAGTTTCTCAAATGAGCCTTTCCTCTGGCCTTGATGGAGGGCTGGCTGAAGCAACCCCCCGTGATAAGGAAGTGCACATGCAGGAGAGTTGGAACATGTGATGTGATGGCACGTACGGAATTACGCACCTTAGGTAACGATCTGACGTTTAAACCAACATACCTGCACCCTGGGACCAGGAGAGTGGGAGCGCTGCCACTGAAGGGTCGTGGTGGGGTCCGACCCCAACCGGGACAGTACTCTGCTCTTACTGTGGCCTTCTTTGGAACACATCTTTCAAGTTCAAAAGCCGATATTATATTCTCTTACTTTTCCTATTCTCTTTGATAAAAGTCATCATTCTTTAAAAGTAAATACGTTATTTGAAAAACCTAAAAGTTTAGAGTTAAGTCAAGTGAAGACGATGTCTAACTGAAAACACCGAGATGCAAACAATGGGTGGTTACACTCATTAGAGGGCGTTCTACAGGTCACACCACCGGGCTGTGACAGAGAAGACTGTCACCGTCACGAGGCTGGGACAGCCGTCAGCCTCCCGAAGGTGATGATTCTCTGAAGGGTAACATTCAATCCTGTGCTGGAGTTCTGAAAGGTTTTGTTTGAAAAACACGCAGAACTTTACAGTACAACTTACTAGCTTGCAATATTGAATGTTCAGATGAGTGCCTAGAACTTTGGTATATACTCGATTCATTACTGAATAAGTGAATATTTTAAAAATACATGAATTAAGCTCCAGATAGCACATTTCATATACTATTTCCTGGCATCAGGGTAACCATCGTGATCCAGTAACTGATCATTTTTTAGGGTTATCAATATTATATTTTGAGTTCAGCAGCTTGATTTGATTTTCTATGTTACAGATAATATGTAAGAGTACTTCGCTCATTTGTTAGTGTGAAAGCTACACTCAAAGAGTAGCCCTGTGGATAAGAAACAACTTTTATTTGAAAAGTATGATTTATTTTTTTAACAGAACCATTTCAGAGTTGGAGGTAAAATCAAAAAACAACCAAACAAGAGTATTTTTAAAGAGCTGTTATTACAGTAGAGTCCCAATAATATAATTCCTGTAACATCTTAACACTCTTTAGCAGGCTATAAACTTATTATACTGGGTTGTCAAAGTGACTGTATATAGCTGCTTGTTTTAACACTGATTTGCCTGCTTTTTTCATATTACCAGTCAACGTAGTAGGAAAGAGGAACTCTTAAAAAATAACTCTTCAAGTATTCATAAAAGTGACTTTTAAAAATTTGGAAGTGGCTCCCTGAAATAGTCCGTAAATTATCCGTAGAAGCGAGTATCATAGTCAGATCTGATGACCTTATCCTAATAGCCAGGATCGCCGGAATCTGAACACACACAACACCCACTTCACAGGCAGCTCTGCTCCTACTGGGCTTCACGCTTCTCAAACATTTCTTTGCCATCTTCTAGCTTGGAGTGCCATTGAAAGGTGCAAAATATAAGTAGCTTCACAGACAAAGGTATCTGCCTTATCTCATTACTAAGACATTTATAAGCTGTTTGTTATCCTCCAAAATAAATCCAAAGCCAACTAAACAAGAAGCACAGCCCTGCAAAAACAGCCTTTTCAATACAGCCTTGAAGTTACTACGTGTTCAATGCTGAGTTTCTGGAGTCCTTTCCAAACACAAAGCTTTGTCCCTCGCAGATTGATGTTTATGTCACAAACGCTCACTGAGAAGAGGTGAGGAATGGTTGCCTTCTGTTAGAACTACCTCTCTAAAAGCCTGACATTAGTTTACTAGGTAGTCCTTGCATGGTCTTTTACAAAAAAAAGATTTTGTAATATGGTTATAAAACTCAAAGATCGGCTTTTTCCACGGTGGGATTAAAGTCTATAACACATGCACAGTTACAAGGAACAAGCTGAAACTCAGAAAGCAATGAAAATATCTTATTCTGTCTTCTCACATAACAATACCCTTTTCTTTGAATTGCAAATGAGCCCTTGGCCAGTTTCTCTGGCTTTATTTTTTGAGGGGGAAAATGGCTTCCTTACACACACTAAGCGATTGAAAGCATGTGGTCGCTGGGTACACAGATGAAACATGCCGTGAGCATGTGTACTGGCACTGTTCTTTTCACAGTTGTGAGATACGAAAGTTAAATCTGTTTTTCCCCGTGAGGATTCCTGTTGGATACGAGTTATTAATTGTCTACAGAAGTCATTATAAATCACTTAAAATATTTCCTATTAAGTACTTGGTGACGTTTAACAACCAGCATATTCACCACTCGATTCAGTAATAAGCCCGGGAACCAGAATAATACACGGAGGAGAATTTCCCTCCAAGTACCCGCGTGCGCACACGTCTGTAAACGCACAGAAGGGCTGGAAGCATATACAACACTCTGTATACGTTATTCTCTATCCTTCGTACATTTATTTATGGACTGTATCTTTCATATAGTATATGTATACACCATATACTCTGTACATTTATCCTTTATACATTTAGACTACATGCTCCTGACTTCTGCACATATTCTACAATCAGGATATACTATGTTGCTCACGTAGGAAAAACAATAAAGTTGGCAATAAAATGTACTGGTGGCTGGGCCATGGAGCGCCATATCATTGGTAAAGCCTTGTTCCATGTCCACCAGGTTAGACACTGTATAAAGGGGAGCAGTTTGGGGACCAGATGAATAGTTCTGTACCTGGCTTCTATCATATAATAGCTTTATGACCTTATGCAATTATGTGTTTTCTCTGAATCTAAGTCTCTCCTCAGTATAATGAGGGTACCAACAGCCATCTCCGAGGGCTGCAATTAAACAAGATCGTACCCACTGGAAACCAAAGCTGCTCCTTTTTGCCCTGGTGGCTGCACATTCTTTCTTTGCCAATCACAACTCACCCGGTGCTCCTGCAAATCAGTGAAAGGCACGGAAATGCACCCTTGGCCAGTGTCGCTGGGCAGCATACCACGTCCTCTAGACGCTCCCACTTTTGTCAACTCAAATACTACGTTCTCTGAATTCACTCTCGTCACTTTGCTTTCTCCCAACAGACTGATTGTTTCAGAGGCGTTACTGGCGCCGCCCCTTCCAAACAGTCATTATCTACCGCGTCCTCTAAGGTTTGGAGGACAATCATGATCCGGTCCGTGGGTGTGGCTGCCACCGCATCACTGTGCAACTTGCAAAAAAAAATATATATATATATAAATACACACACACGCGCGCACACACACACACACACACACACACTTGAATGCAGACATTACGTATCAAAGGCTAGTCCCAGATCAAGGGGCTCAACATTGCCTGGGAACACGTTACAAATGCAAACTCTTGAGGTCCAGTCCCCACCTGGTAAATGAGTCTGAGGTGGGACCAGCACCTTCAACCAGCCCTTCAAGTGACTGCGCTGCTCACTAAGGTTTGAGAGCTGCTAAATATAATATCCATGACGCCCAATGGTAGCTGCAAACTGCAGGTAACTCTTAAATATAGAATACATTCAGAACCTGTTTTGACACCGTTTCTACTCTAAGAGAGTTCCGTGCGAAGCTGAGAGAAGAAAATGGTACAGGAGTGGGTAGCTTTTATATGTATATATGTGTGTGTGTGTATATATATATTTATTTATTTTTTAAGCAGTGTTTGAAACAAGAAAAGAGTAAGCTAAAAAAATAATAATTCAACAGAATTTGGCCTATAACCATTTCCATTTCATTTGGCTTTCTCTTGGGCTATATTACAAATGGAAATGTTCCAATAGTCGCTAAAATCATTTTCTATCTGGAAACAAGAATATCAAAATTCCTAAGGCTTTTTAAATAAACATCTGAAATAAAATCTATCATTGCAATGCTATGGTCTTCCTTCGGACAAGGGAATCAAAGGCCAAAGGCCACTTTACGAGAGAAAAGTAGGAAAGCAAAATTACAGGGGATTATGTTACTAACCCGGAAAAACTGGTGTTGAAAAAACACACAGACACAGGAAAACAGAGTAGTGGTTACCAGAGGGACACTGGGGGCAGGGCAGGGGGATGGGTAAAGGGGTCACTGTACGGTGACAGATGGAAACTAAATTCTTGGCGGTCAGCAGGCTGTAGTGTAAACAGAAGTAGAAATATAATTTGTACACATGAAACTTACATAATGTTATAAACCAGTGTTGCCTTCAAAACACTGGTGTCGAGGTTCTTCATGGGCAATATACTAAAATGTTGAGAGTTGAAGGCTCTTAAGAAGTAGATGAATGCATTTTCATTTCGAAGTTTTATCTACAGGATATAGCAGCAAATGTACACTCAAAAACTTTTAACTGCTATTATATATAGTTTCCCATGTGGTCACCAGCTTCAGTACGCGATCGGGCAGTTTCACTAGTTCCAAAGGAAGTCTCCTCAGCAGGACGTCACCTGCCACTCACACCTTACATGGAAATAGCCCCCCACTTAAGACGGGCGGCAAAGGAACCCGTAATATATTCTAATTTGATCCATTCTTCTCTATAGCTATGGCCAAAGGGGAAAAAGACAATTAGCTCATGCAGTTTATTCTTATACATTTTGGGTTGGAATTATTTACAATTATCACAATAACCGCAATAAGCCCTACAAGGGAAGAAGCGTCGGTTTCCCCGTCATTTACGGGAAAACCGGAACTGACATGTATGTCCAAGTGACGTGGAGAGCGGCCAGAGCCCGGGGGCGCCCCAGGACACTCAATAGGCCTTTAATGGGGGCTGCGAGGGCCCTGAAACGCACATGTTCTAAAGGAATAAATTAAGTGACAGAACGGCCTAGAAAGAACAAAGAAGAGGAATACACAGGGGACTTCAGGGTACGTGGAGTCAGGCCACGGTGCAGCACCGGTTAAATATACCTACGTTTTTAGACTACAACCTTTCAGTACTTCAGTCTTATCATTTACGGGGGAAAAAGTAGTAACAACATAGAGCCCAGATTTTAGAACTGGCAGTGAAAGAATTAGTCTGTTCAGCCCAACTCTCTGGACCCATCGCCTCCCCCAAACATATAAACCCAGTTCCGGCAGGGCAAGAACCTCCAGGGAGAAATCCCTCTGGCCGCTGCGCCCTGCCCTCAGGCTACACTCACGGCTCTCCGTCAGAAGACCTGCTTCCTGGGGAGTCCGGAGAGCTCCAGCTAATCCCACACCCAGCTGCTGACTGTCAAGCACTTGCTAAAACCCTCGCCTGAGATGCCGGTAATTCTGGAACCTCAGAATGTCTAGTGAAAAGTATAAAATACACAATTCTGTGCAAGTTTTGATTTCATTTCTTTCCCAGCATAATGCCAGGTGAGTAACATAAAGGGAGGATCAGGCCCTTGTGCAGGTCCTAGGTTAATTACTTTATAATTATAAGCTCTTTTCTACCATATGACCCAGCAATCCCACTCCTGGGCATATGTCCAGAGAAAACCATAATTCAAAAGATACATGCACCCCAATGTTCACTGCAGCACTATTTACAATAGCCAAGACGTGGAAACAGCCTAAATGTCCAATGACAGATGAATGGATAAAGAAGATGTGGTGTATTTATACAATAAAGTATTAGTCCCAAAAAATAATGAAATAATGCCATTTGCAGCAACATGGATGGACCTGGAGATTATCATACTAAGTGAAGTAAGTCAGACAGAGAAAGACAAATATCATATATCACTTATATGTGGAGTCAAAAAAAATGAACTTATGTACAAAACAGAAATGGACCCACAGACACAGGAAACAAACTTATGGTTACCAAGGGGGAAGGAGGAGCAGTAAACTAGGAGTTTGGGATTAACATAAACACACTACCGTATGTAAAATAGATAACCAGCAAGGACCTACTGTACAGCACAGGGAACTGTATTCAATATCTTTTAATAACCTGTGATGGAAAAGAATCTGAAAATGAATATATATATATATATATATATATCTGAATCACTTTGCTGTACACCTGAAACTAAAACAACATTGTAAATCAACTATACTTCAATTAAAAAATAAAAAGAAATAATAGTAATAAGCTCTTTCTTCCCCTGTCGACCAGCTTTCTTCCTAAACACAGTCAACAAGCTCTTCTATGAAACGTTTGAAAACGTTTACGAGGTTTGTGCTTTGGGGGCACGCTATGACGATGGCTTGATGGAGCTCCTATGGACGCAAACTGTCTTAGGAGAGCTTAGATCTGGCCAACACGCAGATGGGGAAAGCAAGGGGGTCCCAGAGGCTGTCATCCTTGCCAACTGACACAAAAATTAAGCTCTCACATTTAAATTATATACGACTCCCGAAGAGTAGGGTCAAAACTGGTTCCTTTGCCCTGCATTCAAATTTCGAGGTAGTTTCCAATTTTTCAGAAAGTATTCAATCTTTCGTTCAGTGAGTACTGACTGAATTGCCTTAGAGACAGACTGCGTCTCTGCACAAACTGAAATATACGCACACAATGTGTAAACAATCCCAGAACCCAGAGTGCGTAGTTCACTGGGTTTTGCTGACTATAACAGTCTCACTCTTGCTTCCTCATGGCAATGGGTATTGATGTTTTGGTATATTATCTTCACTACTGGTTGGATGTTTTATTTACATGTCTTCGGAAATCTGAAACGGAGGACGCAAACACTACATGATAACTAAAAGCCATAAGTTAAAGAAAATAACAGGTTGTGACCAAAGGAATAAAAGGCTTTTTACACACGTCGAATTCCTCCAGTTTAATATGCTTGAATGAAAAGAATCTGCACTTCAAACAAGTGACGATTTGCAGTGTCACATCTCCCGAAATGAGGGAGATTCTCCTCTGTTAACCAAAGCGTTCTGCTGCTTATAATCCCAGAAGGATTAGAAATACCCCAGCCTTCCTCAAGGCATCCCTACTCCAAGAGCGCCAAACCCTGAAAGAATGACTTTCCAAGTCAGTTTTTAAGTCGACTGATATTCTGGTGAAATATTCTTATCTTATTCGCTTTAAAAAAATTTAAATGAGAATTTCTTTTCTATCATGTTTTAAAGCTTCAATAACTACCAAAAAAACGGCTCTCAAAAGAGAGAGGAACACGGAAAAGCTGAAGGTGGCACGGCTCACAGGGTCACCCGAGAGCCGCAGAAGCCCTCCAAAATCCAGCCTTGTCTTTATCCAGCCTGCACAGACCTGATCTTTTTTAGCACAATCCTTTGTTTCATAATTTACATGTAAACTTTACCTAAAGGCATTAAGTCTCGTTTTTTTCTCTCATTGAGAAAACATGCTCCACCAGACAGAACAGGTTTTGGCATCAAGAAACTGATGTCTACCACAACCCAATAATGCAAACCTCCTTTTCCACATAGGAAGAGAATAAGAGAGAACGGTTCAAAAAAGAGTCACTGGAAGGTCCTAGCAATGAGATTGTAGTTAGACTCACGGAAACAGAGGTAGATGGACCAAAAGCAAAGAAAAATGTACAATATTTACACATCAGTTTGAAAGTCAGTCAAGCGAATTGTCATTTCAATAGAAGTGGGTTTGTTTTTTTTTCAGAAAAGTTTACTCTTTGCTATAAACTGTATTTTTTAGAAAGCCATTGACTTGGTTTGTGACATTTAGTATCTCAATTTTGAAGCAAATGCCATCTTTACTCCCTCTTTTAAGTATTAACTTTGTTCAACCAAAACAGATGAGATGACAGTGACTAATCTTAAAAAATTAAAAGTTTGCTTCAATTTTAAAAGATAATATCATTTACTTTTCAGAGAGCCTGAAGGTTGCAGGGAGAAGAGGACGGAAGGCAACTTAAGAAGACAAGTATTGTACGGAAAACCTCAAGTTGTTTATAGCAAAGAAAATGTTTCTTTAAGATACTGGAATTATGCTTTCAATATAGAATCGTCTACTTTGCCTGAAACATGAGAAATTTTGAATAATCCCATCAACTTCTCTGTATAATTCTAACTGGGAAAAATGTTTCCGCAAGAAGACAGTGTTTGGGGCTGTCCACAGGCTGTGTTAAAACCTAAAATAAAATATGTGATACAAGAGAGATCAAGGGCTTTATTTCCTGAAAAAAGATCACTTCATCTTTCCTAAGGTGATATCATGTCTGGAGGAAGTGCTGATCAGGGAGTACAGCCAAGGATTTTGACACACGGGAATCTGGGTCCAAATTCTTACTCTCTAAATTCTGTGACTTTGGGCAGACATCTAACCTACAAGAACCTGGGTTTCCTTGTCTTTCAAAAAAAAAAAAAACCCGTAACTATTGTTCCCAATCTAAAGGACTTTTGCAATGTGGCTAAATGAGACACAGAGTAAAGCTCCTGGCACTTAATAGACACCGAATAGATGCCATTTTGCCTCCTTTTGTTAGCCAGGTGTCATTTTTACATATAAAATGTCTCAACTAAAGTCCTGAGCCAAAAGCTATCCCACAGCCTTTTTATAATAATTATGCCAATTTAAATAGGCAGGTGAGTTCTATGAGTAGAATAAGCCTCTACCTAACAGTGATCTTGAAAAATAACAATATAAGGAAATTTGAAGGTCTATGAAGAAAATTAAAAAAAAAAAAAGAAAAGAGAAAATTTTAGTGGAAAAATATTTAAAAGTCAGCTGCTTGATAAATAGAAAGTCAGTAGCTCTGTTTACTGCATTCTTGATTTTAATATTCATGTATCTTAAGTATGCTGATTTGCCAACTGCAGACTAAATCACGTTGTTATTTAATTTTTTTTCCTTTCCAAGTAGCCGCGAAGGCAATTTCTACTCTCATAGCAGTATACATCTGATCTGACGGAGAGATTTTAGCGGTCTTAAAAGCTTTGCACTTCATATCTGTTGAACTTACAAGGAGCATAATAAAGGAAAGTCGTGTCTATACTTAAATAATTAAGAGCAATGGACTCATCGGGGCATGGGACATTATCAGCAATCGCATATTTAAATTCACACGCAGCTATTCAAATTAATGGACCGAAATGAACAAAAGAAGTCACTGTAGTTGAGAGATTTCATTCACGGTGACCAAGAATTTTATGTTCAGTACACACCTTAACTCAGAGTTTGAGACAGTACCTTTACGTGTAAGACATAAACAATGTTGGCACACATCATGAACATAAACAGGTTTCTGCCATTAAGGAAGATGAAACTAATGCCTTTGGGGAAAAACAGAATTCTAGTGATTACTAAACTATCAACCACCTTATTTTATATCTTAAATTCAGAGTTGTAAAAGGCGGACTCTATTTATACGAGAAAGGAAGGCCCACCTAGCATGGGAAAGCATAGCAGTAATTTCATTGTCTCCCCACACCCTTCCATTTTAACAGTGAAAGACAACTTCCCAGGATGACTTTCTAAGTGGAAGGGCTTTTTTAGTTCCCAAACAGGTTCCCCTGGAAATCCAGACCCCAAAATGCAGCCATTTAATTAAGGCCATGGATCCTTCAGATGAAAATATCTTTGCGGCCAAGGACATCAAGAAGAAACTCTGATTTGCTGGAAAAAGTCCCCATCACCCTGAGCAAATCTGTTTCTGTGTTTTAGGAGCCCTTAGATATTTTGAGGCAATCAGATGTAAACAAATCCTTGTTTGCATAACAGATGTTTACACCCATCTGAAAATGTTGCACCATTAATATTCCTGGTGGCATTAAGTGAGAGAGCTGATGTAGAAAACATTACCAATTAATCATCCCACATCTAATACCCTGTGGACTACGTAAAAATTGCTACAAATGTGTATTTTTTTCAGTCAGCAGAAGTATAAAAGTCCTTATTTTAAAAGGTGAAAGCTTCAGTAACCTGGAAAACCCAGCTGGGATGACTGATTGCCGATAGGTTACAGATGGTTTAGGTTTTACCTTACTAGCTGGTAATCCTTCCCAGACAAGAGTTTTTCAAGTTTACAAAGTAGTCACTTCGATGGTCCAAACCTGAACCAAATTCGTTAGCAATTTCCCTACAGACAGGAAGCATACTGAAGTGGAAAATGTGAGGTTTGGAAAAGGAAAACCTGGGTTTAAAACCTGACTCTGTCCTCTAAGAATTGTGTCACCTTAGGCAAGTTGGGCGACTTTTCTGTTTCTATTCCATTTCCTCATCTATAAAATGGGGATGATAAAGCCAAGAGGGTTGGGTAAAATAAAAGATGTTACACTTGAAAAAGGACTAGAACAGTGCCAGGCACAAAGTAGTTTGCAAATAAATTAGTTTTAAAAGCTAACTAAACGTCTTCATAAAAAATAGGTAATAATTGCTCAAAATATTTGCAACTCTTTTCTATCAGACTCATCCTACAGGGCCCCTCCTTGGTGCCCTCACAGGGGCAGGTGGACATTTCTTGTCCCATTGGTTGTATGACTTGCTTTGGCCAAGATGTGAGCAGAAGTGGTGCAGTCTGTGCTCAAGTAGAAGCTGTGGGAGCAACTGCACGGTCCGCCATTACTCTTCCTCACTGCCACGAGCGCAGCCATGTCTGAGATAAGGGCTTCTCCTTCTGGCATGAAAACAACAGAGAGTGGAGCCCAGTCAACCCCTGCAACTCATGGAGTGCGAGTAAAAAAAGAAAACTTTGTGGTTGCAAGCCACAAGATGGTGGTGGTGTTTGTCATCACAGCATAACTCAGCAAAGGCTCACTAATTAATACAACGGCGTTACGGCTCGGTGCCAGACAGCTGTGGGCCACTGAGAAAAGCACGGCCTTGAAGTCAGAAAACCTAAATTCAATTTCCACGTGGCTGTGTGACCTGGGCCAGTGCATGGCCTCATCGCTTCCGTTTCCGCAGCCGCGGTGCAGGGGACCAGGGCACGGGATCCGCCGTGATTAGCTGTGTAGTTATAAGCAAGTGAGTTCATTTCTCTGTGTCTCAATTTCTTCATCTGCAAAATGGGGATAATGATACCTATCGCACAGGTTGTTGTAAACATCAAAGGGGTTAATGCACGTCAGGTTTTTAGAGGAGTGCCTGACACATGGTAAACACTCAATATGTTAGTCATATTATTGTATTACTATTATTAGTATTATTTTATGACTTTTCCACGGGTTTTCGGGGGAAGCTTAAAGGTAATACGGTTTGTGAAGGTACTTTGTAAACTATAAAGTGTTAACAGGTACCTATGACTGTAATGAATAACTCATTCATCATCTCATTTGCGACCTTTAGTAGTTACAAGGAACTCTGTAAGAGCAGAGATCGTTAGCTGCTGTGTTCTATCCCAAGCCCTCAAACTCCGCCTACCACGACCACCACGATTTCCTTTGTCATCCATTTGACGCAGGTGCTATTTTTAAATTATATTCTTACTGGCTGAGTCTCAGCCACTTTCATAAATCAAGGCTTCGTATACGCAGGCTTATTTCAGGTCCTGGGTATATTTAACTATCTACTTAGATTATCCAACTTAGTAGATCTATGTTTAATAAAAATATCCCATGTCGTCACTTTTCAGCAGAGATCAGAATGATTGGGGCTACACATCAGAAGAATCACCTTAAATGAAAGAATATGCTGTAATCATGTCTTTGATCAATGTATAATAAGAGTTGCATGTCAGCATTTTTATACTCTGAATTTTGAAACTAATCTAAGACTTTCGATGGTTTTTTCCTTTGATATTTAGGCTAAGACTATTGAAATTATACTTTAGAAAAAGGTGACAGTAAATTTAAAAGCAAATATTAACTGAAATATCATGAAGAAAATAATGAAATTTGTTTCATATGTGCTTGAAAGTCTAAAGGCAATTAGAAATGATACATTTTAGATCAACTTTCAAAACCCCATATGTAAAGGCCAGAAAAATCCCCTGTAAGTTAAATAATATTTTCTATGTTATTATCAAACAGCAGCGGTATGACTAGTGCTTTAGGAATCACAGGAGAGTTTGCATTAGGTGGCTGTGAGGGCTGACAGGGCAACAGTGCATCTGTTACAGTTTGAGAAGTTATTTTTAAAAGGCTTTTCACCAAAGTTAACGATTTTCTTCCCCAATAAATTGTTTTTGTCTAAGTATTGAAGATCACTGATTGTACTCATGCCACAGAACTATAAAACTATAGAATCAGGTGTGTTCTTAGAGGCCACCTAGATCAATCCGTGGACCAATTTCTGCTGTATTTTACTTGTTCATTCTTTTAACAAATATATGCTACGTATCACCTGCCAGGTACCGTGTTAGAGTGATGATGTACGTAGGTAGAATAGTGGTCACCGGCCTTGAAAGTCTTCTGTCTATTCTTGCCTGACAGACTCTGTGACTAGACACTGACAGCGTTGCGAGGTGGACAAGGCTTCTGGACAAGAGGCTAACGGTTCGAGTCCGTCCTGCGAAGCGATCGGACTTCTGCCCCACGATGGCCCCCATCCCAGGGCCCGAGAGCTCCTCTGTGGAGCACCCACCGTGCAGCCCTTGCAATAAGACGCTTCTCAGATGCTTAAAGACGTTTTCCAGGGCTCTTCTCCCCAAAGTCCTCATTTTAGAAATAATTCTCTGCAGTTCCTTTTGCTACTTCCATATGGCTTTAAAAACAAACTTCTCACCATTTTTGTGTTCACCTTTATGGGTCGATTCTTGCTGAACTACTTCAGCTCTGATGAGCACACGGTGAAATCCACTGTCTTTTTTTCCCAACATCCCATCTAACCATGGTCTCCTTGTTCACCAGATTCCAGCTCATGCCTTCCTTTCTTCAAAACACCATTTTTTTAAAAAACGCTTTACATTTGCCCATCTCTGTGTCTTCCCATAGCTTCTCAAATGTCTGGTTCTTTCCCATCCTTCAATCTGCAATGTACGAATCAACCCCCACCCCCACCCTGAGAGGCATCCCTCACGATCCTAACTAAACTGACTTCTCTCTCTCCAGTCACCATCTTCAATCTCTTTTATTTTCAGTTTGACGCCAGCATCTAAACTTATCTGCTTATTTGCTTACTTACTTATTGGCGGTTCCCTCCCTAGAAAGCAAGTTCATTCTTATGCTGCCGGAGCCTAGAACAGTGCACGGCAAGTGGAAAGAAGAGAGGGCAGGAGGGAACGTCCGTGCTCTGGATCCACGTTGCCATATTTTCTTATGAATACAGTCACGATCGCACAAGTTTTCCTGACAGTCAGTCCACATTTGGTTATTCTAACTGTCTGAGGTCAACAGAACTATGTCTTTTTCTCATGTGGATGAGACGCCTTCTTACATGATGGGACTGCGCTGTTGAATTTTACAAGGACTAGCATTGTTCGACGTAGCCCACCACCCCAGCTGGATTCTGATTCTGACCATCCAGCACAGTTCTCTTTACCTACCTCCTGTCAGCGAGGACTTTGATAACCACGCGATAAACGTCCTGGGAAACAAATACATTTCCACCGTGTGTACCCTTTCACAAGCTGGCCGTGTACTGTGTCGACCTAACTGTATCTAAAATGTTATTCTAGGGAGTTAAGACAGGCTATGCCGTAACTCTGACCCATAAGCACTGTTCTGCTTTTCTCTCTCTTCCCCTTTTCCTCCCCCGTCTCCCTCCTCTTCCTTCTCGTCTTCCTCTGTCTTCCCTAATTCTTTCTCTTCCTACGCCTTGGGGCTGCCACCGATGGTGGTGACCCTGGGGTTAAACAATTCGTTGACGCCTAAGACGTCTGCAGTGTGTCCATGCGACAACTTCTAGGGACCTCATTTCAGGCCATTTATGAAAAACACGTGCCCATAGGTGCTGCCCTCTGCTATAGCTCTTACTGCCTCTGTTTGTTCAACAGGAGAGACAAGTTAGCTCTCATGATATTTGCTGTTCTTTGTAGAACCAGGGAGGGCACACATGGAAAGGAGTCACTGCTAACTACAGAGTACGTATTCAGAGGAGCTCCCTCCATAAAATGTTATATTGGTAACTGAACAGAAATTAGAAACTGCTTTCCCCGAATTCTTGGATTTATGAACCATCACAAATCTCTAAAATCAATGAGGACAGTTATTATTCTACTGGTTTTCATTGATTAATAACGGAAATGTTAAGAAAGCATCTTAGAGTCCTAAGGCCAATTCAGTGTTGACAACAAAACAGCAGCCTCTTCTTCCTTTCTCCTGGGCCTGGCTGGGCCCCGGAACAGAGAAAGTGTTCTGTCCTGTGAACACATCACATACCGACATCCTCAGATACCTGCTTCAGACAGACTCTAGCAGGGACCACAGTTGTCACATTCATCTAAAGAGCCTAAATAACATGTGCATTGCCACAGTTCAAAAGACCACACTTGCTAAACGGAGAAATAAACTGGGCCACTGCCCTGCTTTCAGTTAGAAGTTGTGACAGAATTTAAAGAAAAGTACAGCCTGGGAAATCAAAACAAAATTTACACTCCCACTAAAAATGTGTGGTTTACTCTGGGGACCACCTGAAAAGCAATGTGTGACACAAAGAAACAACATCGACAGAGAAATGAAGATCAGATCAATTCCTTTCCGCTGGCTCTTCACTCTTCTGAATGCAGCTGGAGGATGCTACAACATGTGAGACGGAGCAAAGGTGCTGGGCTTTCGTTTCTCAAGAGAACTTTGCTGCTGGAAACAATTGTGTCTGTTCCTTGAAACAGTTTTGGGGAACAAAGTCCACCGATTAAGTAAACTCATCCCATGATCCATTTCTGGGTAAAAAGAGAATGATTTCAGCATGTCACGGACTGTCAATATCCCCAGAGCCACTGACCTCTACTCATTAAACGAACAACAGTGTAAAAGTTGATGGCGCGTTTTATTTTATTTCTTTAAATGGTTCTGAAGCCTTCGGCTGGTTCCCCAAACACTCAAAGTATCCCAACATTTAAGGGGATTAAAGGCGTTTGTTGATTATGGAGGCTGACATTAAAATAGAAAGCGATTCTGGCGATTGAATTTTGTGGAGAAATGCAAGATGCCTGTGAATTTAATTCGAATACAAACGACATCGAGCGCGGTTAATACATCGAGCAGGGTTAATAAAGTCAACATGACTTGATCTGCAAGAAGGTACATTAACGTGAGAAGTAAAGTGATATTTGCGACCTCTCTGCAAACTGTGAAGTAGTAAAGTTTTCCTAAAGAGTTTACATGTTGTTAGGCTGCACAGAAATTGGTCTTCTCTACCTGCGTTAAGCACCATGGCGGTTACTCAGACCCCCTTACAGGGGCAGTGGGGTTCCAGGACCGCTGGAGTGCGGGGCTTGTGAGCCCCGGATTCCAGGAGACCCTGTCGTCCTCTTCATATCCTCCATCAGTCTGGGAGGCAGGCCAGTGGCCAGCGCTTACATATTTTACAATCACAGAATGGAAAGCAGATACAAATTAGTTAACCTGGAGGCCATGTAAATAAGTGCGTCTAAATGGAAAGAACAGTGGCTGGCATCATAAACCCTCATAATGAGTAGCTGTGAATTGTTCCAACGTGTACAGCTGCTTCAAACAATTCCGTCGGTCAAGATAAAAAAATTTTAAAAGAGATGCTTAAAGTTCAGTCAGCCCAAAGCAAACCAGCTACAGTTATGCTTGGATCGTCTCGATCACCGGAATGCTCTACTGCCCTCGGTTCTGTATTATAACAGAAAAGACACACGATTTCCTTCTTGAGAGGGAGAAGACAGTAGCCATAGTGGCTGCTTTCTCTGCTTTCCTTATCTAAGTTCTGCAACCTCAGTAATAAAAAGAAAAACAATATTTGACATCAACGGGCAACCACTTTAAAAGATTTTGCTGATGTGAATATCAACTTTACATTTTTACACAATGTAAAATTAGGAATTAATGGGGTTTCCCTGGTGGCGCAGTGGTTGAGAGTCCACCTGCCGATGCAGGGGACGCGGGTTCGTGCCCCGGTCCGGGAAGATCCCACATGCCGCGGAGCGGCTGGGCCCGTGAGCTATGGCCGCTGAGCCTACGCGTCTGGAGCCTGTGCTCGGCAACGGGAGAGGCCACAGCCGTGAGAGGCCCGCGTACCACAAAAAATAAATAAATAAAAATTAGGAATTAGTTAACAATACTTTTGACGTCTCCTCCATTTTAAACCATCTCGAACCCTTTCTTCCCTTGGCTTCCAAGCTCCACTACATCCCGTTTTCCTCACACGCCTTTGGTTCCTTGTTCTCAGGCTCCTCCCGAGTCCTGTCTTGGCCTCCAGCACTCCAGTTTTCAAGGCTCAATCATCCCCTCTTTCACCCTCTCCTCTTGCTCTGGACGGCGCCGTCCGTGTCCTCAGTGCCCGCCTGTATCCAGATGACTCAGCAATTTAGTTTATCCTTCGTTCAGAATGCTCGTCCTGACTGCAGACCTAGCTAAAAGCCTACCTGACATATCTTCCTGGACACGTCAAAGAAATCTCAAACTCGGCAACTGTCAGGGTGAATTCAGGGTACCTTCCTCCACACAATCTATTCGGAGTTCTTCCCGTCTCAGTGAATGACACCACCGTCCAGTTATGCAAGTTCAAAACCTCGGGCTTCTCTTGCTTGCCTGCTTCTCTTCCTCTTTACTTCTAATACGTCACCAACTCTTGTCAATTTTATCACCTAAATAGTTCTTCAAACAGCCCCTTTCCTCCATCTCCCATAACTACTACCCCAGTACAAGCTACCATCCTCGCTCACCTGGATGACGGGTGTGTAGACCCAGGGTAGGATTCCGAGAGAGTGGTCAGGCAGGAGAACCAAGAAAGTTTTAAGAAGGCAAACTGATGGAAAAGGCGAGGGGCCAACAATGGAAAACAAAATACTAGATTGGGACTGAAAAGAGACTCCTGGCTTTAGAAATTAGGAAGTCACTGCTGACCTTTGAGAGTCATTTCGGCAGAGGAGGAGGTGTGATTTTAATGGGATAATCCAGTAATGGAGTATATGCTATTCTTTCTAGAATGCTGCTGTAAAGGGAATGAGATCCTTGTTTCAGGGGGAGGCAGTGCTGAAGGCATGTTTTTAAAAGGATGGTTGATTTGGGTTTGGTAGATGCAAACTATTGCATTTAGAATGGATAAACAGCAAGGTCCTACTGTAGAGCACAGGGAACTATATCCATCTCCTGGGATAAACCATAATGGAAAAGAATACTGAAAAAAGAATGTACGTATCTGTCAAACTGAGTCACTTTGCTGTACAGCAGAGATTGGTACACATTGTAAATCAACTATACTTCAATAAAAGGAAAAAGATGGTTGAGATGTGTGCATTTTATAACTTGACAAGGAAAAGAAAGAGAAAAGGAAGCTACTGAAGGTATGATAGTGGAAGAAGGATTGACAAAGCAAGGATCCCAAGGAAGGAAAAGGAATCCCACACAGGGCAAAGGAAGATGGAGCAGCACTGAACAGAAGAATAGGTGAAGATGCTTCCTTTTGGTAAAGAAGAAACGGAGTCAGTGTATGATGGCCTCTCACGTCTTAGCAAATTAGAAGGCAGCGTTATCAGAAATGGGAAAGAAAGCTGTTAGAAGAGATCAAAGTGTTTGGATACTTAACTGAGTCAACAAATATTTATCGAGTGTCTCTTACGAGCTGAGCACCAAAAACCCAGTAGCAAATTGGAGCGCAGCCACCACTAGTCTTGTGAAGATTCCAGCCCTCCAGGGATGAGATTGCTGCTTCCGTATTCAATCACCAAGGACCGAGGCAGATTAAGGGAACTGCATGGAAAGAAAATCTTCAAACCAGATGCCCAAAGCCTCAAAGAATGCCAGGGGATGATCTTGAGGTTGCTAAATGATGGTGGGAAGTGGGCTTCAAAGGAGGAAGCACTGAATGAAGGCCCGTAGAATAACAGTGTAAGAGAGGTAGTAAAAATGCAATAGCATTTACACGGCTCAGAGGCCAAATCTGAGGGATACAAACGGGTCTGGTTTCAAAGCCACATAACGTGGCATTCATGCAACTAGTAGGTGACTGAGCTGCACTGAATATGGTATTCACGGCACCTCTACTCCAGGCTCTATTCCTACAGAGGGAAACCCGTGACACTGGCCCCAGGGAGAATGCCACGAAGGGAGAGCCCTGGCTCCAGCCTGCCCTTTGCTGCCCTCCCAGGGCCCGGCCCCCCAAGGAGGGCTGTCGGAAGTGCTGGTAATCGTCCACCTGTTCAAAGTCCACATGAGATAACTTGGAGAAAACGGAGGCATTTTCACTCTGAGATCAGTATGCTCATGACACGGACTCCATCGCCCCTTTTATCTCTAATCCTGACACCACAGCTTCACAATTTACTCAGCGTCTGAGGGGTCCCACCGGGGACTGGGATCAAAGTGAGCCAGAAAAGGATTAATCCAGATAAGACAGAGGTTCTGATGAGAGTCGGAGCAGGTATTTAAGGAATGTGGCGAGCGTGCTTCTGCTGCTACGATCATAGCTTTTAATCCACGGTTACTTCTGGCATCTCGGTTGGTCCCAGTTGATGCCCATGACACGACAGGCCCGGCACAAGAGGCCCATGTATAGTCCTGAACTTAGAGTTGGTGCCTGTGCGTGAAGCGACTCTCACTTTGCAATTTCTTGGTGGCTGGTGCCGACCAGGGTCTTATTAAATGATGAGTTTAAGGCAAAGGCCAGGATCCTTTTTTTTCCTCCACGAACTTTCTCTCAATGAAGTTATGAGCAAAGCAAGAAATGCTACCCTAGTTTTCTTCAGTTGCATTCTCTCCAACTGTTATTACACTGATGTTTTTTTCCCAACCATTTTAATGAATGTTGTTTTGTGAAATTTCTTCTGAAAGTATTTTTCCGAGAAGTTTTATTTTAGAAAGCCCAAATGTGTCAAGAGATCTAAACTTAATTACCCTATTTTACACTTTGAAAATAGTTATTCATCAATTTGGGGGGGGGGATTCTTTGTAATCAGATATGTGGAATTATTTCTTCTCTTACAGCCTTTCGGTGATTATTTGGGATATAATATTACTAAAAGCAACAAACAAAAAATTAGATGTTACTGTCCTTCCTCCTTACTTCATTTGAAGTGTCAGCAACGCTATTTTTTTCCTCCCCTGTTTCGGTCTCTATTTGGTGTTAAATTTTCAACTAGGTCTCTTTCTAGGAGAAAACTCCAGAGTCAATCATTGTTTTTTTTTCTCCCAGATAAACTTCACTCTTGAGGAAACAACTTACTTGTATGATACAAATATCAAAGGTTTTCCAGCATACTACATGTTAGACTGTAGTACTGTAATAAGCCTTTGCCGATTTTTAGAAACGAGCAAAATATAATTTACTAATAATGGAAAGATTCAACAAGTTGAACATTGAACGGAGCAGCAGTTGTAATATTACACGAAAGTATAATCAAGGTTTTTTCAAACGACACATATCTTAGAATAGTCTCAGAAAGATTTTGCGTTTTTTTCACAGAGGGAGCATTTATCTAGAAGAAAGAGCTGTTCAAAAATTATGATCTCAGCCCTTTCTCTCTGTCTCTCTTTTCTCTTGTTTGTTTCTGGCATAAAAAGGCTCAGATATCAGTGAGAGTCACTAGAATATGTAAGTGAATAAAGAAGAGAAGGAGAAAAATTACGTGTGTTTGCATTTAAAAAACACCTTAGGGGCTTCCCTGGTGGCGCAGTGGTTGAGAGTCCGCCTGCCGATGCAGGGGACACGGGTTCGTGCCCCGGTCCGGGAAGATCCCACATACCGCGGAGCGGCTGGGCCCGTGAGCCATGGCTGCTGAGCCTGCGCGTCCGGAGCCTGTGCTCCGCAACGGGAGAGACCACAACAGTGAGAGGCCCGCGTACCGCAAAACAAACAAACAACAAAAAAAACCACTTTAAATAATTTTCCTAAGACTATCATCCCCATTGTCTAAAATTATAATAGTTGTAAGTTACAGATGAAAAGATGATTCAGTCCTTATGCATAGGCCAGGTCTCTTATACGCCACCAATCATGGAAATATTCATTCATTTATTGATTCACTTAATGCACGGGGAGAGCTACTGTCTGCCACTCCCTGTCCCAGGCCCTCAGGGACTCAGCCAGGAACAGAAAGTCCCTGCCCCAGTGGAGCACACGCCCGTGTTCCTGCCCCAGTGGAGCACACGCTCGTGTTCCTGCCCCAGTGGAGCACACGCTCGTGAGGGGCTCAGATCAACAGGGAGTGAACACATACCAGAATCCCAGAGACCCACGAGGAAACAGGGCAAAGGGGCCCCGGCTGGTGGCCTGGGGGGAGAGCCCTGGGGGTTCCATTTGAGCTGACACCTAACTGATGACCAGGAGCTGCCAGGAGAAACTGGGGGGCCAATGTTCCAGTCAGAGCGGACAGTAATGACAGAGACCTTAGGAAAGAATGAGCTTGACTTCTTCCAACTCTTAAAATTTCTCCTCTGGGACTCCGCTGTTGGAAAACTTTGGGGAAGTCATTCTGATATAGAACCCTTATGTGGCTGGGGGGAATCCGGGGCTCCTCTGACCCCAGACTCCCCTTCTGAGGATAAAGCAGCTAAGAAAGAAGGAAGAGACAGCTGCCGTTTAAAACGTGGGGTCTTGTGACTTAACTGTGCTTTCATTCCCTCATTCATTAATTCATTTCCCCAACTCATTTAAAAGGAGCATTATTAACCAAGTCACCTAGAGCCTTACAGTATGGAAAACAAAAGAAACCTATATATTCCCATTGTGGTTAACTAGTATTTCCAGACGTATTTGCCATTTCTTCATGTGAATGCCAGAGGCTGGTCTTGGAAAATCTCCAAAATTCCTTTGGGATTCGACTACAGGTCCACAGTCTCGTATCACATTCTAAACCCTGGAAAGCTCTAAAGAGAATAAAAGAAACTCATTTGATGGCAAAACAACCTGTGCTGCCTTATACTCTTTATTTATCTCACTAAGTTTGAACATTCATAAGTTTTGTGGAAGAAATGTTAAAAAGTGTTTAATTGTCGGACGTGGCTACCACATTACTTTTCTAAAATCCAGAAATCCTGAATTCGGCATGAGTTTTGGCTAAAGGGTTCTCCAAGCAACTGCCAGGCTTGCTGTTGTATTCAGAATTCTCAGCAAGGTCACCGGGCACTGCTACTGCATTATTCATGGCTATCAAGATTATACTGCTTCACGTCCGGACCCAGTGGTTGTCTGTTACCCTGGGCGCCACGTTGTACTGCATCAGAAAGGTTTCTTACTTCTTACCCAGATGACCTTGTTAAACCATTTCCACAGATAAATGATTTAACACATAAACATTTCACATGTAAATTTTACGTAAAATGATTTTAAATCTACGCTGGGGAAAAAAAAATGTTTGTAAGGTCCATTGTAAAGTCACATGGAAGAGAAGGAACTGCCCATGAATAACCATATCGTGAAGGCCAATCGGGCATTTCCCGTGGCTGAAGTAACTGTTTATGAGAATTAATGTCCAAATTATGAATGGGCAGATGGTCTGTTTAACCACACATATTCTAGTTTGTCATTTCTTATCAGCTGCCCCGATTCAGCAGCGATAAGAGTAATTGCAGGCAGATCTGCAGGCAACTGTCCATCAGGGGCACCCCTTAAACATGTTATTCCAGAAGTGTTAACTTCAGAAATATGACAACCTATGCAGTGTAAAGCCTGGAGGTTTAGATAATTATACATCACTTGTTTGGCATCTTTAAAACAACAGCTACAAAATCTCAGTAAATTTTTGTTCTCAGAGAAAACAGTCGATAACATGTTGAAGCTTATAGGTTGGCTAAAGTATTGGGTTAAAAGGGATTCTGCTAGTATTTCTTCATCACTCTACTCACAAACGATCCTGCCCTAAGACTTATTAATACAGTGACCCGAGGTAAATGCGAATTTGATCGTGTCACTTGCCTGTATCAAACCATCGACGCTTCTCTTTGCCTTTGGGACAAAGTTCCCCTAAAAAGTAGGTTCCAGGAGAGAGATTTTTTTTTAGACTGCTGCCTTCACTGCTCTATCCTTAGGGACTAGAGCAGTGCTTGCACATAATAGGCACTCAACAATTATTCTTGAAGTTTCAGTCCATGACGCAGCCGATGCCAACGGTTCCCCTGCGTGGTGGTGGGGTCCTGTCTCCCTTTGCCTAGAGCACCTTTCTCACCACCCATTTCCCTCTTCCGCCATCACCTTTGTCCCTGTACCAGTCACCGAGGTCCTCCTTGAAACCCCAAACCAGGTTAACTTCCGGTGTTACCATTTTCTGCTTTATTCTATACCTTCCCTTCTGAAATATTCTTGCCATTTGCATTGACTTATTCAATATCTCATTTCCGCACAAAACTGTAAGCTTAATGAGGACGGAGACCGCAGCGATCTTGTCCTCCTCTGTTTCTTAGCTCATAAAAGGACCTCGATAAATAAGCGCCGTCTGGATGAAGCACGGATAAGCCTTCTCCCTCCCCTCCTCCAGGGCCAGAGCTTGTACCCCTCCCTGGGAGAAGCGTTCTGTCTGTCTGCCCGTGACATGGCCCCTGTGGACGTGTCTGCTTAGCCCCAGGGCAGCCACGCTCCCCCTGCAAGTTTGTCGTCTGTCACTCTTGCCCCAAACCCTGGAGCACGCTGAGGCCAGTTCTTGCACTCTTTAGAAACTGCAGACAGCTTGGCATCGCAATCTGCGCCCGAGTCACCAGACAGCCTGTCTTCACGAACGCTGGTGACTAGCACGTAAGTGTCCCACGAGAACCGCCACGAGGAAGGAAGATTCTGGCTGCAAGATCTCTATAAAGGCCGTGCGTAACCACACACATGTTGAGATGTTTGAGATCACAGACACACAGAACATTTTTAACCTATTAATATTTGTTTTCCCTGTAAACGCCCATATGCTTGCAATCCAGAATCATTACTGTATCCCAGAGGCGTTTTAGAGCTATAACAAGCACAGGTGTCTGTCTGTCAGCAAGTTGGTACCTGCCCCCAAGGATATTCACAAAGTGAGGGCCACTGGCCTCCAATGAGGTCCTGAGATGGGGGCCGGGCTCAGCAAGGGCAGGTTTTGTGTCTCAACAGGGCAAGTGTTTCTCAGTGCTCGCCACCCCAGTGCCCTCATGGCTGCTCTGCTTTGCGCATGACCTTTGGGTTTGGAGGAATGTCCTTCCTGTGTCTGTTTTCTATGCATCCTTTAAAACTCAGCCCAGGCTAATTTCACCTCCTCCAGGAAGTCTTCCTGTTCCCATCTTCCTGCAAACTGGTTTCTCCCAGTGAGTCCCCACACCCTCTGGTTAGTATCTCTGTCAGTACTCTTAGGAGACTTTATTACAACGACCTCTCTGCTTGATTCGCTCACACTTGAGAACACAGACCGTGTCCGAGTTGTATTTCTAACTCCAGCGTTTAGCTTGGCATGTGGCACGCAGCAGGCTTGGTGCTGGAAAGGAGGAGTGAATATTCTCGCTGAATTCACTTCCCAGAAAGATAACTGCTAGCAGGGAGGCAAGGGGCAGGGGTCAGAGCTGAGGGTCAGGAGGGAACTGTGCTCTCCGGCTGTTCCCCCATCAAAGGTGGGCCACTCGCTCTGAGTGGGCAAATGGACTTTGTGGACAGTAAGCCTGGATTCTCACCTCTAAGACGGAGGCTGGAGAGAGACTGCCTTGGGAAGCCCATGGCTGGCAGTGCAGAAAGAAGTGGCAGGTCTTATGAAGAAAGAGGTAGCCTTTCCCAGGGAACTCAGACTTTTCTGCCTTTGTCAGAAACCCTAAACCAGGACCGCCCCGTGACGGCTCAAACCAATAAATGAATCAGCCACCCGTGGCTCAGATCCCCATGTGAGAAGGGAAACGGTGACGACAACATCAGAGGCCTGGAAAGCTGGAAGAGCTGAAAAGTGTAAATAGTGACTTCACCGAGATGAAACAAGCCCAGATATTTGGAGCAAAAGCCTGTGCTTACGTCCAAGAGAACGTGCGAGAGTTCGACCAGACGACAGGTACCTGCAGCTTCTTCCGAAATGGAAGGTGATGGTGCCTCTTAAAGCGATTCTTTGTTTGCTCCATGGGAAAAAAAAATTGGGATTATCTTGTCACCTAGAATATTGTCCTTTGGTCAAAGAATCTACCTAAACTCATCTTGGCCAGCTGGGAAGACGCCAGATCTGAACATCTGTTGGGAAAAACAACTGTGACGGTGACCCGACCATGTGTCAAACACACAGCCCAAGAATAAAGGAAATATACTCGAGAGAGAGAATCCAACGTTTTGTGAATTTTCAGCAGCTTCCAGAACGTCCTCTTCCATGAGAAGCATAAAATTTCAATAGTGTCATCGTACTGCCAAAAAAGTATTGAATATAGGCGACCCGCAACTTACGAACAGGTTGTGCTTCAGGAGTGTGTCTCTGAGGCAGTCGTGTGGGAATCGGCAATGCCCATTTCCCACTGAAACTGTCACATACGTGGCGGTCACTTTCCTGAGCGGAATGAAGCCACGATGCACGTGGAGTGCAGTGTGACTGACGAGCCCGGGACCAGCCAGGGCGGGACCATGCCGCTGTGGGAGTGCACGTGTGAGGTGCACGGTGCTCACATTTTCTCCTGCGGAAAAACCAGTGGAGGCACCCGGGAATTGCCCTCGCTCCTGCTTGGGGCTCTCCTAGTCCTGTTTTGGCCAAGCGGTAGAAGCAGGGATGCCTCAGCCTCAGGTCACTGGAGCAGTTTCAGGGTGCTGATGCCCTAAGTGGGTGATTTGGAGGAGCTGTGATTGTGGGGTACGGAGGTACTCCTCCCTCTGGAGACCCCCCTCTTCCGCATATTTCTGAGACTATACTGTCTACACTTGTCCTTAATGACTGACCAACAAGAGTTTACTAGATGGCCAGAATAGGTACACAACAGACCGTTTGTTAATGTTCCTCTTGGGCCTGATAGCGGTGGAGGAAGGTGCTGGGGTACTTTGTTTTTCTTCCCTTTCCTCCTTGACTTTCTCAGCCTGCAGTGAAGGAGGGTTCTCTCCAGGACCAACACTGGGGCCAGGTGAGAAGCCAGAGCTAGGGTTCTGAATAGAAGCATAATTCTAAGCTTTCAACCAAGTAGGGCAGGAGAGTCGGGAAGCCAGTGATTGGAATGGACATTTGTATGTAAATTACCAACAGTTAATTTCCCGGAAGACCTCAGACTAACGATAACAACAACAGCAACAAAACTCCAGAGATGCCCGTGTAGTGTGGAAAATGAGAATCCTGAATTCTCCTGGAGAGTTAGTGAAAAGTTTAGGAAAGTGATTTTAAATGCATATCACAGACACATGCAAAAAATATGCAAATGAGCCAGGCAGGACTCTGGCCAATTTAATCTCTAAGGTGCTTTCCAGCTACTATTTTTTCTCCTGCAGATTCACCTCACACCCAGATCGTTAGAAATTGTGGTGGAAGGCTGCGTATCACTCAATAATTCTCTGGGAGTCTGCTGGTGCCCCGAGCCCCAGGGCATCCGAGCTCGGCACGTGGGTGGTGTACAGGCAGACCAGCTGTCCCAGGAGTCCAGCTTGGGTACCAAGCACACGATGCTGTTGGCAGCCTTACTACTGTTCTGGGAGAAGAGCCACTCCTGTGACAGCTGAGAGGTCCTCACAAAGCAGGAGCCAGGAACATTCCTGCCCTGGGCGTAACCCTTTGGCCGGAGCCTCCTTGCACTGCTAGCCGGAGTTCTCGCCACTTTTTCAGGCTGTGAGCAGCTGCTGGTGAAATATAAACCTGGACAACTGGACACAGAGGTCCAGAGCTGAATGTACTCAAGTGAAAGCAGATGACAGGGTTGGGCTGATCCTACGGAATCACAGGCAGAATTACGAATGCGAGAAGAGCTTGTGGGCCCCAAGCTAACTTCCCCCTCACGTTCTATTCTTTTTTTTTTTTTTACATCTTTATTGGAGTACAATTGCTTTACAATGGTGTGTTCCTTTCTGCTTTATAACAAAGTGAATCAGTTATACATATACATATATCCCCATATCCCCTCCCTCTTGCGTCTCCCTCCCACCCTCCCTATCCCACCCCTCAAGGTGGTCGCAAAGCACCGAGCTGATCTCCCTGTGCTTTCCCTGAGGAGAATCCACTCCAGCTTCCCAGGTCAACACCCTGTGGGTCGGTAAGGACTTGATCAGAACAGGTCCAGCCCTCTCCTCGGGCAATGGAGACACGCATGTTCAGCGCGTGAAACAATACCGAGAGCAATGAAAGAGGACGGAGGTTGGGGAATTGAAATCCGAAAAACATTTCTGCGATCTGGGAAGAAAGAAGTATAAGGAGAAAACAGGAAGTGATTCAGGGGTCCTTCGAGCCTGTGACACAAGGAGTCCCTGGTAGCCAACCCTCTAGTTTCTTCCCTCCTCCAGCACAGAACGGTTTTGGGCCTGGCGGATGGGAGCCATTGACAATGAGACCCCAGGTCTGGTCCGGGAAAGACACTCGTTGGTCACGGCGATCATAAGCCAGGACGGCTGGGAAAGTTGCCCCTAATTTGCCACAATTATGGGATTGCAGGAGGCAGAAGCAGGGCTGTATAGTCTGGGAAATCATGCTTCGTCTCGCTGTTGTTTGCATAACACACATTTAAAAAATTACAATAATACAAACGACAGAAAATAAAGCTCAAAAATATTTCCCTCTCCGATAAGGCTAAGCAGAAAACAGGATGCAAAAGAAAAGCCTTCGTTAAAGAGGGCGGGACACCCTCAAAGGCGGAGAACGGCGGAGATAAGTGTGAAAGCTGTAAGTAGAAGGAAGCTCTGCAGGGATCAGCTCTCTTCCCTGGAACGCCGGCTCCCTCACGGCAGGGACTGTCTGCTGGGGTCACTGCTCTATTGCAAAGAAAAGAGCTTGCTGCGGAGTGGGTATTCCAATCAATATTTTCCTAATCAAGAGGTTACTCAGGGTTCAGAAGGAAGTCCTATGAAGGATGGGAGAAATGTTGTCACCTCCCCGTCTTTGGTTCACCTGCTGCGTGGCTAGAGGGAGTCTCCCGGGGCACAGAAGAATGATTACTGAGGCCTCTTCTGACCAAGATTTGCCAGAACGCTTTGCTGGCCTAGGGGTGAGGATCTGGGCGGAGGACGCACGTGGGGAACATGGCACATTCCAAGGAGCCATGCCTGGAGCTGGAGCCACGTCCCTGAAAACTAGTTATTTGGAGATCAGGTACACTGTGTTCTTTACCCCAGTTTCTGGGAAGAATTTTTTTTTAGTAGCTCCAAGCAGGCAGGGGACGTAAAGTTTCTGCGTCTGCTTACATCCAATTAACGTTCAGTGAGTCTCTGGCTATTTACAATAGGGAAATAATGCATATGTATTCACACATGCTTTGAGATCTGTGGATAAAAATGCTATATTACTAGTAACCACAATGAACGCACATACTTTAAATATAATTATCAATTACCAGCTACCACCTGTTGAGATAACTAACTTCAGTGCCTTAAACACCGTCCTTTCAAATTTTAAGACTGGAAACATTCTTCAGTGTCATATGCACTACGGTCAAGGAAGTTCTTTGTTACTCTTATTATGACTTATGTATCAGCAAGAGAAATGGAAATTAAGCTATAGGAATTCCTCAAGTGTCTGAGGACCTATAGTTAGGATCTGATCTTCTTACAACGTCATCTTCTAAAACTCTTTGAAGACGGGCTTAATGGTATCCACAGAGCCTAAGGTCATATCGCTGCATTTTAAAAACAAAATTTTGCCCTCTTGTCAAACCAGACGTTAAATGGTTAAGATGCATACAAAGTGAGATGCATTTTTATAAATACAAAGCCCCTTGCGCAATTCAGTTCATAAACCATGCATAAGCAGAAGGTATTATGTTACTATTTCACCACTCGGGAACATAGATTGCAGCTGAAACCATAAGACTCTGCTTATAGACGGGCAATTATTACGGGGGTTTTATTCTTCAAAAGCTATTAACATTTTTATAGCATAAGCAAAGTTTTTACAAACAACCTCTAAAACGTGAAGAATGATTTTTCTGAAACTCCTCCTAAATCCTCGCCTCAACATAAGGCACTAGATTTGTTTACTGAAAAGAAAAAAAAAAGACTAAGTAGGTTAAAGCTGAAATAAAAATGCTGCTGGCGTAATGTCAAGGAAGTCTCAATGAAATTCCATCAAGCTGCTCTCCACAGCGTATGTTCTGAAGGGCAAGGCAACAATAGAAAGCAAATAGACGTGGGTGTTAAGTCATCATCAACATCATTAAAAACTTATTTACACAGCCTGATCCACAGAGTTGCAAGTCTCAAGCTGGCCGGAGCTCAGGGCACTGAGGGTCATCCCCCAGCCCACCTCAGTGCCGTTCGCCAGTGACCAGTGGAACACGCACCACTGTGGTGTCTCTACAACAAAACTGGAAGCTTCCAAACTACAAAGGAGGAGATACGGACGCCTCCGTGCTCAAGTCGACAAAGGCATTTCACCTCACAGAATAAGACAAAGATAGAAATCCTACCATAATGCTAGGAGTGAAAGAGGAATGTCTCAAATCTGCTCCCACGCCTCTAAAGTTTGAGAGTTCATCCTAAAAAATATATATATGTACCTGCGAGTGTAAGAATACATTCTCTATGCGTTTGTTAACGAATTTTCTTGACGCCTTGTTGTCACAAAGTGAAGAGACACCTGATAACTAGATAATTTATCTTTGGAAGACACCAATTAGCAGTGACAAGGCTGACTTCATTCCTCACGCTCGTCTTGGAACCGCTAGGACCTGGCGTGTCGTTGCAGAGTCACCAGGAGAGAAATCAATAGGACAGGATGTGAAGGGAAATATCTATTCTTAAAGACTTAGTCGTCCAATTTCGACTGCGCAACCTCTGAGTTACAGATTTTAGAGCTGCCATGGGTCTTAAACAACATCAAGTCCATCCTCATTTTATTCATAAGAAAACCTAAATACACTGCTGAAGGTAAAGTGATTTTCTCAAAGTCAGAAGGTCGCTTTTTGCTCCTCCACTTACTCTCCCAGAGCACTGGGGTATTCCCCTTCCCCTTAATATGCTTTCCTTTAAAGAAAATTTCAGAAGCCCTGAACCTCAGGGCTAGCATAACAAGAAAAAGTAGATTTCAAAGAATTTTCTTTTGGAACACGAGTGGTTTGGATGCAGGATTTTTTTTTTCTTTGCCGTGAAGCTGTGAAACACGGAATATTTTGAAAGGACAACAAAATTAAAACAAAAAAAAAAAGACAAAACAAAGAAACTGCACACACAGACACACACACACACAAAGAAAAAATTAGACTGAAGTTAGACTTCTGAGTAGCTAGGTTCACAGAAACCACTGCTTCTCACGCAAAGACCAGGTGCTACGAGCAGAAACTGGAGCGGTCAGGGACGCCTTCGGGAAAGATTCTAACTGTGTGGCCCGTAATGATCACCATCACCAGGGAAGGGCCTGAGGCTGAAAGCCCAGGCATCGGGACCAGGAAGTCAACAGGACCTTGTGGTCATGTGACCCTAAGTGGGTCTCCAGGGCACCAGGACAGTGCAGACCTATACTCTCAGACCAGGAAAGGGCAGCTCTGGGAAACCAATGGGAAAACCAGGCAAAGAGGACTGCCCTGCCCACCCTTTGAGGCTGCAGGAGTGAAATCCAGCTCACCAAATGCTAAGTGGGGAAGTTTAAAGAAAAAGGCACTACGTCCCTATTCCATAGAAAGAAGTGTCTATACTTGAGGCCTCTTGTGCCACTCCCAAAGTTACAAAAGACAGAAGAGGAACGGGCAGCAGCAATAGGAGTTACGGTAGAAAAGATGAGTTAAGACAGAAAAGCTCTGAACTGCCATTAAGTCACTGCAGGAAGATGCTAGTAACTTGCAGAGACGCATTATGACCAAAGTCTGGACCCAGTCACTGCGATAGACCAGTGCAGCGTGGAACCACGGTGTAGGACGACTGCTCAACAGAAGCGGCTGAACACTCAGCCCCTCCAGCCTTAGTCACCAAACAGGGCTTGATAACTTTCAAGGTTCACAGCTGCGTTTTCTATAATGCAGCTCCTTACACATCTATATCTAAGCTTGCTCCCAACTGGCAGCTTGATTCCAGTTTATTTTCATGTTATTCTTGTTTTTCTTAATTATTATCTTTGTTCTTGATGAACCAAGTTAAAGGAGACTGTTTGGGCATTGTTGAAATAGAAACTCATTAAATTGCATTAGTCATCTTGCTTGTCCAGTTTTGGTGCTTAGATTGAGGCAATCAACAATAAAATAGGGACTTCCCTGGTGGCGCAGTGGTTAAGAGTCCGCCTGCCAATGCAGGGGACGCCGATTCGGGCCCTGGTCCAGGAGGATCCCGCGGAGCGACTAGGCCCGTGTGCCACAACTGCTGAGCCTGTGCTCTGGAGCCCGTAAGCCACAACTGCTGAGCCCATGTGCCACAACGACTGAAGCCTGCATGCCTGGAGCCCGTGCTCCGCAACAAGAGAAGCCACCACAATGAGACGCCTGCACGCGGCTCGTTGCAACTAGAGAAAGCCTGCATGCAGCAACGAAGACCCAAAACAGCCAAAAATCAATAAATATTTAAAAAAAAAGAATAAAATAGATCTCTTGCCCTTGGACTCATGTCTCCTTCAAGGGTTAGTTCTCTGTACATTCCTCTCAACCTTAGCAAAGTCTCCCAGGAATTCATCCTCATTCTCATCTTTTCCTTTATGGGTTGCCACCTTCTTTACTTTTCCAATTTCTTTTCTCTTGGCCCAGCTATGGAGTAGGACATCCTACCCAGGTTTTCTGTCTTTGTTGTCTCTGAAAATGGGCACACAGGCCTTCTTCATGTAAGTACTGTACTCATCAACAAGGAAATGGATGGAATAGCAACACCAAAAACAAGAGTAAGTTATAAAGGTTCTAACGCATTACAGAATACTCAGTGTAATTGTCCTTGGTCCATATTTCCTGAAGGTCACTTTCTTGGAAGATATTTTAAGGTCTCTGTTAAATGGTCCCTTTTACTGAGCTGAGCTGTTTTAGATCTGTGATGGTAGATTAGGAGTTGTCACTGCTGCAATCTAGCAAATTCTGAGCCCTGTGAGATGCTGTGTTCTAACCTTCACTCCAGGTACAGTCTTCCCCTTTGTCAGATGCACGGATGTCTTACGTAAGAAAGCCGTTCTCTTTCCTGACCCCTATAGCTTTTCCTCTGGGGCACAAGCAGCTCTTCATTGACTTTGGAGAAACATCTCACACCTTCCTAATTGGTCCTTTTAAATCCCACAATTATCCATGTTCCCTCTTTGTGGAAGGAAGATCCTCCTTCAAAGGACCCCAAGATTCCTCCCCTGGCCCTGAGATCATCGTGTGTGAATCTCCAGGTGTCAGTTCCACTTATCTCTGACTTTCCACGGTTCCAGCCCTAAGATGTCCTAACCATCCATATACCATAGTCCCAGCTCCCTGACGACCACATACTTTACGTTGGAAAGGTTTGCGTACCAGTCACTGGGGCAGGTTCTCTCAGTGAAGCCCGGCTGTTTCGTCTGTGGTCCTCTGTGGACATCGTGACCACTCCGTTTTGAAAGCAAACCTCCAAGAGCTTCCAGCAGAGACAAAGCCACACCTTCCCTCTCCAGGACCTTGATTTTTCCCATGTTTATTTGTCCCCATCTCCATGCTAAATCCAAATAAGACCCGTTCTCAGGGGCCATTTCAAAACTTAACTGCTAGACGTTATACATCCTGAGACCAAAAATAATCATCATTGCTGTCACGTACTAAGTACGCAAACAGGATATACAAGGCTTGGAGGTACATGATATTCAGAGTGGGTTTCATTTAATCCACAAAACAAACCTAAGAAGATTGTATTTTCAACCCCATCTTCAGGTGAAGTAAGTCAGGATAGAGAGGTAAAACAACCTGCCCAAGGTCTCAAAACTAGTAAGGACGTCTGCCTCCAAAGCTAATGCTCTTAATTTCGGTGCTCCACTGCCTTCCTGCAGAAATGGACAAGCCCAGCAGGATGTGGGTTGTTACGAGCTGTGTACATAGCTTCTAACATCTCCCTTGTCTCACCTGGGACCAGGAACTGGTGTGTTTCTATGTCCAACTTTATAATATAAAAATTTAAATATATTCAAAATATTTTTCAATAAAAATAAATTTAAAATTGAAAAGTAAAATATAAATATTGATAACCATAGTTTTCACCTTTGAAAGCAGAGGATTATTTCACCAGGAAAACTACCTTTGACAGAGTCTTCTAGGCTACCAGGTACATAAACAATTGTTACTCAATTCACGTCAGGAAAAACTTTTCTCCCATTTGAGAATTCCAGCCAGAAATACAGGGTCTGGCTACTCTCCCTGGTAAAACCTGCAAGCCAGGAGCTCCTCTTCCATACGTTGTCTAATTTTGCTGCTTTTGTTCTTATTCAGGAGAATATTCAGCAAGAAAAAGAACAGGGCTTCCCTGGTGGCGCAGTGGTTGAGAGTCCGCCTGCCGATGCAGGGGACGTGGATTCATGCCCCGGTCCGGGAGGATCCCACGTGCTGCGGAGCGGCTGGGCCCGTGAGCCATGGCCACTGAGCCTGCGCGCCCGGAGCCTGTGCTCCGCAACGGGAGAGGCCACAACAGTGAGAGGCCCGCGTACCGCAAAAAAAAAGAAAAAAGAAAAAGAACAGAGCTGCTACTGAAAGGATCTCGCATGCCGATGAGAAATAAAAACTGTGAGAAGTGGTTGCCTCATCTTTCATTTAAAACATTAAAAAATGTACTTAACTGAAAAAATTAAAATCAGAAAGTGGCTTGATTTATCAGTTGATAACCTATATTGTGGAGTACAGAAAAGACGTCACACTATCATCAGCTTTCAGAAAAAATTCTCTCAAGTTTTGGATTCGAAAAGAGGATAATCTTGGAAGGACGTTTCCACCATCTTTCTTCCATTGCCTGCAGTCAAACACACTCCTAACAGATCACTTTAATTGGATTGAAACGATCTGTTGGACATTCTACTGCTTATATTAACACAGAGGGCAATCCCGTAGCTGCTGAGTGGTCTAGAGAAGTACTAATAATTTACCAGCTATTCAATTTCTTTCTTTTACCAATCTATCTCCATTTGTGGCAGGGTTCCATGATTACATCCTCATACACATACCCAAACACAAACACGCAATATTCCAGAAACACCTGGTGCAAACTAAGCAACTATGAAGATCTATTCATGGTGCTTAACCTCTCTGAGCCTCAGTTTTCTCATTTATATAACGGAGATAATACTTGTTGACTTCTTAAAAGGGCTTTTTGGTTTTAGGAACAAATGTGGTCCTGTCAGGTATGTTAAAGCATGTTGTAAACTGTAAGGTGTAAGCGTGTAATAAAACATATACTACATTATTATTATTATTATTAAACTGATTTAGCTGTTCTTTTCTATGGCAGCATAGGCCTAGCAGAGAAGTATCATTAAAAGTACTATAAAAATCTATAACATACTTCTGTTACTTAGAATATAATCTAGTACTGATTTTTTTGTACGCATTTTATTGCCTGTGCTATTCTTCTCTTTCCCAAATCAACTTAGAGGAGAAAAGATGAGAGACAATGTGGCTGACAAGATAAGAATAGAACCCTATATTGGCAGGAAAAGGGATATTAACAGCGATTAACTTATTTTTACCCAAACAAGGAAGGCATTACAACTCTTCCATCTCATTTTTCCCTACAATCCGCTCAAAAGCATTTTTCCCCATTCTTCTCTCTCTCTCTTTTTCTCCTTCCTATTGACTGGCAAGGTGCTGAATGCGGGAACACCACTCAGGGAGTCCAGATTCCTTTCCCATTTCTGGAGCCCAAGCTGTTTTGCATCAACCAGTGGGGAAAGGTCCAGAAGATGAACAATGTTGGAGGAGCTTCCAGATGGCGGAGGAATGAGACGCGGAGATCACCTTCCTCCCCACAGATACACCAGAAACACATCTACACGTGGAACAGCTCCTACAGAACACACACTGAACGCTGGCAGAAGACCTCAGACCTCCCAAAAGACAAGAAAGTCCCCACCTTCCTGGGTAGGGCAAAGGAAAACAGAATAAACAGAGACAAAAGGATAGGGACGGGACCTGCACCAGTGGGAGGAAGCCGTGAAGAAGAAAAGGTTTCCATACACCAGGAGCCCCTTCGCGGGCGGAGACTGCGGGTGGTGGAGGGGGGAAGCTTCGGTGCCGTGGAGGAGAGCGCAGCCACAGGGGTGCGGAGGGCAAAGCGGGGAGATTCCCGCACAGAGGATCAGCGCCGACCGGCACTCACCAGCCCGAGAGGCTTGTCTGCTCACCTGCCGGGGTGGGCGGGGCTGGGAGCTGAAGCTCTGGCTACGGTCGGAGCGCAGGGAGAGGACTGGGGTTGGCGGCGTGAACACAGCCTGCAGGGGGTTAGTGCGCCACGGCTGTCCGGGAGGGAGTCCGGGGAAAAGTCTGGAGCTGCCGAAGAGGCAAGAGACTTTTTCTTCCCTCTGTGTTTCCTGGTGCGCGAGGAGAGGGGATTCAGAGAGCCGCTTAAAGGAGCTCCAGAGAGGGGTGCGAGCCGCGGCTAACAGCGCGGAGCCCAGAGACGGGCATGAGACACTAAGGCCGCTGCGGCCGCCACCAAGAAGCCTGTGTGCGAGCACAGGTCACTATCCACACCCCGCTTCCGGGTAGCCTGTGCAGCCCGCCACTGCCAGGGTCCCGGGATCCAGGGACAACTTCCCCGGGAGAACGCACGGCGCGCCTCAGGCTGGTGCAAGTCCAAAGCTGAACCCCGGGAGCTGTGCGAATGAAGAAGAGAACGGGAAATCTCTCCCGGCAGCCTCAAGAGCAGCGGATTAAAGCTCCACAATCAACCTGATGTACCTGCATCTGTGGAATACCTGAATAGACAACGAATCATCCCAAATTGAGGAGGTGGACTTTGGGAGCAACTGTAGACTTGGGGTTTGCTTTCTGCTTCTAACTTGTTCCCGGTTTTATGTTTACCTTAGTTTACTATTTAGAGTTTATTATCACTGGTAGATTTGTTTATTGATTTGGTTGCTCTCTTCCTCCTTTTTTTCTTTTATATAGAGATATATATTGTTTTGCTTTTTCTCTTTTTTGTGACTGTGTATGTGTGTGCTTCTTTGTGTGATTTTGTCTGTATAGCTTTGCTTTTACCATTTGCCCTAGGGTTCTGTCTGTCCTCTTTTTGTTTGTTTGTTTTTTTTAATAGTTTTCAGCCCTTGTTATCATTGGTGGATTTGATTTTTGGTTTGGTAGCTCTCTTTCATTCCTTCTTTTTTCTCATTACTTTTACTTTTTTTATTTTTAATAATTTTTTTAATTTTAAAAACTTTATTTTATTTTATATACTTTTTCTTTCTTGCTTTCTTTCGTTCTCCCTTTTCTTCTGAGCTGAGTGGCTGACACGGTCTTGGTGCTCCTGCGAGCTGTCACACATGAGCCACTCAGGTGGGAGAGCTGAGCCCAGGACACTGGTCCACCAGAGACCTCCCGGACCCCCATAATATCAATAGGTGAGAGCTCTCCCAGAGATCTCTGTCTCAACACTAAAACCCAGCTCCACCCAATGGCCAGCAAGCTACAGTGCTGGACACCCCATGCCAAACAACTAGCAAGACAGGAACATAACCGCACCCATTAGCAGACAGGATGCCTAAAATCATAATAAACTCACAGACACCCAAAAACATATCGCTGGACGCAGTCCTGCCCAACAGAAAGACAAGATCCAGCCTCATCCACCAGAACACAGGCACCAGTCCCCTCCACCAGGAAGCCTACACAACCCACGGAACCAACCTTACCCCCTGGGGGCAGACACCAAAAACAAAAGGAACTACGAACCTGCAGCCTGCGAAAAGCAGACCCCAAACACAGTAAGTTAAGCAAAATAAGAAGACATGGAAACACACAGCAGATGAAGGAGCAAGGTAAAAAACCCCCAGACAAAACAAATGAAGAGGAAATAGGCAGTCTACCTGAAAAAGAATTCAGAATAATGACAGTAAAGATGATCCAAAATCTTGGAAACAGAATGGAGAAAATACAAGAAACGTTTAACAAGGACCAAGAAGAACTAAAGAGCAAATGAACCATGATGAACAACACAGTAAATGAAATTAAAAATTCTCTACAAGGAATCAATTGCAGAATAACTGAGATAGAAGAACGGATAAGTGACCTGGAAGATAAAATAGTGGAAATAACTACCACAGAGCAGAGTAAAGAAAAAGGAATGCAAAGAATTGAGGACAGTCTCAGAGACCTCTGGGACAACATTAAATGCACCAACATATGAATAAGGGTCCCAAAAGTAGAGAGAAAAAGAAAGGGACTGAGAAAGCATTTGAAGAAATTGTAGTTGAAAACGTCCCTAATATGGGAAAGGAAATAGTCAATCAAATCCAGGAAGCACAGAGAGTCTCATACAGGATAAATCCAAGGAGAAACACGCAAGACACATATTAATCATACTATCAAAAATTAAATACAGAGAAAAAATATTAAAAGCAGCGAGGGAAAAGCAACAAATAACATACAAGGGAATCCCCATAGGTTTAACAGGTGATCTTTCAGCAGAAACTCCAAGCCAGAAGGGTGTGGCAGGACATATTTACAGTGATGAAAGGGAAAAACCTACAACCAAGATTACTGTACCCAGCAAGGATCTCATTCAGATTTGACAAAGAAATTAAAACCTTTACAGACAAGCAAAAGCTAAGAAAATTCAGCACCACCAAACCAGCTCTACAACAAATGCTAAAGGAACTTCTCTAGGAAGGAAACACAAGAGAAGGGAAAGACCTGCAATAATAAACCCCAAACAAATAAGAGAATGGTAATAGGAACATACATATCGATAACTACCTTAAATGTAAATGGATTAAATGCTCTAAACAAAAGACACAGACTGGCTGAATGGATACAAAAACAAGGCCCATATATATGCTGACTACAAAAGACCCAATTCAGACCTAGGGATACATAACAGACTGAAAGTGAGGGCATGGAAAAAGATATTCCATGCAAATAGAAATCAAAAGAAAGCTGGAGTAGCAATTCTCATATCAGAAAAAATAAAAACAATTAAAGACAATTACAGGAGACAAAGAAGGACACTATATAATGATCAAGGGATCAATCCAAGAAGAAGATATAACAATTGTAAATATTTATGCATCCAACATAGGAGCACCTCAATACATAAGGCAAATGCTAACAGCCAAAAAAGGGGAAATCGACAGTAACACAATCATAGTAGGGGACTTTAACACCCCACTTTCACCAATGGACAGATTATCCAAAATGAAAATAAATAAGGAAACACAAGCTTTAAATGAGACATTAAACAAGATGGACTTAATTGATATTTATAGGACATTCCATCCAAAAACAACAGAATACACTTTCTTCTCAAGTGCTGATGGAACATTCTCCATGAGAGATGATATCTTGGGTCACAAATCAAGCCTTGGTAAACTTAAGAATATTGAAATCATATCCAGCATCTTTTCCGACCACAACGCTATGAGACTAGATATCAATTTCAGGAAAAAACATGTAAAAAATACAAACACATACAGGCTAAACAATACACTACTAAATAACCAAGAGATCACTGAAGAAATCAAAGAAGAAATCAAAAAATACCTAGAAACAAATGACAATGAAAACACGATGACCCCAAACCTACGGGATGTGGCACAAGCAGTTCTAAGACAGAAGTTTATAGCAATACAATCCTACCTCAAGAAACAAGAAACATGTCAAATAAACAACCTAACCTTACACCTAAAGCAATTAGAGAAAGAAGAACAAAAAACCCACAAAGTTAGCAGAAGGAAAGAAAACATAAAGATCAGAGCAGAAATAAATGAAAAAGAAATGAAGAAAATGATAGCAAAGATCAATAAAACGAAAAGCTGGTTCTTCAAGAAGATAAACGAAATTGATAAACCATTAGCCAGACTCATCATGAAAAAAAGGGAGAAGACTCAAATCAATAGGATTAGAAATGAAAAAGGAGAAGTAACAACTGACACTGCAGAAATACAAAGGATCATGAGAGATTACTATAAGCAACTCTATGCCAATAAAATGGACAACCTGGAAGAAATGGACAAATTCTTAGAAAAGCACAGCCTTCTGCAACTGAACCAGAAAGAAATAGAAAATATAAACAGACAAATCGCAAGCACTGAAATTGAAACTGTGATTAAAAATCTTCCAACAAACAAAAGCCCAGGAGCAGATGGCTTCACAGGTGAATTCTATCAAACATTTAGAGACGAGCTAAGACTATCCTTCTCATACTCTTCCAAAATATAGCAGAGGGAGGAACATTCCCAAACTCATTCTATGAGGGCACCATCACCCTGATACCAAAACCAGAAAAAGATGTCACAAAGAAAGACAACTACAAACCAGTATCTCTGATGAACACAGATGCAAAAATCCTCAACAAAATACTAGCAAACAGAATCTAACAGCACATTAAAAGGATCATACACATGATCAAGAGGGGTTTGTCCCAGGAAGGCAAGGATTCTTCAATATATGCAAATCAATCAACGTGATACACCATAGTAACAAATTGAAGGAGAAAAACCATAAGATCATCTCAATAGATGCAGAAAAAGGTTTGACAAAATTCAACACCAATATATGAAAAAAACCCTCCAGAAAGTAGGCATAGAGGGAACTCACCTCAACATAATAAAGGCCATATATGACAAACCCACAGCCAACATTGTTCTCAAGGGTGAAAAACCAGAACCATTCTCTCTAAGATCAGGAGGAAGACAAGGTTTCCCACTCTCATCACTATTTTTCAACACAGTTGTGGAAGTTTTGGGCCACAGCCATCACAGAAGAAAAAGATATAAAAGGAATCCAAATTGGAAAAGAAGAAGTAAAGCTGTCACCATTTGCAGATGACATGATAGTATACTTAGAGAATCCTAAAGATGCTACCAGAAAGCTACTACAGCTAATCAATGAATTTGGTAAAGTAGCAGGATACGAAATTAATGCACAGAAATCTCTTGCACTCCTATACACAAATGTTGAAAAATCTGAAACAGAAATTAAGGAAACACTCCCATTTACCACTGCAACAAAAAGAATAAAATACCGAGGAATAAACCTACCCAGGAGACAAAAGACCTGTATGCGGAAAACTATAAGACACTGATGAAAGAAATTAAAGATGATACAAACAGATGGAGAGATATACCACATTCTTGGATTGGAAGAATCAACATAGTGAAAATTACTATACTACCCAAAGCAATCTACAGATTCAGTGGAATCTCAATCTAACTACCAATGGCATTTTTCACAGAACTAGAACAGAAAATTTTACAATTTGTATGGAAATACAAAAGACCCCGAATAGCCATAGCAATCTTGAGAAAGAAAAACCGAGCTGGAGGAATCAGGCTCCTGGACTTCAGACTACATTACAAAGCTACAGTAATCAAGACAGTATGGTACTGGCACAAAAACAGAAATATAGTGAAGTGGAACAGGATAGAAAGCCCAGAGATAAACCCACACACACATGGTCACCTTATTTATTTATTTATTTTTGTGGTATGCGGGCCTCTCACTGTTGTGCCTCTCCCGTTGTGGAGCACAGGCTCTGGACACACAGGCTCAGCGGCCAAAAAAACACAAAAAAACAAAAAAACTACAATGAGGTATCACCTCATACCCGTCAGAATGGCCATCATCAGAGAATCTACAAACAGTAAATGCTGGAGAGGGTGTGGAGAAAGGGAACCCTCTTGCACTGTTGGTGGGAATGTAAATTGATACAGCTGGGCTTCCCTGGTGGCACAGTGGTTGAGAGTCCACCTGCCAATGCAGGGGACACGGGTTCGTGCCCCGATCAGGGAGGATCTCACATGCCGTGGAGTGGCTGGGCCCGTGAGCCATGGCCACTGAGCCTGCGCGTCCGCAGACTGTGCTCCGCAACGGGAGAGGCCACAACAGTGAGAGGCCCGGATACCACACACACACACACACACACACAAAAAAAATTGATACAGCCACTATGGAGAACGGTATGGAGGTTCCTTAAAAAACTAAAAATAGAACTACCATATGAACCAGCAATCCCACTACTGGGCATATACCCTGAGAAAAGCATCATTCAAAAAGAGTCATGTACCAAAATGTTCACTGCAGCTCTATTTACAATAGCCAGGACAGGGAAGCAACCTAAGTGTCCACTGACAGATGAATGGATAAAGAAGATGTGGCACATATATACAGTGGAATATTACTCAGCCATAAGAAGAAACGAAATTGAGTTATTTGTAGTGAGGTTGAGGGACCTAGAGTCTGTCATACAGGGTGAAGTAAGTCAGAAAGAGAAAAACAAATACCGTATGTTAACACATATATATGGAATCTAAAAAAAAAAAAAAAAAAAAAAAAGGTTCTGAAGAACCTAGAGGCAGAACAGTAAGAATGGACTTGAGGACACGGGGAGGGGGAAGGGTAAGCTGGGACGAAGTGAGAGAGTGGCATGGACATATATACACTACCAAACGTAAAATAGATAGCTAGTGGGAAGCAGCCGCATGGCACAGGGAGATCAGCTCGGTGCTTTGTGACCACCTAGATGGGTGGGAGGGAGACGCAAGAGGGAGGGGATATGGGGTATATGTATATGTATAACTGATGCACTTTGTTATAAAACAGAAAGTAACACACCATTGTAAAGCAATTATACTCAGTAAAGATTTAAAAAAAAAAAAAGAATGCTGGACCCTCTTCAAAGGATGGCTTGCTCTAAAAGCTCTCCCAGGGGTGGGGTTGAGGTCACAGTGGTGTAGACCAGGAGCAGGCCCCCTAATCATGACTCAAAAGAAACCCAAATTAGTGCTCTCATTTCAAGCAATTTCTCCAGAGCAGACGCAGAACTGTGGAAGATGCTCCTCCCACACCACTGTAAAAGTATTAATTAAAAAAGCAAAGAACTAAACGTTAGAACAATGGGAAAAACTTAGAAAGAAATTCTTAATAAATGTAAAATACGTAACTTCCCTCTTGAAATGAAAGCTCGTCATGACATGTGATTTATTTTTTCTTTAGAGGAAACAAACCCACTTGGCAAATATGAAATACCACTCGATGTACAATACTAATTTCCTTACTCATCTTTTGAGGATGTATCTGTATTCACAAAGTATATAAATACATTTCCCCCCAGTCCCCTCATACTTCCAGATAAATATGACCGGGAAAAAGAAAAAGCAAGAAGAAAAAACCCAAAGCCACAGACAAACAAACACACACACACACAGATACACTCACCAATTCATTGGCTACGAATTTTGTTGTTGGTTTGAAATGTGGGGAGCAAGGAGTTAAGGGAGGTTTGTTGATAGCCTATGTGCAGATAATTTTGTACATTTTAATGGGTTTTAAAGACCTCCATGCATCAGTGACTATTGTTAAAAACATAGTGAATTGGTTATGACAACCTGTGGGTTAGTTTACACCACAGTCTAAAAATTGGGAAATTCAGTTTAGAAATTTGATCAATATTCATGCCATCTCACATCGTAATTCAATTGGCAAAAACGCAGTAGAAATCTCCCCAGGGCAACCCTGAAGAACAACTTACATGCTGGTGCTTTAACATGTGTAAACCTCCTGCTTGGAATCACTGATGGGGGTTGATGGAAGCCTTGAACTTTTAACAAGGGCTTCCAGGTGATTTGATTGAGGGGTTAACTGTGATAGAACAGCAACGAGAACATTAAAATGAATATGCCAAGGCAGAGACTCAAGATGCTTCTTTTTAACTCTCCACGAGCACTCTCCGCGAAAAGCATAAAGAACTGTCAAAATAGGATCTTGCTTAGAATGCAAAAGGTATTTTCAAAGCGAGGATGACATTTGCGTACAGTATGTGCGGACGACTGATGACATGCCCAAAATGTCTTACTTGTAGATTGGGTCTGTATGACATCAAATGCCAGGATTAAAAAAATGAAAAAGGGTTGAAAATATTGGATCTAAAAATATTTCTTGATGCCCTTCTCTAATTAATTTAAACATTCACCTATTAGCAAATTCTGGAATTCTAAATTTATATAGGCTATTATGACCTCTGAGCAGGATGGAGTATGTATAGGATGGTGGCTGGACCATTATTAGCTAATTATACAAGACTACATTTGAAAGACAGTAACTAATATAGCTTCCAGTGTTAGGCTGCCAGCATCATTATGATTTTAGCTCTGGTATTTTTACTCTAAAATGTTCTCCCATGTGGCCCACCACCAGATTTTGGGTCGTGGCCACCTTATATCAATTCCTGGATTACCTCTTCATTTTGGGACAGAAACACGATGCTAAGGGCACTTTTCTAAAGTTCAATTTCAATAAAGTTTCTGGTCTTTAAAAAATAAATGTCATGGCAAATCCTTTAAAAGATCAAATATTCTAATATTATTCACCTGATTCTCTGAGCTTAAAGTGGCTAACTTTTAGCAGGGAAAAGAAAAAAATTAAAATTTTGTCTTTAAAAAGAAAAAAGGAAAATTTAAAGAGAAAATTGCATGTTTACCACATGTAACAAAGGCACAGTGTCCTCCCCCTCCGACCTATTTTGATAAAATCAGTGCAAATGAAATCAAGAACTGTTTAAAAATGTTAACATTTTTCTGCAGCAGTGTAACTGGATTTGAGCTGAGGTACTTAGACACACACAGAACAATCGTGCCTTTCACCAAGAATCCTGAGTAACTTGACACCCATAAATCTTCATTACGTTTGATTAAGTGAAGGGCTAAAACAAAACTCTGCTAAAAGCTACGCGTATAGAGAGGCTAACTCACTCTGAAGCACCATCGTTCTGATAGTTTTGGTGGATAAAATCCACTGAAATAATTTTTCTAATCAGTAAAGAGAGGGCTTTTCCAGTCTCTCATGTTGGAGCTCAAAACTTATCCTAAATAACCCTTATATAAGAATAATTTCCCAAGAATAAAAAGAAGAAAAATATTTTTTACATGATGACCCTCACAGAGCTGTAGATTACTGTTTTATATCACACACTATTCATTACCAGTTACTAAAGGAAAAATAAAAATGGGGAAAATTATAGTCTTGCTATACACATAAAATGTACACTGTACCATCTGCTAGCTATTTGGTAATTATAAGAAATATCATGTAATGTGATCATAAAGCTATGATTTTTACCTAACTGTTTGACTTGGAAGTAAATATTTCTACCTGTCAAATGGTCTCTGGCTAGCAAGTAGTGTGAACCTCTTCCGATGCACAATTTACTGTCAATCTAAGGTGACTCTGGCTCCAGGGTGGTCCTCTCACATTGGAACACTGCTTGGAATGGCAGTGAGCTGCGTGATCCCATAAGGTATTGCAGGAAGAAGGGAAGGGCGAGGAAAAGGTCCAGCTGTCAGAGCCCTGAACTGTTCCAGCAGCAGAGAGCTGAGACCAGCCACTGATCTTCTTTATCAAGCCGACGTGTCACAAGCCACCAAAACGGAAGACACTCCTAAGGGCCGAAGAACGTGGGCCCTTTCAATGTGGCCACATTGAAAGCTGAGCTCTCTAAAATGTGTTCCAAGAAATAGAAAAACCCAGGCTGTCCAGAGGCATATTAAGTACTCCATTTACAGTACCAAAAATCTTGACAAATAACATAAAAAAGATTTTCCAAATCAAGGATTTCTTTCTTTTATTTTCTTCCGTTTTTTTTTTGGAGGGTGAGCACACTTCACCGTCAGACTGAGTGACAGCGGAACTGGATAAGTGTCAATCTGCGTGAGCTCGCGATGCAAACTGAAACAATTATTTTAAACCATCATTTGGATATTTTAGAACTGGATTTCAGAGAAGCACGATGGCGTGTGTTTTCTTCGGTTGGATTTTAACTGCCACCGTTTGAAGCTTTTGGATTTTAACTCTCACGATGTGCTTCTGACAAATGCATTTGTTGACAATATTCAAATTAATAGAAATGAACTATGTTTCTTCATTTTCAACTACTTAGTTTCTATTCAAAATATTATATATCTTAGCTTAAAAAAATACCATGCCAGATAGTATACATGAGTGAAGAAAATGAATTTTAACATAATCTACACTAATCAAGGCATTGGTACTGTCAAATTTTCATGATTTTTTTTCTTCTTATGCATATGTTTGCAAATATATTAGGTGTTCCCTCAATGTATTTAACAGTTAAAGATACAGAAGGGTTAAATTAATTATCACTCACTAGTTAGGTTGTGTAATGTGAAATGGCCAATAGTTGACCATTTTCTGACTTACCAAAATGGCTTAATCTATTTTGGTAGAACGTTCTGTGTGGAGCAGCAGAGGTCATGGGCTTTGAAGTCACCTACTGCGTGACTTTAAACAATTTATCCTCTCTAGGCCTCAATTCTCTCCTTTATAAAATAGGAATAATAATGATACCTACTCATCAGGGTCACCAGGCAGTTTAAGTGAGATAACATATGAAATTGCACAATGACCTACACCCAGGAAGCTATGATAAATTACTGCAAAAACTGAAAGCGCAACAGCATCATAGCTTATATAACACATTCAATCAGGATTTCAGTTAAACCACCTTCAAACGATTAAGGGGTTCATCGAAACACCAAATACATTCTTTCTTCCATGCGCTCAAGATGATTGCCGTAATGAGAGGACATTGTTCAAACCACAGATTTTGCGGTCAGATTTATTTTGATTGGGGGCCCTACTCTGCTTCCTCTAACATAGGTCACTTTGAGCAAGTAAGTTGGTCATCCATAAAATAGGACTTATTTACACATAAGAAAACGCACCTGAAGCACCCGGAACGTTGCTTCCCGTACAGAGTATGTTACGTGGATGTTACCTGTTACTTAAGGTGTTTTTATTGTTATCATGATGCTTGTCTTACTCAAGTTCTTTATTTTCGGCTGAAGTCCAAGGAAACAATTTTATCACCCCTGACACATTTCCATATTTAATTAAAATATTTTTCTTAGGCAGGATACCTTTTTCTTTATGGGATTTTTAATACCTATAACACTGTTATTGAATTTTTTTCTGCCCTAAAGATAGAAAGAATACTTTAAAAGGGATATTCCAAATAATATCACAAAGTAATAGCTAGTCATACTGCGGAAAGACTATAAGCACAAAAATCAGGCCAGACTGTCTGGATCCAAGTCTCAGTTCCACCATATCTGGGCTCTATGGCCTTGGACAAATTATTTAATATCTCTGGGCCTCAGATTCCTCATCTGTAAAATGGGTATAATAATGTCACCTGTCTCATAAGAGGATTCTGAGGTTTAAAACAGTCAACATGTGTAAAATGCTTTGAACGAGTACTTGACACACAGTAAGCCCAGGAAGTTAGGCAAGTGCTCGTTAAACAGTTTGCTTTAAGAATACCTAGACACATGCCATAATCTTATTTAATACAACTTCAAGTACTTTGATCTTATATGCTGAATCTCACACAGGCCACTGTCTTTGCTTTGGCAGTGCTATTCAGATAATCACTTTGCAGAAAAGTTATGGATTGAAATGATGAAATTTAAAAATGCACTGAGCCAGGTGTCCACGCCTCCGGTGAGACGGGGCCGGGGGACGCTCTCCTCAGCTCCTTGCCTGGGTGGGCAAGTCAGGCTCCAGGGCCGGCAGAAATCCTCGTGTGAAGGTCCCACCGAGTTCCCGGTCAGAGTGCTGCACCTGAGCAGAGCGGCTGCTTGGGCCTACTGCTCGGGCGCTGCAGAAAGCCTTCTGGAATCTGACACGTGATCACTTTGGCACCATTGGCCAGCTGCTCCTGACTTGGCCACGTGAAGGCTCCGACTGTCCCAGCCTCTGAGCTGCAGAGAACCAACACTATCAGCATGTCTCTCACCACCATGAACGCCAAGTATCTCAGTGAAGAGCATCAGGAGGACATCCTCAAAGCCCAGACCGGCAGGTGCAAGGTCTGAGGAATGGGAATAACCCAGTGTATCTGGGTGACCTCTGGAGGCAGCTGAGACAGAGCTACAACAGGGCAGTGGCTGACACCCAACTCATAGCCCATCTTCTCCAGCCGTGTGGCTGACAGGGTCTTGGTGCTCTGGCCAGGTGTCAGGCCTGAGCCTCTGAGGTGGGAGAGCCAAATTCAGGACACTGGACCACCAGAGACCTCCCGGACCCATGTAATATCAATTGGCGAGAGCTCTCCCAGAGACCTCCGTCTCAACGCTAAGACCCAGCTCCACTCAACGACCAGCAAGCTCCAGTGCTGGACACCCCATGCCAAACAGCTAGAAAGACAGGAACACAGCCCCACCCATTAGCAGAGAGGCTGCCTAAAATCATACTAAGCTCACAGACAACCCAAAACACACCACTGGATGAAGCCCTGCCCAACAAAAAGACAAGATCCAGCCTCATCCACCAGAACACAGGCACCAGTCCCCTCCACCAGGAAGCCTACACAGCCCACTGAACCACCCTTACCCACTGGGGGCAGACACCAAAAACAAAAGGAACTACGAACCTGCAGCCTGCGAAAAGCAGACCCCAAACACAGTAAGTTAAACAAAATGAGAAGACAGTGAAATATGCAGCAGATGAAGGAGCAAAGTAAAAACCCACCAGAACAAACAAATGAAGAGGAAATAGGCAGTCTACCTGAAAAAGAATTCAGAGCAATGATGGTAAAGGTGATCCAAAATACTGGAAATGGAATGGAGAAAATACAAGAAACGTTTAACAAGGACCTAGAAGACCTAAAGAGCAAACAAACAATGATGAACAGCAAAATAAATGAAATTAAAAATTCTCTGGAAGGAATCAACAGCAGAATAACTGAGACAGAAGAACAGAAAAGTGACCTGGAAGATAAAATAGTGGAAATAACTACCACAGAGCAGAATAAAGAAAAAAGAATGAAAAGAATTGAGGACAGTTTCAGAGCCTTCTGGGACAACATTAAATGCACCAACATTCGAATACAGGTCCCAGAAGTAGTAGAGAAAAAGAAAGGAACTGAGAAAGCATTTGAAGAAATTGTAGTTGAAAACTTCCGTAATATGGGAAAGAAAATAGTCAATCAAGTCCAGGAAGCACAGAGAGTCCCAAACAGGATAAATCCAACAAGAAACATGCCAAGACACATAGTAATCATACTATCAAAAATTAAATACAAAGAAAAATACTAAAAGCAGCAAGGGAAAAAAATAAAAAGTACAAGGGAATCCCCATAGGGTTAATAGCTGGTCTTTCAGCAGAAACTCTCCAAGCCAGAAGGGAGTGGCAGGACATATTTACAGTGATGAAAGGGAAAAACCTACAACCAAGATTACTCTACCCAGCAAGGATTTCATTCAGATTCGACGGAGAAATTAAAACCTTTACAGACACGGAAAAGCTAAGAAAATTCAGCACCACAAAACCAGCTTTACAAGAAATGCTAAAGGAACTTCTCTAGGCAGGAAACACAAGAGAAGGAAAAGACCTGCAATAACAAACCCAAAACAATTAGGAGAATGGTAATAGGAACATACATATCGATAACTATCTTAAATTTAAATGGATTAAATGCTCCAACCAAAAGACACAGACTGGCTGAATGGATATAAAAACAAGACCCATATATGTGCTGTCTACAAGAGACCCAATTCAGATCTAGGGACACATACAGACTGAAAGTGAGGGCATGGAAAAAGATATTCCATGCAAATGGAAATCAAAAGAAAGCTGGAGTAGCAATTCTCATATCAAACGAAATAGACTTTAAAATAAAGACAACTACAAGACACAAAGAAGGACACTATATAATGATCAAGGGATCAATCCAAGAAGAAGATATAACAATTGTAAATATTTATGCACCCAACATAGAAGAACCTCAATAATAAGGCAAATGCTAATAGCCATAAAGGGGAAATCGACAGTAACACAATCATAGTAGGGGATTTTAACACCCCACTTTCACCAATGGACAGATCATCCAAAATGCAGGCGAATTCTACCAAACATTTAGAGAAGAGCTAACAGCTATCCTTCTCAAACTCTTCCAAAATATAGCAGAGGGAGGAAAACTCCCAAACTCATTCTACGAGGCCACCATCACCCTGATACCAAAAGCAGACAAAGATACTACAAAAAAGAAAATTACAGACCAATATCACTGATGAACATAGATGCAAAAATCCTCAACAAAATACTAGCAAACAGAAGCCAACAACACATTAAAAGGATCATACACCATGGTCAAGTGGGATTTATCCCAGAGATGCAAGGATTCTTCAATATACACAAATCAATCAATGTGATACACCACATTAACAGATTGAAGATTAAAAGCCATATGATCATCTCAGTAGAAGCAGAAAAAGTTTTTGACAAAATTCAACACCCATTTATAATAAAAACTCTCCAGAAAGTGGGAATAGAGTGAACCTACCTCAACATAATGAAGGCCAAATATGACAAACCCACAGCAAACATCATTCTCGATGGTGAAAAACTGAAAGCATTTCCTCTAAGATCAGGAACAAGACAAGGATGTCCACTCTCACCACTATTATTCAACATAGTTTTGGAAATCCTAGCCACGGCAATCAGAGAAGAAAAAGAATAAAAGGTATACAAATTGGAAAAGAAGAAGTAAAGCTGTCACTGTTTGCAGATGACATGATACTATACATAGAGAATCCTAAAGATGCCACCAGAAAACTACTAGAGCTAATCAATGAAATTGGTAAAGTTGCAGGATACAAAATTAATGCACAGAAATCTCTTGCATTCCTATACCCTAACAACGAAAGAATGAGAAATTAAGGAAACAATCTCATTCACCATTGCAACAAAAAGAATAAAATTCCTAGGAATAAACCTACTTAAGGAGGTAAAAGATCTGTATTCAGAAAACTATAAGACACTGATGAAAGAAATCAAAGATGACACAAACAGATGGAGAGATATACCATGTTCTTGGATTGGAAGAATCAATATTGTGAAAAAGACTATACTATCCAAAGCAATCTACAGATTCAATGCAATCCTTATCAAATTACCAATGGCATTTTTTTTTACAGAACTAGAACAAAAAATCTTAATATTTGTATAGAGACACAAAAGACCCCAAATAGCCAAAGCAATCTTGAGGGAAAAAAGCAGAGCTGGAGGAATCAGACTCCCTGACTACAGACTATACTACAAAGCTACAGTCATGAAGACAATATGGTACTGGCACAAAAACCTAAATATAGATCAATGGAACAGGACAGAAAGCCCAGAGATAAACCCACACACCTATGGTCAACTAATCTATGACAAAGGAGGCAAGAATATACAGTGGAGAAAACTTCTTCAATAAGTGGTGCTGGGAAAACTGGAGAGCTACTACATGTAAAAGAATGAAATTTGAACAATCCTTAACACCATACACAAAAATAAACTTAAAATGGATTAAAGACCTAAACTCTTAGAGGAAAACACAGGAATAACACTCTTTGACATAAATCACAGCAAGATCTTTTTGGACCCACCTCCTAGAGTAATGGAAGTAAAAACAAAAATAAACAAATGGGACCTAATGAAACTTAAAAGCTTTTGCACAGCAAAGGAAACTATAAACAAGATGAAAAGACAACCCTCAGAATGGGAGAAAATATTTGCACACGAATCAATGAACAAAAGATTAATCTCCAAAATATATAAACAGCTCATGCAGCTCAATATTAAAAAAACAAACAACCCAATCCAAAAATGGGCAGAAGACCTAAATAGACATTTCTCCAAAGAAGACATACAGATGGCCAAGAAGCACATGAAAAGCTACTCAACATCACTAATTATTAGGGAAATGCAAATCAAAACTACAACGAGGTATCACCTCACACCAGTTAGAATGGGCATCATCAGAAAATCTACAAACAACAAATGCTGAAGAGGGTGTGGAGAAAGGGAACCCTCCTGCACTGTTGTGGGAAAGTAAACTGATACAGCCACTGTGGAGAACTGTATGGAGGTTCCTTAAAAAACTAAAAATAGAACTATCATATGCCCCAGCAATCCCACGACTGGGCATATACCCTGAGAAAACCATCATTCAAAAAGTGGCATGTACCACAACGTTCCTTGCATCACTATTTACAATCGCCAGGACATGGAAGCAAGCTAAGTGTCCATCGACAGATGAATGGATAAAGAAGATGTGGCACATATATACAATGGAATATTACTCAGCCATAACAAGAAACGAAATTGAGCTATTTGTAGTGAGGTGGATGGACCTAGAAAGTGTCATACACAGTGAAGTAAGTTAGAAAGAAAAAAACAAATACCGTATGCTAACACATATATATGGAATCTGAAAAAATTAAATAAATAAATAAATGGTTCTGAAGAACCTAGAGGCAGGACAGGAGTAAAGACGCAGATGTACAGAATGGACTTGAGGACATGGGGAGGGGGAAGGGTAAGCTGGGACGAGGTGAGAGAGTGGCAGGGACATATATACACTACCAAACGTAAAACAGATAGCTAGTGGGAAGCAGCCGCACAGCACAGGGAGATCAGCTTGGTGCTTTGTGGCCACCTGGAGGGGTGGGATAGGGAGGGTGGGAGGGAGACACAAGAGGGAGGGGATATGGGGTATGTGTATAAGTATGGCTGGTTCACTTTGTTATACAGCAGAAGCTAACGCACCACTGTAGAGCAATTATGCTCCAATAAAGATGTTGAAGGAAAAAATGCACTGAAACACTGATTATGTATTTACATAAGAAAATGGGTGTTTGAATCACAGCCATTTTCATTCCAAAAGGACTTTGGTTACAAAGGTGGTCAGTGGAGTTCTTTAATGGGATGCAAGTCTCATTGTTCTAGAAAAGACCTGGATCATGTACAGGAATTAAAGTATGGAAGCATTGTCTGAACAAGGTGGCTGAATGCTATTAACAGGATTCATGACTCAATTCAGCATTTATTGTACACCTAATACATGCCAGACACAGAGCCAGCAGCTAGGAACTCAACAGTAACTGAGAAAGAGCTTCTAGTAAATACTGTCTAAAATACAACATTCCTGTTTATCCCCTTGTTTCAAAGTGTATGAGGACTGCATCTACGTAATCTTTATTTTTCCTATTCAGTTAGGATTGATGACGGAGGTGGGGTAGCCAAACTGACAGGGAAACAGTATGCACCAGACTACAACTGATGCCCAGATGATTTATGCTTTCCAAGAAAGGACACAGGTACCAAGTGACAGCACATCAGATCATGAATTTGTTGACCTAGTGCAGTGGAACTGCAATGACCATGGACAAGGTCACATGGGGACTGAACAAGCTGAAATTAGGCCACGCTAGCTTGAAGGGAACTGCATTCACCTGGTCACCTTTAGGTACCTTTTACACATGTGCAGTCATTTGAACCCAAAAGGAACCCACCAGCGGGTCTGGCTCAGGAGTTTCTGTCTCCTTTGTGAATATAGTCTGACCTAGCTGGAAATCGCACGTTTTGAGGACTGTATGCTGGCAATCTTTTCTGGTTTGTAAATACAAGGACAGATATACAGCGGAATTTCCATTGTTCTGTCATGGTTACATGCGGACTGTTCACTGGCCTTTGGAAAAATCAACTAGCAAAAAAAATCAAAGAAGGGATTTTCAGCAGCGAATATAAATTCTCCATAGACTCTGAGACCACCCAGGGGCTAGGGGGGATGGAGCTGCAGCCTTTTCTCCAGCTCTCATTCACAATTAGCTGCTCATTTCCAATTAATGTTTTATTACTTTCAAAGGTGAGTTTTCATAGAGGACTTCTGGAGACACTAAAGCCCCAGTCTTAGAAAGGTATCTAGAGATCAATGGAATTGGAGACCTGATTGCGAGTCAGAAGCGAAAAATAAGTGAACCAGTGTCCTTTGCAGTAAAGATTACTCTGTGGACGTGTTCAAGGTGCAAACAGCAAGACCTGCTTGTGGAAAACAATCTCCTCTAGAATTCAAGGAAAAGCCTGCTGCCGCTTTTGTGCCTTAAGTCTATAGGATCTATAGATTTCCATGGCCCTACAGTCTACAGATAACTTGATTCAAATTTTCTACTCCGTGACTCTGCTGCCATTACAAAAAGAATATACCATGATCTTTTCGATATATTTTGATTGGTTCTAGGAAACTGGGAAACTTTTCCTTTTTTTTTTTTTTTTTAAATCACGTAGATTAAAAAACCAGCACCTTTTTCAAGGAAAACAATAGCACACGGAGGACCCCACAGAACATCTCTGTCTGGCCTCTTTTTTTGTTTTTTGCATCTTTTTAAAAAGCTAGACAAGTGAAGTGGCCACTTAGTGAAGAGGGGGCTTGCCTCGATCCAACTATAACTGCCTCATTTTGGAGGCATCATTTTTTTTTTTCTCATTAATAAAGATTGAATCAGTCACTCGCATCACCCTTTGCTTTAATGACATTTGTTCTCAGGAGTCAACTAGACTGAGTGCCTCTTCTTGTCCACTAGGAAAGCTCTTGAGAATACCATTTATAGCCCACTGCCCACGTGACAAGGCGAGTTCTTTGCACTTCGTCTGCACTCTAGCTCAGAGCTATTTCTTCAAAAGTTTCTGATGTGCTCTTTTACCAGCAGAGTTTCACGCCTGCTATCAAGATAAATGATTACACTCTTGCAGACATCTTCCTTATCTCTAGCTGGAATTTCATTTGTGTACCATGATTTAGTTAAAGGGTGACATAATAGAAAACTAATGTGTTTGTTTTGATCTCAAGAATGTGGGTAACTTAGGAAGATCTCCAATGCATTCTTAAGGACTGTTGACATCCATAACCTTAGTTACTCTCAAGTCTCTAACATTCTCTAACAGATGAATTTTATTGTAAGAAAGACTGCCCTTTATTCATGAACATTATGATGTTAACAATACAATCACTGTCAAAGTTTAAGTGCTTTGTTAACAACGTTTCTGTTACACCTTGTAGAAATTTAGAAAAGATTACCCAGAGTTCATGAGGGGTGTTTTAAAAAATAAATATGATAAATAGAATTTAAGCTCCTGAAATGAAGGTTCATTATGGACATCCAAAAACATCGCAGTAAATATGTGTCTCTCATCAAGAACACATATGTAATTAAATCTTCGTATCTTATAGCATATTTGTGCCGTAGCTTCCTTATCTGTAAAGGGGGAAAGATAATGCTGTTCACAGCTACTATAATGATTAAATGAGATCATATGATTAAATGAGATCATATAAAAAAATCTTCATATCTTACACTATGATGTCCCTTTAATTCTTCAAATTTTCAAAGGATAGAGTCAAACTACAGATCAGATGGCAGGCCAAAGAAACCTATTAGTTATGCTATAATTAAATTTACTTCGCTTTCTTGGAGATCACAGAGTAAGCACATATTTAAGAAACACTAGGAGTCAAGAAACGAGAATTATATCTCATTTCCAACAAGTGATGTATTATGCTTCCCTAATGCATTCAAATTTCCATGCAGATTTAAACCCTAGTTCCCTAACAGCACACCTTCCTCCCTCTCATTTAAGAAAAGCTGCATTTCTTCTCTCTAGACAATAGCCAAGAATATATAGACTAATTTTTAAATTCTATTTCCATAGTGGGGTTTGTTTGTTGCTTAGAATTTTGGCCAGGCAAATAGAGCTAAAGAAGTGGTATCTCTGTTTACGGAGATGACATTAAATATGCCTTCATATGGATTGTACTGTATCGTTTAGTAACTCTTCCTAATGAGACAGTCACAAACAGCTCTCAAAAGGCAATAAATCACCATTGTATTCAATTGAATCGAGATAATAATTAAGCCCATTCAAAACAACCATGTTTGTTATGAATTATGAAAAGCCTATCTTAATTTCTTTATACTTTTGGGGGTATAATAGCTTTATTCTGAGGATAAAAATAGTTGTAGCCAAATCTTTAACAGTATAATTAGGAAAAAGGATGACTAAATGGGTCTGGAATGCATTAGTGGGTAGTATGGTAATTCATGTCACTTTTTAATTTCAGTTTGCTTTTTAGCCCATGTTTTATCACTTCCATATAATATTTGAACTGACTCATAGGTTATATGATATTCTGAAATATGGTGCAACTATAATACTAAACGCACTCTGCTTTATTCAATTACTTAATAAGTTCTTAGAAGTTCTTTAGAAGCTTAACAGAATATCCATTTAAAATAGGACTGCCAATCACAGGGAAGGTCTGGTTTTCCTGGAGTAGGAAACAGTCCTCCAACTAAACTTACGGACCAATGCTTTTAACTGCTAATCAGAGTGTAAATCCTCTAATGGAATGCCGCCGTGCTTCAAATGTGTAACATCAAGCAAAAAGACAAGGAATCGTAGGATGGATGGGGCTCTGACGTTCGTGATGTGGTTTCCACGTAAGACTTAATTTCTTTTACTCTTTAAGTAAAGAAAAAACCCACCTCCTGTGGTCAGCACTGCATCCCGCCTCTTCGGCATCTCGTCACCCAGGACAACGATAAAGGACATCTGTTTGTGACTGGTGATCCTTGGTACCACTAGTTCTATCTCTGGGAAGTCAAAACTGATTTTCTTCCACTGGTCACACTAACATCTCAACTCTGTCCTTCCGGTTACATTCCCCAAGAGCTCAGTGGTGCGGGCATCAAAGGATTAGGAAGCAGTAGCTTTCAGGGGAGTGGGCGGCGTGAGGAGCCAGGAGAGGCAATCTATTCCAGCTTCCGAGGGAGCACAGGCTAAGTGGTGAACAAAATGTAAAGTGCTCACTTGACATAAGTTTTTTTTTTTTTTTTTTTATGTAGTTGAGACAAAGAGAGCCTCCGATGGCTGACCTTATATTATTACTCGGAGCCCCAAGTACCTGAGCAGAGGGGACCCCAGGCACACTCTTAGCTGCTGGTGCAATGTTTGCAGCTGCCTCATTCTCCTTCCACTTGTTTGTCCCACTCGCGGCCCGATGTGCCTGGTGTCTGATTTCCAGCTCTGGAAACCGTGTGCAAGCCCTGCTGGGGGAGGGGGGGCGGCTTCAAGTCTGGATTTGAACTGCAAAGGAGCACATCGCTGCGGGCTCCCAGGAGTCAGGCGCAACTCAGTATCTGTCTCAGTTTCGCTTGGAAAATGTACAAATCTTTTATAAAACTTATGAAAGAGATAAGGGAATCCCTATGCATTTACATCTCCATCCCATATTTAAAAGTAGTCTAATAATGGGAAGAAAAGAATATGTATTCATATTCTTTGAGAGACAGGGATGGGGTTTAGCGAACTGTACATTTCAACTATTTTAATAAATAGATATTAGCACACCATTTGCTGTATTTCATATCTGCTAGGCTCGGTGCTACATGCTTGATGTATAAGAACCCATTTAATCCTAGCAACAAACCTGTCAGGAATTGTAATGTCTCCGATTTACAGATGAATGAACTGAGGGCCCTGCAAGGATTGAGGAATTTGTGCAAAGTCACATGATAAGTAAAGCAGCAATTTTCAAAGAATTAAAAACAACAACAAAGTGTATTTAAAACATATTATCTTTGGTAAATCAGAAAGTACTTCAGTAGTGTACACTGCTTCTGCCTCACTGTGATGAAATTCAATGCTTTCAGCATTGAAAAAAATGATTTCAGTATATTTTCTTGATGCAAGGATTCAGGATCTTTTAAAAAAATTAATAAGCTGAATTATTTGATGATGATTTTTTACAGGTAGCAGTAGACTTGATTTCTGAATAATCTACCAAGTCTTAAGTGGTTAACATTGGGGGTTTCTCTTCATGTACACACCAAATTTCTTTTCAAATTCAGAATCAGAATATAGCCTATATTTTAGACATATTTCTGTATGTAATTAAGCAATTTTCAAATAGAAAAGGGAGGCACAGCATAAATATAAGACATACTGGAGTGGTTAATATTTAATTATGGCATAATTAATCATAGAAGCTCATATGAATCTGATTTATTTGTGTTCTCCCCAAAAATGCCATCTTTGATTTCAACCAGAAAAAAAAAAGAGACGAAAGTATAAAGAACAATGCATGCACTGTATTCATACTTCTTGTAAGCAAGAGCCACATCCGCTGTTCATGCGTTCAAAGAGTTTCATGAATATTATCTTTACACTTAAAAAGAATCCTGGGGGCTTCCCTGGTGGCGCAGTGGTTGGGAGTCCGCCTGCCGATGCGGGGGACCACGGGTTCGTGCCCCGGTCCGGGAAGATCCCACATGCCGTGAAGCGGCTGGGCCCGTGAGCCATGTGGCCGCTGAGCCTGCGCGCCCGGAGCCTGTGCTCCGCAACGGGAGAGGCCACAGCAGTGAGAGGTCCGCGTACCAAAAAAAAAAAAGTGACACCAGAGGGTAGGCAGCAGGTGGGTTTGCACAGGTAGGAGAAGCTGGCAGTGAAAAGGCAGGGGCAGAGCTCTGGTCTTCGAGCTCACATTCTTCCCAGTATAAATATTTAATACCCTCTAGTATAGCCAGGCTGATATGTTCATATGTTCAAATCCTTCAGATTCCGTCTCCCTCGCAGAACCCTAGATTCTTGCCCCGTGTAAGGACCTATTTACCTCCTGTGTTTATTTTATTTTACCTCCTGTAAACCCAGTCAATACTCCCTTCCAATGGCATAAGATGCAGTTACAAAATGACTAATGGCTACTGAAGAGATTATCTACTGGACTAGGTAACTTTCTTTCAAGGACCTTACCCAGCTCTAGCAGGAAAGGTATTAACAAAGGGGATATGTTTGGGGAAGGTGGGCTGCTAGCAGTGACAGATGCCAGGTAGGCGTTTAGGATAACAACGACTGAGGATCTGAAAGAGCAGAGTCTTGGCAACTTGGGCTGTAGCTTGGATAGAACGGTGAGGACGAGAACGCTATTGCAGAAGGATGTGAAGAACACGCTGGCAGAGGCAACGAGGCACATTGGAAGAGTCCGGCTTGAACGGGGTGATGGGATGGCAGCTGGAGTACAGCAGCGTCCAAATAATGTTTATTGTTTCAGAGCGGGTACCTGAGCCTATCTGAAGGCTGAAGGGGAAAAGTCCATGGAAAGTGCTGGATTTCCTAAAGATAGGAGATACACGTTGCCAACTAAACTAAGGTTGTCAGATCCGCAGGGAAAGGCCAGATCAGATGAGCTTAATATGCAGGGAAGCCCAAGGATCTGCACATTTAACAGAGCAACTCAGTGATGAGACATCAGATGGTCCCAAGACCACACGTGGAGAAAACCTAACTTACAGAGTGAGCAACACTCTACCGCTTGCAAACGTTATTCGTGGAAATTTGTTTTCTCTGCCACTGAGTACCTGCATGCTATCCTTGCTTTGGCCTCTCGACCCACAGAGCCTAAAATATTTACTGTTTATCCTTTTTCAGAAACAGTTTGCTGACTCCTGCCTTAAAGGCGTCTTGATGAGAAGTAACTTTTATTCCCCAGACCAGAGACCCACAGGCAGATTCACAGAAAATGATGTGTTTAGTTGCATCGAGATTTGGCACCTGACTTCTTAATGACGTGGCTGCTGCAGGATTATCCAATGCTTTTTATTCTGAAAAGGCAAGTTCCTTTACTCCTCACAAATTTTTAACATCACAATGCACTTATAAAGTACAAAGTCTGTTGCTAGAAAAGGCATGTTAGGACACTAACTCTGCGATAAGCAGCTTGCATGATTAAAAAAATACCTACAGTAGACAAGGCAAGGGCAACTTTCCTTTGCATCACTTACAGTTTTAAAGCTTGTGAAATGTTTGGAGAAACACACTAATATCCTACTACAAGGATGTTTTCTTCCAAATCATGTCAGCATCAGCATCTTTAACCAGATGAATGTTTAGAAACAGCTTAAGAGCAACCACTTAAACTGCTGGGGAGGGATTTTAAGCACAGCTGTGATGCCTGTTACACAGAAAGGAGGTACCAAAGGCAGAGCTTCGGGTAGAAAACAATACAATAAAAACCGATGACAAAAAATAAATGTCTGGTTCTTAGAAAACTGGCATATTTAGGGACCCCACAGTTAATTTACTTAAACGATTTCTGATCATATTGTCCAATAGTTAACATATCGGGAAAGTTTTCAGACAGCCCAAATCTACTTTAATAATGGTTCTTAAAAAGGCTTCTTCCGAGTGATTTTTTAACTACCCTATGTGATGTATGAGTTACTTATACGGACTTCCAAGATAAGCATCAGTAATATCAGCTTCTAATACTTTTAATAACAGCTCTACCACTCGGTAGATCTTTTTATATATGGGCTGAGAGGGATGGTCACCTTAAAAGGAGAGCACAAATGTTAGAGTACTCTTTACATAAGGTACTTAAGCTAAAAAATGAAGTAAACAACTTCATTTATAAGTAGAAAATGCTCCCAGCTTAGTTTTAAAATATGAAGTACGAAGCGAACCTCGAGCTGCTTAAGTAAGTGTTTTACATTTTTCCAGCAGAGGCTGAACTAGGAAAGGAACAAGAGGACATTTCTCCCCCTTGAATGAAGATATAATCGCTTTTATTGTTGCCAGGTCAAAATTCAGATTCCACACAGCAACCTCTGCCTAAAGAACAGTAAACCCTTTCAGGTCAGAAGGTCCTGGATGGAGCCCCTCAGAAACACAGCATAATAGTCCTGAAATAACAAGCAAACATGTAGCTTTCTTAATTTGCCCGGCTGGACTCCTGTAATAAGTACTTAACAACCACAGGCTCCTAGCAGCTCAGCAGACATCGACAAGACCATTTGCCAGATGATTTAGCAGACTTCCGAGGGTCTCATACGTGGGTTGAGTGCATCACATAGGAACGCATGCAGGGAGGTAGACATAATAATAGTAGAGCGGAGTTTTAAGAATGAAAACAAAAAAAAGGATCGAGAATTTTAAAGTCTAGAGAACTTAGGCAGATATGCCAAATTCTCTTCCTGAAAAGAAGCTCCCTGAACTTGAATCCTCAGCAACTCCTGCTAATTTTTTATTCTTTGAGCAAATAACCTGAAATTGACTTCTTGGGAAGGGAGACAGGACAAAAGAATCCGGAATTGACTTGTAGGGAAGGAAGAAAAGGGCAGAAATCACTAGAATTTTGAGCAACTGACCTTCAGCAAGTTCGGAACATGGAAGGTTCTCGACAAACAGTTGTTGAATGAATAAATCCAAGTCTATGACACATGGGACAGCCCCACCATAGAGAATGCTGGCGGAATTCTCAATAAATAATAGCTGTTAGGAATGGGGAAAAGGCATTCATAAAGGATTCACTCTCTAGTGTCAGGAATTCCAGGCTTGAACGTGGGAAGAGGGAGACATTTTCTTGAATCACAAGGAAGCAGTCCCGTGGCTTTCTTCTCACAGGACTGGGCCATGATTGAATCTGAGATGCTTCTAAGTGGGGAAAATCAGGGTAGCAGTGGCATTTACCCTTTTAAGAATGAGAGCAATCCTGAGGGTCTGTGAGGCAAGCCATCCACACCAGAACAGGAAAACCAAATTTACAACGGAGAAGGGCTGGCCTCCAACAAGGGCCCAGGAAGCCTGTTCTGAGGAGGGAGGGTAATTACCCCACACTTTACCTTATAGTTCAACTGTGCTCTATTCTCTGAAGACACATTTTTACACGGGAATGTGGACAATTTTACATGTCAAAAATCCAACCAACCATTTTTATTAGATCCCATATTAGTTTAGCTCTTTTTTTTTTTTTTTTTTTTCCATTTTAAGTATTCCTTCTTTCAGTGACTTGTCTAAAGTAGTAAGTTGCAGGACTTCCCTGGTGGTCCAGTGGTTAAAAATCCACCTGCCAATGTAGGGGACGCGGGCTGGATCCCTGGTGGGGGAACTAAGATCCCACATGCAACGGGGCAACTAAGACTGAGCACCGCAGCTACTGAGCCCATGCGCCACAACTAGAGAGAAGCCCACGCGCCGCTACGAGATCCCATATGCCGCAACTAAGACCCGACGCAGCCAAAAATAAATAAATAAATATAAATAAATAAATTAGTAAGTTGCTTTTATGTCTTTCGGTCAGCCTTGGAGAAGGATAAAGTGCCCAACAGTTGACGAGAGGCCACATTTCAAATTTGAGAAGCATGACTTAAAATTGTCATTCTGCTTAACTTTCTAATATTCTGCCTAACGCACTTTAAGTGTGTGCGAGAGTAAGATGGGGCCTTCGGAACCTTCTGTGAGTCGAAAGCATCCACACAGACTCCCCCGAGCTTCCGGGATAAACCTTTACACAGGGGGAGGACAGCAGTCAAATGTGAGAAGAATATGCAAATAAATAAAAGGTTCCTGGAGTTGTCGACAGGAAACCACGGTGCCAAGGACACAATGAACGGAAGTGAAGCTTTAGAATGAGTCAGGCTGCCAGATGCTGCCTGGTGATTTGGGGGCTGCCCAGGGGAGCACCCAGGAATAGAAAGGCTGGGTGTAAATCAGTCATAGAAATACTCCACTGCAGCTGGGGGGCCCAAAGGAAATACAGTCACAGAGAATCAAGAGCAGGGTGCCGGGGTCTGGGACCAGCTGCACCGAGAATGGGGGGCGGCAGTCAGGTGTGAGAGGTGGAAGGTGGGCCCGAGGGGGGAGAGGGGCACGTGAGCCATCCAGAGGCCCCAACTTCTATAAGCAATGATGCAAACAGCTGAGGTTAGCGGGTTCGATTATTTAGCAATTAAAGCAAAGAACTTTTTGGCTTACGTGAACTGTTTCAGTTAGGAGAGCAATATTCACAAAGAGAAGGAGAGCTGTGAAATGTACACTGTTGGAAAGAGGGTGTGAGCAGAGCAGGGTTGGGAGAATCAACTGCATTTTTAAGGCATGGCCGAATTGCGCTTTCAGAGCACAATTTTTTTGGCCGCTGAGCCTGTGTGTCCAGAGCCTGTGCTCCACAACGGGAGAGGCACAACAGTGAGAGGCCCGCATACCACAAAAATAAATAAATAAATAAGGTCATGCACCACAATGTTCATTGCAGCACTATATACAATAGCCAGGTCATGGAAGGAAACTAAATGCCCATCGACAGACGAATGCATAAAGAAGATGTGGTACATATATACAATGGAATATCACTCAGCCATAAAAAGGAACGCATAAAAAGGTCATTTGCAGAGATGTGGATGGACCTAGAGACTGTCATACAGAATGAAGTAAGTCAGAAAGAGAAAAACAAATATCGCATATTAACGCATATATGTGGAATTTAGAAAAATGGTACAGATGAACCTGTTTGCAAGGCAGAAATAGAGACCCAGATATAGAGAACAAACATATGGGGGGGAGAGGGGGATGAACTGGGAGATTGGGATGGACATATATACACTAGTATGTATAAAATAAATAACTAATGAGAATCTGCTGTATAACACAGGGATTCCACTTCACTGTACAGTAGAAACGAACACAACATTGTAAAACAACTATACCCCAATTAAGAAAAAAGAGAGAGAATGAATAAGAATGAATGTGAATCTTACGGGACGAACAATCAGCGGACCCACAGCTGAAACTGAAAAGTCCCAAAGCTTCCTGGGGAAATGGGAATGACACAGACTCAGTGTTCCTGAATAGCTTATGTGAATTTACTTTTTAGACAAATCTCTCAGCAGATCGTTCAATGCAAATGTCTCTATGTGTATCAAGGAAGAGAAAAGCTGTAATTTTAATTGAACAGACACGTGCTTCTTTTGATTTTTTTAATCCTTTCCATTTGCATTTAATTATTATTTTCCATGAAACTGAATTTAACACTGGACTTGGGTGTAAGCCTTGTAGGAGAAGGTTTTCAGGAATCTGCCATTTCCTGTGTCTCATTAAAATAATGGGCAGGAGAGTCAACGTGTGAACGGAAGGACGTGGTGTGCTGATTATGTGGAGTCACTGAGCAGAACAGAGCATGTGACACAGTGATTAAGATGACCTGGCTGGGGCTTCCCTGGTGGCGCAGTGGTTGAGAGTCCGCCTGCCGATGCAGGGGACACGGGTTCGTGCCCCGGTCCGGGAGGATCCCACGTGCCGCGGAGCGGCTGCGCCCGCCAGCCACAACTACTGAGCCTGCACTCCGCAACAAGAGAGGCCGCGACAGTGAGAGGCCCGCGCACCGCCATGAAGAGTGGCCCCCGCTTGCCGCAACTGGAGAAAGCCCTCGCACAGAAACGAAGACCCAATACACCCAAAAATGAATAAATAAACAAATAAATTAAAAATAACCTGGCTTGAAACAAAATGGTGAACTGAAAACGGAGCTGTGTACAGAGCATCTAACAGAATCCTGCGAGGAAGCTCAAACGTGATCACTTACTTATTTCAAGTGTATTTTCAAGATAAACTTATTATGAATTATCCACTCTTTCCCAAAAAACAAAAAGAAAGAAGAAAAAACCTGTTAAGAATTAGTTTGGACTAAAGGTTTTCACATGTTTTCAACTTATTGTACCATACACACTTAAAATAACACTCATGCATTCTGGAAACATCTGAACTCTTTTTTCTTTTTTAATTAATTAATTTATTTATCTTTGCCGTTTTGGGTCTTTGTTTCTGTGCGAGGGCTTTCTCTAGTTGTGGCAAGCGGGGGTCACTCTTCATCGCGGTGGGCGGGCCTCTCACTATCGCCGCCTCTCTTGTTGCGGAGCACAGGCTCCAGACCCGCAGGCTCAGTAGTTGTGGTTCACAGGCCTAGTTGCTCCGCGGCATGCGGGATCCTCCCAGACCAGGGCTCGAACCCGTGTCCCCTTGCATTAGCAGGCAGATTCTCAACCACTGCGCCACCAGGGAAGCCCCATCTGAACTCTTATATGGGCCTAAAGATAACACCCTGACAGTCAGCATGAGGATAACACCATTTGAAATCTGCCTCAGACTGAACCTGTTGTCACTCTCATACTCTATCCAGCTGTCTCTGTATTCCTTATTTTTTAATCGTAATGCAGCTCAAAACCTCATCTTTGACTCTTTTTCTTTCTGTTTCCCCTCACAGCCAACTAATTACTGAGTCCGGCTGATTTTCCTCCTTCAGTATCTCTGCCCTCTACCCATCACCATCCGCACTCCGGTGCTTCGTTAGTGTTTAACCTTGAAAGCTGCAGCTCCTGGACCACCTCCTTGAATCCATTCTGCACCTTGGATGGAATTCACTTTCTTGAAACATGGCTCTGCTTTTCTGTCATTCCCCGGCTCTAAACTTCTCATGACTTCAGGAGGTCTTCTGGGCTTCCACCGTGTTCAGGAGGGAGGCCGAAGGCCGTATGCCTGGGCAACGGTGCAGCTGAGCAGATGTCCTGCTAGAGGGGCTGTGCTGCTGAGCCCACGACAGGAAACCACTTGCCAAAGATGCTCCACCGGAACAAGAAAGGTAGCGAATTCCTCCAGTGCAGCCATCGAAGCCCCAGCTCTCAGGCCCGGGAGGGGCTGGTTCAGAAAGAGAGGAGAGAAGCAGAGCAAGGCTGGAGAGTGTGGGCTCTGAGGGGCAACGTCTGCTCTGAGCCAAGTCTGTGGCTTCAACTCTTGGCCCCTGAAACAGGAGCTCGAGTCTCCCTACTGCCTTTGTCATTTATTGAAGACCTTAAGGCAGCTCTTGGGGCTCCAGAAAGCAGAAGGCATTCTTTGCCCTCTTTTCTTCAGGCAATTTCCTTCCAATGTCTTTCCTCCTAACGTTTTGCAAGGTTGGGAGCGGGCTGGACAAGGCAAACACTGTTTCTTTCTCTCCGATACGCTAAGCGTGAGCCATGCTTAGGGAAACCTACCTGTCGCCTTGAAGTTGGGGTGTGAGCGGACAGTTAAGTGAGAAGAGGGAAAGGGACCACACGTTATACTTGAGTCCACTTGGATAATGATGCCGCCGTCTCCCATGGCTTAGGAGGGCCGTGCAGGCCCCCGCCCACCCTCTTGATCTCTGACCTCATCGCCCAGGCCCATCGCGCCTGGCTCCCTGCATCTGCACCTGCGCTTCCTGTCCGCCTGTCTGGCCGTGGGTTTGTCTGAGTCCACCCTTTCTCTCTCAAGCATGGTCAGCCTCCGCGCCCACTCATGGGCAAGGTCCAGGGCCACAGGTAAGAAGGCAGCCTTGGGCGCTTCGATTTTTTTTTTTAAGCACAGTACACACACCTTAGTCGTGCATTCAAAATTCACCAGGAACTCCCAGGCCCATTTCAAAAAGTGTGAGTTCCCTCAGGTGCACAAGTTGCTATCCAATAGAGCTACAGATGCGCCACGCTTTCAAATCCCACTGGATCCTTTGGCTGGAACAGGCTCTGGGTCTGATTCCGCTTTTAACCGACCGCCTTTAGCACGGACACAAGCAGAGACAATTGACTGGTTTGATGCATGGATAAATGAAGGACTTTCGCACAGACCAAGTGTTTCTGTTTACATTTGTAGGTAGTGATACAATTTGTCTTCTACGATTGTACAAGAGCTTTAGAGACTGTGCGGATAGAGCATTCCGGGCTGGCATTTCCACCAAAATATCTTTAAATGCATAGTTATTATTCGATTTCCTAAGAGACCCTTGAGCACTTGCACAAAACTTTACTACTTAAATTAATAAGACAGTGTACGCCTCAGGTTGAAAAACCTAATTCCATGTTTGGCTATACAGAGGCAGTGGGTTCTGAAATAAGCCCTTCTAAAAGGGCCCTATGATGAGACAGGTTATCTATTTGTTTCTTACATAAGGGAGGCTTTCTGAGCACTGCTCTCTCCTCCAGACCTCCAAGCCCTCCCTTGGGGTGATTTTAGACCCTCCCACTGCTGGATTGACCGTTGCTGCCTCCCTGCCCCTTTGTCCTTCTCTAGATAAGCATCTCTGGTTGACCTCAGCCCTCTCCGTTGTACACAGTCCTGGAATATTTACCCTCCTCTCACAGATCCGGTTCTGTCAAACAGCATCAGTCATGCCGTGTCTCAGGAATGTCAATCGTAATTGACAATGTGTCAGTTTTACTAACATAAGCACTGAGATAGCTTCATTCCGCTCTACTGTTATCGGCGAACTGTTTGTTTTTCCTCAGGAAATGGAGATGCTTTTTTACGCCAGAAAAATAAAAAATGTTGTAACGAGTATAGATTTACAACATTCTGCAGTAAGAGTGCAGTAATGTCTCCAAATTAGGGAGCTTGGGAGATGCCTTTTCTAAGGTACTGTTTGGTTGTTTAAAGTTGTGGTGGTCGCTTCTTCGAATACGAAACGGAACTCTAGCTTCTAAGGTTATTCCTCCCCTCTGCTGGTTCAGTTTGTAAGGACTGCTCATTACATGACCATGAACATTACCACAAGGAAGTCAGGAGCCTGGAGTGAACAGTGTGCATTTTTAATTGCTCTTTATCAGTCTGTCTGTATCCTTCTAATCTTCCATGCCAGGAGCAAATTTGCTATAATATGTGTTCTTCCTTATAGGCAAAGCATAAGTACAAAAAAAGAGCAACCTTCTGTAGAGAATAACTTAGCCAAGGACACTGTGCTCCATCTTTATGATGAAATACATACTTCCCATTAAAAGGCAAATCTGTCATTTTAAAAGGTTGAATTGGATGTACTTTAAAAATAATTCCAGCTGGTTAAAACGAGAGCATTGAAAAAAAGCTCAGTGAGAATGTTCTCTTGGTCTGTAGTATTTTCATTTTCCTGAAGTGTGAATTGGATATATTTTCTTTTACTTTAAACCCTTTATTCTCAGTGTCTGATTCTGAGTTAGTGGAATAAGTTTTAAAGATGAATTGAGCTCAGTAATACTATTTCTAATACTTAAAGTTTCTATTTCTGTACTATGTATTTCTAGCAAAAAATTGGCCCATTTGAACTGATCTTTTTTCTATGACTACACGAGAAATGTTGATATTTTCTACGTTGTTCTGTTGCATGTGCATCATTTCTGGACCTTTTATAGCTCTTCCTTTGAAAGCCTTGTCCATTTAATATAATATCAATATTCTTTTCATAAATGAAACGACTAATTACCTCCTGGTAGAACAGAAGCAAAACGTAACTTAAAATATTCAATGAGGTTCTGTAAAAGCCATCTCTGTGTGTGTACAGACACTAGTACTCCACATCTAGCGACCTGAGACTTGTCTCTGTGTGTGTACAGACACTAGTACTCCACATCTAGCGACCTGAGACTTGTCTCTGTGTGTGTACAGACACTAGTACTCCACATCTAGTGATCTGAGACCTGCACCTGGATCTTCACACCTGTAGTAAGCTTGGATGCTAAGCTATTATTGCTATTATTTTTTCTAAGAAAACAAGCAGAAATACAAACACACACAAACACTTTCCCACCAGTCAATGTTCAACTCATTGAAAATTCTGTCCATGCAAGTTTAATTTTCCTCACTAACCACCGGTGACTTCTGCTTCTAAGATACTGAATCGTGAGATGTGCGTGTGTGATGCTTCTTCACATACAGTCCTGGTCGACCACCAGCATTAGCCACACTGGTGACTCCTAAGTTTACGGCAATGCTTCTACTGCCTGGCTTCCACCCTTGTGTTCCAACACTATCCAAACTATACACTTCAATTTTGGTACAGATCTTACTTACGTATATTGTACCTTCAGACAGTCTGCAAAATGAGATTACAGCAGAGGGAGGCAAAGGCCTATCGTCTTCCTTTACGTGTTAGGAACTCTTTTTGTTTATGGTTTGCTTTGGCTTCTTCCTGTTGGATTTTACCCCCGTCTAGCTCCTTGCCCACTCCCATTTGTGCCTCTACGGTACAGCCCAGGCTGTACCGACACTTTGATTCGTCCTCCTCTTCCTCCCTTTCCTCTGTCCGCATCCCCGAGTCCTCGGTCTCTAGGCATCCAGCCCTGGCCCGGCGGCTGAGGCATCCCACATCGGCTCTGCGCGGCCCGACGCCTGCCTTCCTTTGTTGTTTGCACCCTTTCCCACCACGCTGACTGCTCGCTGGCTTCATTCTCACTGCCCATCATCCACGGCCACCAGCCGTTTAAGTTTTGTGCTATTGTCCTTTCTCCGTCACCGAAGTGGCAGGCTGTCGGCAACATTCTGCCAAGGTCACAGCAATACCTAAAAGGATTGGTTGGGTCTTAAAGGCAACCCGGGGCCCACATGCTGACCTCTCTGGCTGTGGCACTCCACCTAGGGGTGCTTCCCTCCTACCGCCATGAGTTCCCGTAACCTCTCACCTTACCTTGCCCTCAATCCACATGCCTCTTCCCTCAGCAAAGTAATCTGATTACCTGATGAAAGTCATACCCACTAAGGTGTCAATGACTGATAACTAAGCCACCTCCACGGGAACTTTGGAAGTTTATTAGTGCAAATGAATATCTAATCTGCAGAATGTGTTGTGGAACAGGGTGAGAATTCTGGGTCAGGAATCTCCTCTAGGCCTTCCCAGTGAGCCTTTATCTCCTTGCCAAACAGAAGAACAGGCTCAACAAGCCAGCACTGCGCTTCTGAGCGCTGTGAATCCCTGCTGAAAGGCCACTCCAGATTATATATAAGTAGGTAGCTGCTCTAAATCTGCTAAATAATTAAAGTGGTTCTATTTCAACCATTTATATGCAAAAGATGCTTATTATTACCACAGTACCTATTTATGGCATTTTATACTTTTTTTTGTATTACTGAGCTGCAACCTCTTATTTTCCTATACCATACCATGGTGGGATAATTATTTATTGAGTTTTTATTAAGTAATTGAAGCAGTGATTTCGAAACTTTTCTTTTTCCTCTGAATAATACGCTCTGTGGTGAAATAAACTCTTAGGGGGAAGAGCAGAGCTGCCCTTGTTGGACTGGGAGTGCAGCCCCCAGGATGAAACTGGCTGTTCTGGGCCAGACTCTCCGTGCCTGGAGGGGTCACGGTGGCATGTTTCTAATCCACTGCTACAGAAGGTATTAAGTAGTAAGAGTATTAACCACGGGCCTAGACTTAAGATGTGCACAATTAGGGAAATGAAGCTAACAAAAGTGAAACACGGAATGCCTACTTCTTCAGCGCAACTCTGTTAAAAATCTTGCGGAAAACGAAAATAATAACCCCCAAAACTAAAAATAGAACTACCATATGATCCAGCAATTCCACTACTGGCTACATCCAGAGAAAATGAAAACACTAGTTGGAAAAGATACATGCAACCTCTGTTCACAGCAGCTCTATTTACAATAGCCGAGACATGGAAGCAGCCTAAGTGCCCATCAACAGATGGATAAAGAAGATACACACACACAACACACATCACAATGGAATATTACTCTGCCACAAAAAGAATGATATTCTGCCCTTTGCAACTGTGTGGACGGACGTAGAGAGTATTGTGCTTAGTGAAATAAGTCAGAAAGAGAAAGACAAATACTCTGTTATCACTTCTATATGGAATCTAAAAAAATAAAACAAAGGAATGTATATAACAGAACAGAAACAGATTCACAGGTACAGAGAACAGACCAGTGGTTACCAGTGGGGAGAGGGAAGCGGGGGAGGGGAGAGAGAGACATAGAGGATTAAGAAACACAAACTACTAGGTAAAAATAAATAAGCAACAAGGATATATTGTACAACACAGGGAAAGACAGCCACTATTTTATCATAACTTTAAATAAAGTATCATCTATAAAAATACTACATTGTACACCTGAACCTAATATAATATTATAAATCAACTATGCTTCAAAAAAGAAAAAAAATCAGGACAATGAAATGGGAAAAAAAACCCTAAAATAATAAAAATGGAGGTGGCTATTTGTACAGGAAATAGATTCGCAAGTAAAGTAATAGTAGGTGGAGTCAGGAAACTGCTGGAAGGAGCTTAAACTGTTAAATCATAGCACGTTGGCAAAATTACAGCAGGGGTTCTGAGGACAGAAAAAAGTGAAGGAAGGTAAAAAAGGAACTCTTACAAGTCAGGTGTTAGGTCCCTCTGCTGCTGTCAGGATAACCAGACTGACACGCAGCATTTCACGGGGAGAGAGGAGGATGTAAAAAGGCCCAGGGCAAGTACGGCGCTTGGTTTGAAGGCAGGGATGCTCTACGGGTCTTTGGTTTGGGTACAGAGATGTGAGATTCACAAGATATGACTGTCTTAAAAACTTCCTGGCACGTTCCCTTGAAATGTGTGGGAAATGATACAACAAAGGAAAAGTAAAAACATGTCTTCAATGATCGGAATGTTCCTTTAAAAAGTAACGCTATAGCTAAAAAGAACGACTAAAAATCTTTAGCAGAAACGGAGACAGGCCCTCTATTCTTTCCCCACAATCAGCCCCAGTCACTTCACTGCCCCCGGGGGCTCAAGTCCAGATGCAACTTTCCACCCAGATAGTGTGATGACAATGAACAGAGATGAAGGCCAAGAGGCTATAGGGTCAAGGACCAGGCTCACCTCCTGCCGCCCTGGTACTTGCTCAGATTGGTCCTGGGGAGCCGCTGACCTTCGGGACTGGCAATCCCACACTGAGTTTCTGGACGCTACCCTGCCGGTTTGTCCTGCCTCTGGACACGTGACAAATCTTCCCGAACCACTTGAGTGTTACGTCCAGTAAACAGAGGATCTACAGGAACTCTATGCATGAAGTTCTGATCCTTGTCTTGACTTGGGGAGACAGTGGTGCAGCCCTATCTCAGCCCAGGTAAATTCCCTCCTCCTAGGGCACAGCAGGGGAGCGAAAGCACCGTTCTCCAGTGCTGACTTTCCGGGAGAATTCTTAGAAGACTCCAAGCAGAGAAACACAGGGAAGCAGAAACCACAGAGGACTGTTAGCTCTTTTCTGGAGTTCAATCCAAGATAAGCTCTCTTTCTAGGGCAGTTCCTCTTGGCCCTGAAAAGAAGTTGCCAGAAGGGTTATTGATTTCAAAGCTACAAGCTGCTTGCAGGAGTTGAGGTCTAGCCAGGGCCTCGGGGAGGTTTTCAAGGTTAGAGATTTTCTTCTGAGAACATAATGGAAAGCCACAGTTTCCTTCATAAAAAGTCATAATTAGTGTTTGAAGCTATGACTGAATTAACGTTTACAGCAGAGGCAAATCTTTTACGTTTTTTGGCATCTGTATTCCTTTTTAAATGTCTTCCACAGCATGTTGACAAGTTAATTTAGGGTTATGGGTAGTAATTAAAATTCAAAATTCATATTAGTGTAACTGATATTCAGCAATGATTAGGAATTAATATTCAGAATTTAGTAAAAGGCTATATTTATGCTGTTATTTCAAGAGTCTTAAAAAATACGTTTTCAAAGCTATGTCTCCGTGTGGCACTGTATTCTAAAATACTCTGTTATCCGCTTCAGAAGGAGAGGTTGACCGCTGATCCTTGCCACCAATCAAGTCCCCATCATTTAGAAGGGAGACAGCTCAGGCATGGTGGTGTGAAGGGAAATGCACTTTCTACGGGCTTTCCTTGCAAATCAAACCCCTCTAAGAGATGGCAACCACCATAAAAAGGTAGTTTTTGATTGAAATTCTTGAAATTCCATCATACATTGCTCATGTTATACTGACCCCCTCACAAAGGGACAAAATTTCTCCTTACGTGGCTTGTTTGAGTGAAAGTATTATAAAGAAATCCTTCTTAATATATAAATGTGTGTGTGTGTGTATAACTATATTGGTTACATTTCATTTCATCTGCCTTGCAGTTATAACCACAGTCTGAAGTAATCCTATTTCTTATGTCTGAATACTTCCAGGGTAAAAAAAAAAAATAAATTTCATCACAACAGAAAACTTTTAGCAAAAACATGAAGAACAGTCTAACCTTTAAAGTTCACTCAGAAGCTGAAATCTTTATCTGAATTCATTATGAAATCAATGGAACCTCTGGTTAAGATTCATGTAATTATAAATGACACGAAGACCACGAAGAGAAGAAATGTTTAAGTCATAAATCTCTCATAGCTTCTGAGACTTCACTTCTCACTCTCCCATGCTTGCGTTTTCCACACCCAAGAAGGACTATTGTACCACTGTGGGTTATTTAGTCTGGCTAGCTGGCTTGCTGCCTATCCTTTCATGAGTTAAAAAAAGATCATATAATCTGTCTTTTGATATTTCAGTTCATGGTTTTCAGCATGCTTGTGTCTTTGCCAAGGAATGCATATTGAGTGAAAACCCTCTGCTTAACATGCACCGTGGAAGGAGTCACAGGTAAACAAAAAGCGCGGCGAAAAGACACTTCTCTCTCTCAAAAGATATACCAAGTCCTTGTTTCAGAATATAGTCCGGTAACTCTATAAATTTCATTGGTGTGAATAACCATGGCTTGGCGACGCTACATGCATCAGTATACATCAGCTGGCGTGCCACAGTGATTTTCAGGGGCGTTCAGTTTCGGTACCAATCAGAAGGATCACTTAACAATTCTGCTCAGAAACAACAGGCACAGAAAGCAGCTTGGATCAAGGATACCAGTTGATTTGCCTGCGCTAATAAGTGCCGTAAATTATTTACAGAATTTCAAAGCCTTGAAAATGGTGAAGTACACCAGGGCAAAAGTAGAATTTGTTTGTTCATTATCAATTATTTACACAGTATGTTTTACAACGTCAGATGTGTAGAAAAGGCATAATCCTGAGAAACGGCATACAATGAAAAGCGTATTATGTTAATTCCATAAAAGCTTAACATGAGACATCAAGTTGTGGAAGCTATTTGATGCGGTACTTATAAACGTTTCAATGACAACCTCAATAATACTAACCTCTAAAAAGCATTCCGAAACATAGATCTATTTATAATATCGAGGTAAGTGAGAATCCTTGCATAATTATAAGGGGATTTCAAATCTCTGATGAAATGGTGACTTCAAAATAAAAAGGGTTTCTGTTCAACTACGAAAATATTTGTAATACAGGGTCACACTCAGTAGAGGAATCCAATCCACATGCATCCAAATAGGTTAGCCAAAAAATAAACACGTCAATCTTTTTAACCAAACTGGTACTTCAAACCTAATGTAGTCATTATAGATGAAAATGTTGCTGAGATTAAGAGCGTCACCCCTGGGATGTATGGAATGTATGTTGGGACACTATTGTTTTTTAAGATGCCTCCGGTCAAATGTGGTAAACTTCACACTTTTAACCAGTGCTGTTTGTAATAGATTGAATGAAACAGGTCTACAAAAGAATCAATAAATGTAAAGACAAGAAAGAATTAGAGAGGCTGGCAGACTTGTACCTATTGTCTGGGGGAATTAGATGTCAGTTGGAGTATTATAACTCTGACAAAGGTTTCCAAGCTTTAATTTACTAGAACATATAATGGGCCAAGGAGAGGCTGGGAAACACAGTCAGACTGAATACATTATTTAACAAACACTTCAATGAATGTTACACACTTCCTTTTTTTTTTATACTCCTGACATATTCTCCCCATTCATTTTTCAGAACCTTGTTTATCAATGAAACACACTTCTCTAAAAGAGACTTCTCCTAGGGTCCTTAAATTCCAAACCCATGACGGTATATTTAAGGCTGAATAACACACCCATGGGGACGAACGAGGCTTACCTTAATGTCAGGATGAAAGAAGTATCGGAAACCCTATTGCTGAATTTCAGCAAGCAAACAAAACATGATGATGATGGTGCAGGATTAGGTGAGTAACTCCTGGTTCAATACATACGCCTAAACAGGACACGACTTCACAAGAATTCTCCTCCGCTCTTTATTTTTCCAGCGACCGAGAAAAGTTTAGGAAAGCTCGGTGGCTGGCATAGCGAAAAAAGACCCAGTGCCTTTTTGTTTATTTACTTATTTTTGTAACCTAAATCCGTGGACTTAACTGTGCTTAGCTCACAAAGGAGTTGTTCAGCCCTTATCCACACACCAGATGCAATTTAGATAGGTTGAACTTCTCCCCACTTATCTTGGGAAAGGAGAAAACATTCCATTAATCAAAAACGAATGCAGAAACACCCTTGGGAATAAATGGAAACTACATTGCAAAGGGAGAATTCCTGTTCTCTGTAAAACATGAAAGCACGACATGTCAGGAAACGGGCCGGAGTAGCCAAATACTAATCAACACGTTGCCGGCCAAAAATTACTCGAGTCTCTGCTGACTTTCACTGCCTGCCCGTCAGTAACGAGAGGCACACATCTTACTGAAGTAAACCGCCCTGTCTGCTGTTTCATGATGCTCTAACCTGACCTCCGGCAACTAGCAACAAACTAAACAATGAACAGATATTTAAAGGGCCAAAGAGACATGCGTTTGAAGGGCGGCAGGAGACGCAAAGATGGCCCTTGTCTTCAAAGAGTTGACCATCTAATCAAATACATTTCAGATACTCTCAAATAGGGTCGAAAAGCATTTTATGTAAAGAGCCAGATAGGAATTAGGCTGTGTGGGTCACACTGCTAGGCACAACTGTCCAACTCTGCCATCACGGCACAAAGCGGCCATGGGCAAGACGTAAACAAATCCAGGTGGCTGATTTCCAGTAAGATTCCTGAGGGCCGCTAAGGACATGACATTTCATATAACCGTCCCATGTCATAAACTATTCTTCTTATCATTTCTTGTCATCTACTTAAAAAGGTAAAAATCACACAGGCCACACAAAACAGGTGGTGGGCCCGATTTGATCTGTGGGCCTGTTTGCTAAACCTTTCTCTAAAATAATTATGTAATAAAGACCATAATAATTTCTTGGCTCGTATAATCAGAAAATGCAGACTGTAACCAGTCAGGGATGCAAAAGTAGATTAGATATAGTTACCAATCTAAAATGCAGCTCTAATCTGTTTGAAGACAATACAATTATTCCAGTGGCAAGACTGAAATGAAATCCCGATACAAAATATCTTTAGATCTTGATGGACCGCAGGGTCCCTGGCATGCAGGAAGAGTATGCAGGGCAAACTTCCGCCCAGGAGGCCGGAAATCCACATTAATTTCAACTGAAATGGTGATGCATGTAGGATGTAAAGGTAAGCTAGTAGGCACTGTTCCTAATATCTAGGACCTAACCATCCTGAAAGGATAAACAAACAGTTCTTGCAATAGTTCTAGATAAAACCAACTGCACTAAGTTGAGCAACTGAGATACAACGTGTGCTGGGAAAGGAGAACTTCCAGCGGGGTGATCTGTCATGACGTTACAAGGGAGGCCGTCTTTGAGACCGTCGCCTAATCAGAGGCACGCACTTGAGTGGGAATGGCAGAAAGGGACATTCTAAGCATTCTAAGCAAGCTCTCCCATTCGAGCTTGGGAGAAGGGAAGGAGCGGGAAGCATACAGTCTCCAGGGATCAAGGAGAACTCAGAGAACCTCAAGGGCTGAGTGGGTAGCAGACAAGAGATAAGGATGGATTCATATTAAAGAGGGCTTTGAACGCTACCCTGAAGAATTTGGACTCCGTTTTTATGCAGATGAAGGCCAAGAATTTCAAGCTCTTATTATACAAATGAAATTTTAGCAAAGCTGAAGGCTTCTTTATAACTCAAGTTCAATAATACTCTCATCACAAAATGAAAATTTTCATAAAATAATTTAAGACCACACATTTCTTTCTAAAATCCTTCTGCCACTGTTCTGAATAAAAATTAACGTGACGTTTACAACACAGGCTTAACATGGTGCAGCAGGAAAGGGCTCAGCACAGCGCAGACGCTTAATAAATGGGTAAACGATTGTATGTTACCTTTTGGATCTATGCCAATGTCAGGCAAATGAAATAAAGTTGGATTCTGAAGTTTAAGCAACATGAAAGGAAATCTTTTCTTCAATATCATATGAAAATTTGGAAGCCTCCAATATATCCCCCCCGACCCCTGTTTTCAACCTATTATCTGTGGAGGCAAAGTTGGCATTATACCAGGCTTATGTCGCTGATAATTTTTTTTCAGTGAAAAATTTCAGTTAGTAAGACATGGCGCATGAGAAAAACCAATAAGTTAGAACTGATTAATAGAAACAAACCTGACATGTACACTTGACACCTGCAGGTAAATTCAGTTCTCAAACGCCCCCTGGTCTCTGCATTGTCATCAGAGTAGAGTCATACACAGCCATAAGTGGATTACTGACTTCAGGTGCCCTGTGAACCTTGGTACAGCACAGTGCTAGGATAAACCATGAGAGATGAGGTGCTTAGAGGATGTCCAATTATAACCCCACTGAACGAGGGGCCAGAAATTTTACGTGTGTCCAGTTGCTCAAGCAAGCTTTCAGAGCACAGGCGCACATAAAGGACACTGAATGTTTGTTCAAATATTTGTGTGATTTTTCCCACTGTTTTCTGTAGTTATCTGAATTACTGATATAGTCAGAGGCACACCAGAAATACTTAAGAATGTCTGTACTGTCAGAGCAAATTAATTTAGGAAGTATTTGTTGAGCCCATTCTAGGGGTCTAGAATTCATGTTTAGGGGGAAAAGAATTAAGGACACAACTAAGGAAATAATAGGATTCTTTTTCTTTAAATTTGCAACTACACGCAATTTTTTACGAAGAAATGTATATGCATACAACAATGTATTTATAGAGAAGAAAATGTGATACAGACCTCAAAATATAATACCTGTTCATCTTCCCAACTCATTAGTCATTCATAGTTTTTAGTTTTAGTCATTTTAGATTTTTTAAAAGGGAAACCAGAAAACAGTTCTAAGAATAATTAAAGTCCTTTTTTAAAAGAAGAAGAATTCTACGGGTAAAACCCCGCAAATTGTACTCACAAAGACGCAGACGCCTGCCACCCCCGCCCGTAAACGTGCCTCTAAGCAGGGGAGGTACTTCTGGACGGAGGGGACTTTAGCCTCCATAAGTGAGGCCCCCTTTATGGGCAGCGTATGTGTAAGCTATGCAAGGACACTCGGGCAGGCGGGCACAACACAGACACACACACACGCACGCACGCATGCGCTTACCGATTTGCAGGCATGACTAAGGATGCTTCTGCACAAACTGCAGTCCACACCCTTTTGGAAATATTCCAGACACCAAATGAACCAGCTTCTGAGACGTGTGGGCTGAGCTGAAACCGTCTGTCCCAGGCGTACCCCCAGGAGGTCCTCAGCAGCGAGCCTGGGACGGGCCTGAGACTTTGTGCCACCCACAGAATCAGTCTTCTCATCTCCAGGTGACACGCCGCGCAGTCTCCAGCTCTGGTTTCCTCAAGGGTCTTTTCTCCAACTTTGGACTTTCTTGTATACATACATCTAAAAAATATACACATTTGGACATTTCGGCTTCCCTGGTGGTGCAGTCGTTAAGAATCCACCCGCCAATGCAGGGGACACGGGTTCAATACCTGGTCCAGGAAGATCCCACGTGCTGCAGAGCAACTAAGCCTGTGAGCCACAGCTACTGAGCCTGCGCTCTAGAGCCCGCAAGCCACAACTACTGAGCCCACATGCCACAACTACTGAGCCTGTGCTCTAGAGCCCGCAAGCCACAACTACTGAGCCTATGTGCCGCAACTACTGAGCCTGTGCTCTAGAGCCCGTGCTCCCAACAAGAGAAGCCACCGCAATGAGAAGCCCGTGCACCGCAACGAAGAGTAACCTCTGCTCGCCGCAACCAGAGAAAGCCCACGCGTAGCAACGAAGACCCAACGCAGCCATAAATAAATAAATAAAATAAAGTGATATAGATCTAATATAATTACGTTATTAAAAAATATATACACCTTAGTGTGTCTAGTTGTGCTGTAACACGGGTGTACTATTTAGAGTTAAAATCTCCCACTCATTATCAAGTCTATGCATCAGAGAATTTTTTTTTGTATGAGACAAAAGTGCAAAGCATGGATGACCTGGTGTCATTTGATCAATCATGCCCACTTAATCCAGAAAAGTCTCACTGAGCTAAAGTTACATCCTCTTCCAGCACAAGGAGAGAGAGAGCCACCAGAATCAGACACCAAAGTCACCTGTTACACTCTATCACGTGAAACACAAGAGGAACAACACTGATACCTCACCATAACTTTTAGTTCATGTAAAACTCCATAACAGAACTGGATTAACATTTTGCTTTTTTTAATACTGAAAAATTCTCCACTTACTTTTATTTACTCCCAGTCTTACAGCTCTCACTGAAATAGGCTTTACTGTATAAATATTTAACATCATCCTTGCTCAACTATAGTATACAGTTTTTTTAAAGATGCTGAATGATAAGCAATTCAGTTGAAGTTTCCCACTGACGGGACATAGAGATGTGTGACGAGCAAAGTGGACGTGAGTCAATCAGCAAACATTCATTGTACATCTAGAGCACTCAGCAGGTCAGGGTGCTTCGGAGAAGGCTGCTGGCCTCGCTCCAAGGAGCTCTAGTTATTAGAGGAATCAGGCTTCCCTCTTTGCAACTACTTAGAGTTTTGACACCCTGACCATTTGATCCTGTCAAGCCTTATCTTTCATTTCTTGTCAGTTTTGTTTTTCTTCACTCAGTTAATTACATGCAAAAGCACAGCAGCTCACCAAGGCATACTCAACCCAATTCAAAATATGTACCTCCTTGTTGCCATTCTTGGCAACACAGAAGTGAGACCCACTGACAGTACGTTACACACCTCTGGGAACATGCACAGCTTTTATTAGGGCATCCAGGGTCCTGAGCGATACTGAGCCATTTCTGGGTGTGGAACGTAATGTCAGAAGATGATCTGAGTACTAATAAGAATCATGAGACAACCTGAGATTTTAAAAGAGGCGTCCAGTCTTCTCATCTACAGATAGGGAAACTGAGGCCCGGTGAGTTTGACTGGCTTAGCTAAGATCACATATTCAGTGACAAACTCAGTTAGAACGCAATTTTACTGAGTCTCAAAAGGTACTCATTTTATTTATGTAAGTTTTAAAATACCTGTAACAACTAATGTGAGGCAGAATGAAAAAATATATGTACACCTACAGTATGCATCGTGTAACATATGTATAACATGGACTTACATTGGGTTGTATCTCATTTTACCTCCTCTAAATTATTGAGACTTTCACAGTTGTATTCCGAAAAAAACTTTCAGAGTTAAACATCTAAGGACTGTATTACGTACAAAAAAGTCTTGGAAACACCAGCTTCATTTCTGGTGCTGTTTCACATAGATTGTTGTTAACATGTCACAAGCTGTAGACACTTAAAAATACTGTTTAATTTTCTTTAATCCATTTCGTTTTATGGATCTAAAATGGCCATCAGACAATAATACAGCAGCTTCCATAAGGAATAAATTGTTACCGCTTGACAAAAAACTCTTTTTATGCCAGAAGAGGGGAATATAAAAATGTCTTTTTCATATAATTATATTAAAAAATGTGTTCGTGTGTTCTCTCATATTACAGCTGTTTGAATGTTTTTTTTATTTTCCTTATGCTACTGACTTTAGAGCTTTCCTTTTCTTCCCCATTTTCTCCTAATTAATTTCTGTTCAACCAAAGAATTCTTTTCTTTTATGGCTTCTGCTATCAGAGCAATGCCTTCATGAAATGAGCAAGCCCATTTCTGAGCTCTGCTCTTCCAAAAACAGGGGTAGGAAAGATCAAAATATTTCGAAAAAGGGTACTTTCCCATTTAGGTGTTATTCTTCATGTAAGGAGAGTTGACAAATAATTACTTGCCTGTAAAAAATTTAAATCTTCTGCTACTCAAAGATGGACAGTGCACATAAACAGAGAAATATAACCTTTAAAAGGCAGTCCGAGCTTCACAAACTTGGTCCTACAGGGAATCATGTGCTATTAATCAACTTACTACCTGAGTTCTGATAATAGTTTTGCTTTTGTTTATCATTATGTGTTAAAGTGTTTTTAAAAAAGAACTAGAATGAATTTAGCGTATTGTTTTTCTTCAACAGAGTTCTCTTCTTCTGTTTTTCTCGTGTTTACTTTAGATTTTGTTTATACTTTAAACATCCAGTGTTAACGAGGTTTCCTTATGCACTTTGCAAACTTTACAGACCATTATTTTTCATCTTTTTTTTTCTTTTTATGCTTTGAATAGCTGCTTTTCCTTTTAAAGAATAAGGGAGGAAAGTCTCTTTAATTAAATAATATAGTCAAACAACTGCTCTTTTTTACACTGCAATTGCTTCACTATTAAAAAAAAGGCAAGGCATAAAACTCAACTAATTACATTTATTAAAGATCTGAAGAAGCAGTGGTATCTCTGCCAATACCTCCTACTTCCAGCCTCACAGCAACTGCCTGAATATTAGGAAATCTGGAGAAATGAGACGCCTAACGCACATTATTCAACAGGGTAGAGTTATATACAAATACATATAATATTTATGAGATACATTAGTGTATTTCTTACCCAAGCTATTTGAGCTCATACAAACAGACTTTTTTTAAAAAAAACATGTCACTGCCACGAAATGGCAACTCAGTTAAGACAAATGCAGTTATCAGTACCAATCAAGGAGTCAGAAAATTGGCCTTTTTGAGATCTGTTCATTCTGTGCATGTCGATGTGGCTTAGCCTGACTCCCCAGTTAAGGATATGTAATAAAAGTAACAAGTTCCAGTGAAGTAAGGAATCTGTTGTTAAAAACAAACAAGGGAGCGTCTGTTATTAAAAACATAAGCTCATTTTCCTTCAGTATAGATTCAATGGCATGGATCAATAAATATTAGAAATTATGTTTGAAACAGGCAAATTTTGTAAAAGGAATAATTTAAACAATTATATACTTCAGAAGTGATTCTATACTGATTTCATTCAAATATTATCTCTTACACTCATAAATCTACTAACTTTCTCTACCTTTTAAGAGATACTGACAAAAAATTAATATGAGTGTTTCATCTCCCATGGACACACACACACACACACACACACACACACACACGTAAGCCTGGGTGTGCACGCACAGGTAGGAAACTGATCATCACAATACTTCAGGTCAAACATACCACTTAACAAAGAGAGGTTTTTCTTTTAATTAACTGCACCATTTTCCCTTTCCAGCTTCTATATAAAAAGGAAGCTTAACTATGTGCTTACAATGGTAGTTCAGGCTAGAATCCATTACTTTAATTACCTTACAATGAGCAGAGAAAGTCTAATGTGTGGTGAACGTAGCTCTCTTAATAGAAAAGCAGATTTTAAAGGCGTGCGCGTTTTCAAAAGGAGCTGGACACACTACAGTCCGGTCTCTGTGTTTTCTATATACAACTGGTGTTTCATTTTGAATCACTTGAGCACTTTGCAAAGTGTATATGCACCACAACAAGAGGTCAAGTTTCACTCGGTGAATCGATTCAATACGAGAAGGAGAAATTTCCACAGAGGGAAGGAAATTGCCTTAAAGTCAACGGGCATCATTTTGTTTCAGCTTCCTGCCCTGAGGGCTGGGTCCAAAGGCCTACAGCGCTCTGCGCTGCTCTGCGCTGCTCTGACGAACAGAAGGCTTGAAGGGCTGTTAGAGAGAGTACCGATGGAATTATAACTGACGAGCTCTCCTTCTGGTGAGACTACCCAGAAAAGAATAACAACGTAGCAATGGCTAAACAAGGTCTTTGTTGTCTAGGTAAGAATGCAAGTTTTCTTTCTTCCTTTTTGAGTTCTTCACTCCAATGGTAACCTCAAATTCAGAAAAGCCAAAGATTCAGTGTGGCTCACACTGGCTTTGACCAGGTTTCCAATATAGTCTAAATAACAGATCATTGTAAAGGATACGTAAAACAGTTTCTGTTCAGACAGTGATCAGTGTTTGAAAAGAACTCTCTGTTCGTGTTATGGTGCCGTCCACATAGAACTTTGCTCAACAGTTGATCAGAAGCCAGTGATGGCACTAAAGTTAATGGAAATGAGGAAACAGGTTAGATTGCTTGGGTGACTAAATTGATATAATAGGAGTCAATGACTGGATAAAGAAGATGTGGCACATATACACAATGGAATATTACTCGGCCATAAAAAGAAACGAAACTGAGCTATTTGTAATGAGGTGGATGGACCTAGAGTCTGTCACACAGAGTGAAGTAAGTCAGAAAGAGAAAGACAAATACCGTATGCTAACACATATATATGGAATTTAAGAAAAAAAAAAATGTCGTGAAGAACCTAGGGGTAAGACAGGAATAAAGACACAGACCTACTAGAGAACGGACTTGAGGATATGGGGAGGGGGAAGGGTAAGCTGTGACAAAGCGAGAGAGAGGCATGGACATTAAAAAAAAAAAAAAAAAGTCAGTGAAATGATTTCAGAACTGATGGAGCTAATGACACCCAAGCCATGTTGAGAAGCTTCCTTGGACAGCTTCTGTCCAACTTCCAAAAATCTGTATAAAATAGGTGGTTTTCACGTGACTGTAACAAAATAATTTTAAATCAAGAAAGAAGGGACCCATCTTTCCATTCACAAGACCGTATCGTTTCTTCTTTGTGAGGATTAGACAGGTGTTCAGTCTATATTTCCCCCAAAATAAGACCGAGAATACTGAGTTATAGATGACAAAATTACAGAAATAGGCTGGCTCTGTTTATTTTGAAAAGGTTTGTTGAAGTTTTAAAAACACATTTAATTCTTTCAGAAACTAAAAATTTGCATCCAAGCCATAAGAAATTCACTCCTTTTCTAAAAAATACTCAATCAGGCGTCCCTTTATAGTTGTAATTATATTTTCAGCATCATCAAATATATTTTATTAAGTGCCTATGCCTTTTGGTACAATGGTCATTTTTAGAGACTTGGAGTGCTTTCGTATGATTTTATCTTGCCTCTACATCAAAATGTAAATTCCTTAAGGAAAGAAACATCCCATGTAACCCCGCAGATGCCCAGTAGAGTGATCTGCATACTCAATCAAAGGATGTGATTAACCTCTATCCCAGAAATTTCAGTCTTAGAAACCTAGCGATCTATTGGGAATGAACGTAATAACCTTCTAGTATAGGCTGTTTAAAAATCTTTGTTTGTCCAAAAATATTCTGCTTGTCTAACCTAAAGCATTCTTGCTGTAATTTCAAACCATTTCTTATAATATTGGACTTTTTGAAGTTGAGGAATCAAACTGCTGGTCAGCATTTTACAAAATACATAAAACATTTCCTTTGGAATAATAAAATAGAACTACCACGTTCTATATCAAGATTGGGTTTTATATAAATGTAGTAAACTACATTTTTAGTTTTAACATGGAACATATTTTCAACATTACTAAATTAGATACTGGAAGAAACTTCACATGTTTGTTTTTTATTCTCCACTAAAGATCAAGTACATTAGGACACTTGAATGAGAAAAAATAGAAAACAAACATGTAAAATAAATGCACGTTGCACTAATATAATATGATCCAGATAAGGTTTGCTGCCTTTTCAGAAATAACTCCTACAATCTTGGCATGCTTCTACTCAGGACAGTTCTGTAAATATGCACATGGTTCAGGACATGGTAAAAATGAAAATGCTGATAAAAAAATGGACATATGTTATCTGGTCTCTCAGTATGTTAAACTTCAGCTGAAATAGCTAGAAAAGAAGGAAGGAAATTATCCTTCCCCGGTCCGTTCCTTATTATTCTTAGAGTCTTCCCTGAGTTCACGGGAGTAGAAATTATGTCTACCAAAATAGTCCTTGGTTCTGTAACTGCATATTAATGAATTACAATCGAGGCCCTTTCCACAAGAAAGAAATAAGGGTGAAGACCTCTATCTCAATCCTTTTTGAGCATGAAAGCACTGACTCCTTTAAATAATTGGTTAAAAACAATGCAACATCCTCTAGGTGAGTTTTGTGGTGATTAAGGTAGCTTTCAATATTTCCCAGAAACTTCTAAAATGCAGTTCTCATCTTTGAAAACCTAATTTCACCCTTAATTTTCTGCAACTCCATACCTTTTCAGTTGTTGATATGTTAACTGTTCAAGTCTCATCTAATATTCTCATCAAATTGATGGATATTCCTTTTAATTGGAATATTCAGTCCTATAAATCATGTTTTAATCATTTGATCCCACTTTTCCAAATACTACAAAAATTAACCATCCAACTATTTAATTCAAGTTGCACAGTATTTTGGCATTTCCTATAGCGATTACTATTATTTCTTTGTTAGTCTCTTGAAGTGAAAACATTTTGGAGAAAACAGGAAGTCCTACATCAGAAGGTAAATTGCTTCTAGTAGGGTTTCAGTTAAACATGTCCAGTTTAGAAATCTGACTGGGCCACTGGTTTCTTTTTTTATCTTAAGCTAGTCATGTAACCCCTCAAAATGTAAATAATGATACTTGAGCAGATGAACAATCAGGAAAGAAAATATCTAGATAGATTATAACTAGTAAAAATGAAGATAGAGAAATGAAGATAGAGACTACTTTTGCAGTGAATCCTGGTCTGCATGGGAGTAAGAAAACTGCTACAAATTCAAACGAAGTTTACTAAAGGCAGTAACCTCTGGTTTGAAACCCCCAGATGGCTGAAACCAAAGAGCTAGTTTGTCCATTAAGATACCCTGAAATCTAACATTTCAGCATAATGAATCACAGTATATGACTGTGATTTTAAGTTATTCCATTCTGAATCACACTTACTTGATTTCCGTTATTTTTTTTCCTAATTAGAATAATTTAATGAAAAAGGAACATGTATGCAAGGGTGAGAAGTGATTTGCCCTGGGTCTTCCTTAGCTAATCATAATAGATTTAGTGGTATGTTGGGTTTCAGTTATATTGCTTGTGTGTTTGCAACATGTGGGTACTTTAAAAAAATCAGCGATTTAAAATAACAAACCACTTGGGGTGGGTTCTCTTCACACACATACAGTCGTACCACCTCATCCTCCCAACAATCCTAGCAGGGAGGCATTTTACCGAGAAGGGGACTGAGGCTCATAGAAGTTACCTGCCTGAGAACACACGCTAATCAACAGTGGAGCTGAGCTTAGAACCCAGGGGGTCTAGGGTCACAGTCAGGCTCCTGGACAGCACTGCTTTAATAGGCAAGTTCATACCATTGCCATTTGGAAGAACTAGATCACCAAGAGATACATGTAATCCTGCCAGTGTAGAAACGCACTGTGCCTGTCCCTGACCCATTTCAAGGGCTTCCCGTAACACAGTTTTCTACTAGGGCAATCTAGGGACCTTCCATTTTACTATTTAGTACCCTTCTCCTACCTCCTGGAATTTCTACACCAACACCAAGAAATCTGTCTTCACGTTGTCTGTACTTCATCACCCTGAACTTATTCTCTCCTTCATACAGGACAAAATTTGATATGTAAAAGTTCAAGCTTCGAAGTAAGTGACCAGGAGATATGAGATATAAGTGACCAGGAGCTATTAGCATTTTAATAGGGAGTAGTTCACTCATGCAAAATAGGAATGGAATTCTATTGGGATCACTTAGGCATCACACAATAACAGAAGCGATCCTTGAAGGAAGGGTTTGCCCTTCAAATGATATCATATCTAAAAAACCTGACCTTTATTAGAACCAAGTCTAAAATTTTCCTACCCTTTTTCATCACTGACCTAGGAGGGTACAACTATCCAATTGGATAGTGCAGTATTTTTCATCAGCAATGATTCCTCAAAAGGAGAAACTGAATTTTACAAATTTAAATTAGGATTTCCTTGTATCAGTCAGATAACAGTTTACATGTGATCATACAGACATGTGACCATTGATTTATATTTTAAAGCCAAAGGACGTACTACCTATTAAACCCTTTAAAAAAATTTTTTTACAACCAAATTAAACAAACAAGCAAGACCTCAGCCAAAATCATAACGGGACATTTACACCTGATTCATTTGTAATGAAATATTACTGGTGACTGATTATGCATTACACTATCTTTTTACACTTGCCGAATGGGATATGAAAGTCAAGCAATGCTGAATATAAATAATCGGACGCAATCTGATACACATCTTGCAAACAGTTGCCTTGAATTTACAAGGCTGATCTACACGTAAATGAGGTAACCTTTTTAACTGAATCGACCAATTGGCTCTGCTGAAAAAAATCAGTTCACTTTTTTTTTTCCTTTAAGTAAATACCTACCACAGGGTCACATTGCTAGAATTTTATACTCTGGAATTTCCTCCCAGAATGTAACATTCTGCTACTGTACATTCTTCTTAACAGGTTTGATTAACTTTATAAAAAGGGGGGTCAAATACTGACCACATGAGAGGTTTGGTTTCGATTCCTCACTAAAACTGGTTTTGTTAAGCTGAGCTCGGTGGCTCCCGCAGAGAAAAAAGAGGAAAACAATTAAAGACTCCCTCAGGAGGCCCCATCTTTCAGCAGAAGATTTGGGGGAACATTCTTATTCACATCCAGTCACAGTCAAATGCCTTTTAAGGGTGTTACTGAGCCACAGCACGGCTTTGGTTTTCTACTCTTTCCTATTGTTAGGTCCGAGGTGCAAGGGGAATAGTAAAGGAAGAAATGAAACAGTCCTGATTAGTTTATGTATACAGACGACTTGATTGCAATTCCAGAGCAACTTGTTTCTTTCTTTCAAAATCTTAATTGTCTTGTTGCTTTACTTGGTTACCGGGTTTTGATTGGCTTTAATGTCCCAGCTGGTTCATTCCTATAGCCATACAGATAAGAAAAAATGAACTCATCTCCGCCAGAAATGTCAAGATTTCATCAAGAAGTCTTCTGAGGCCAGATGATAGCCAGAAATAAAAATAATAATTTAATAAACGAAATAAAATAAAAATTAATAAATGGATGTGATTTGTGAAGAGCAATGAGATATTATTAAAATAAAAGAAAGCTAAATTAAGTGTTATTTAACAAATGTGGTTTCTAATAAGAATACTGTTAACAAGAAATAAATGACTATTATCCAGAAGTACCACAACAATAATTTACATGTTACATGCATACTGAATAATATTGAAATAAGAAAGGCTGAGATGCTTATTCACACAGAATGACTTTCTGAAACTTATCCAACTTAAAGAAGTATAAAAAAATGCTCTCTTTACTATATAGCATCTAGAGATGCTATAAAGGAAGATGAGATCTAATCACTGCATAAATACATGCTAAAGAAAGATGTTAAAGTAGGATTTCAAAAAGATAGCTGAAGTGTAACAGCAGATAAACATCACATTAACTCTGCTCTTGGGGAAAAACACAGAAGCAAGTAATGCAAACACACGGGTGAGGTTATCATCCTCCATAAATATGTAACTAAATATCAACATTTTCAAGTTCAAGTCACTTGGTAAAAGCCAAGGAAAAACAAGCATTAAAATGTTACGAATGAAAATAAACTTCTCAAAGCAGCATTTTCCTAATTCAAAGTTCACATTACTTTAAGAAGAAAACCCTTCTTTTTTTTACTCTGAAAGCAGGTTTTATTCAAATTTCTAGTGTGCATGCAACTGCAACCATTAAGGACTTCAGTCCCCCAAATACTTAAGTAAATACTTAAAACAAGCTACAATTTAGTGAAGTGGATTCCTGCCCATAATACAAAGCTGATTCCATATAACCTTCTGGAGGAAGAACACAAAAGTGGGTTTGAATGTGAGGTCTGAACAAAATGACAAAGGTTACGGCTGTTTTTACTAAGCTACAAACATATTCAAAACTCAGGCAAAGTCTAAAATTAAAGAAGCATCTCATCCCATAATATTAAATTTGACTTTTGCTGTATTTAAAAAATAAACAATATTTAGAAGACAATGATCTTCATATGAAGAAAAATCTTCATATTTCACACAGCCACGTGCACACACCAAGAGGCTTTTTGAACTTGAAAGCTGAATCAAAGGATTAAGTAAATGTATTCTGTGCAAAGGAAGTGATGGTGTCAGAGCAGAGATGACTTTGAGGTTTGCAATATAGATGCTTTGTTGTACTGTTACGTAAATTATAACGTTTTATAGTGCTGAGATGTTTAAAAATAGACACAGATTTTTTAAATTTCCTGTTCTATTATATATTGTTATAAAGTATCCAGTGTTTATTCTGAAATCGGGATACAGAAGTTGAATTAAGAAATGCCTCGACAGTAGTTTTGTTTTTGTTTTTCATTCCAGCTGTGGAAGAGAGGACTATTTTAAAACGAATTCAATGAAAAAAACAACATCATGCACTGCTGACCCACTCTGGTTTGGGTTCATCCCGGCCACACATTCCAAGTGAGTCTAAATGAACAGGCATTATGTAAATAGGCGTCGCTAAATAAAAAGCAGCTCGTGTATTAGTCCAAAGCCTGTGGTGCTCTTACACAAGCCTGGAGACCATCCCAGACACCTGGCTTTTGAAAGACCACCAAGAGAATAAGTAAAAGGAGTCCTTAAAAGCGTTTCAGAGTTAAATCTAACTTAAATACAAGATTTACATATGTTTTTGCTCAGCAATTTAAAAACTTTATTTTGGTTATTTAATACAAAAATTCTCACCTTGAAGACACCAAACTGTTCCTCAATCAATGAATAGTTAAGAATTAAAATCGTGGAAAGGGCTTGGGTGAAAACAAATGATTTCACTTCTCGCTCTACAATATATACTCTGGTTTCCTTCATTCCAATGCTGACCTCTGCTTTTAAATATTTGGAATCGAACATTTACAGGTATGTATAGATGAAGTACAATAACCACACCACCTGTTTAAGAAGGTGATATAAAGAAATTAAGTAGAAAAAATTTGAGAATGCCTAATAGGCCCCAGGGTAAAATATAGAATCATAATGTTAAAACTCACAGATACTATGGGAAAATGACCATGAAGTTGTTTTAGTTTTTTCTCTAAGAAATAATTAAGTAATGAGTTCAACTTGTTAATTTTTAAAACCATTTAACTAAAATAGTCCATAGCTAACAAAATGAGTGATTCAGTTTAGAAGGGAAACACCCATATTATGAGAAATCCTAAGGCCTAAAGAAAGAGAATTCCTGAATATGCAAGACACGGATTTTAGTATGTATATTTGTAGGTTCATAGTTTTTGAATTCTATGAAACTCTTCTTTGGGGGATGGCTTCTGTCACATTGTTTGAATCATGACAAAAGCCACAGAAAAGATCAACAGTGCTGGGAAGGTAATGAGCTTTCCCTGGCCTCTCTGGAGCTGGTTGTAAAATTTATAAGGGAAGTTCTATCCATGGCCTACATAATTTTTTGGTGAGGCAGTAGAAATTGATGCCATCTATCTAAAAGAACAGAAGTTGTCAATCTAGGTATCTGAATGTTCTCAGCCGCCACAAATCTTGGAGACATCTGGGGCTATTAAAGGCACAGTAGTTTAAGTTGTGGATGTGCGATTCGATCATCTACCTTTTGACTAGGTGATAGGGATTAAATACGGTGCTCTATTTTGTAGGATGTAACAGAATTACAAAATACCATTCCTGCCCTTGGGGTGCTTAGAATCTACTAGGAAGATACAAACATTCTGCATCCGTGAAACACGGAGTGTTTTAACAGGAGCTAACTCTTATCAGAGCAAAAATTTTATGTCAAAATGTATAAAATAGTGTAAAGAAACTTTTGCCCCTAGATTAAATCCTAAGACTTCCCTTGAGTAGTTTAATTGTGGGCTCATCTGAACCTCAAAACTTTCAACAAGTTTTTTTTTTTGTCAATGCAATTTATATAACTTTAAAATTTTAACATCATTTCAAAGTTACAGAAAAGTCGCAAAAGCAGAACAAAAAATTCCTACACACCTTTACCCAAATTGGCTACTTATTAACATTTTGCCCCCTTTGCTTCATTACCAATGTAATTTTATAAACACGATAATGCAGAATAAAATGATTTCATAGCAATCATAATTAATCAATATTTTTTAAGATGTTTCAAACTCAAGTTAAAGGGAACATCACTTTGCTGCCAGGATCACCAAGTACAAATCTAACCACAGCCTTGAATTGGCAAGCTCACTGGATTCGTTTCAGTAGTTTTTGAGAGCAGAACAAAAGAAAACATGTATGCCAAACATCTGATAGTTTAAATGAAAGACAATTCTTTATTTCCATCTTGACTCTAGATAGTTCTGTAATCACCTCATTTGGGAATTTTCAGGGTGGCGTCATCGCAGGAATTTCCCCCAAATTGGGTGATTTAGGACCATCCGCTTGACGAATCCAAAGGACCACAGATGGAACGGGGCCTGGAGACACGATGCTCTGAGGGGCTCTGAGTGGGATGCTAACTGGCAAGTCCAGGTACAGGTGGGCAGAAGAATTTGTAAGATATTTTTCAGATTGAGAAAACGAAAGTGTTTGGGACGACTTCATCTGGCTCGATTTTGGATCGTCCTAACCGCTCATTAAAAAGAATTAAGAATTAAGCTATGATTGTGTCTCAGTGACTTAATCTGCTGGTGGGATGGTAACACCTCACACAAGGTAAAGGGAAGCAAGGAGGCTTTGCTGAGCACCACCTGAACGCCAGCACTGGCCACTGCAGGAGCCTCCGGCTTGACCCCAGGGTCTCACCACACTCATCACTGACTCATAGGCCATCTTTTCTTGAAAGTCACTTTAAACCAATCACCTCTAAAATTCTAACGTCTCCTCCCACCTCTCTCATCATAAGGCTTGGACAAAATTGGGTATCAAATTTTAAATATCTGTGTGAAAAGAGTTCTGCCAACTTTAAAACATTATTTAAATGTCAGTGATTACTTTACCAAATAATTGCAACAGCTGCCTTTAGAACTTGTGATTCTAGAAGAATATTCACTTTCAAACCAAAGGATATCCTATGTATTCGTTTATGTAATACTGCTACTGATAATGAACACTTCATGAGTGTTAATTATGTGTCAGGCGTGATTCTAATGTCTTTACCGGAGTCGTTTAGCCTCACTACAAACCTATGAGATTAAGCACTATTATTATCTCCACTTCAAAGACAATGACATTGAACCACAGAGAGTAGGTAATTTGCCCGAAGTCATAAGGCAGTACCTGGTAGAGCCATAATTCAAGAAGGTAGTTTCGTTCTGGAGCCCACACTCTTAACCACTCTGCTAGACTGCCTCCTAACTGTGTCATTTATACAATCCTCCGTCGTATAAACATCATCTATTACAGGCTGACTGGAAACCATGCCCTCTGCCAAGCACCGTGTCCTCTGTGTATGAAAACACTGGTCTGACAGTACGTGGACAGAGAGAATATTTATGCTCTACCTCTCAGGAGCCCTAACTCATCCACTAAAATACCTAGATTCTTCAAGGCACAGTTAGGTTTGATCAAATAAGTCATTCACCAGGCAACACGAAATGGTTGAAGCTACCAGACAGCGCTTCACTAATTGTTGGACGGTGGGTCATTTCAGCTGTGTACACAGATCCCTACTCCCAGAGCTACTGAGGCACCACCACAGTGTTCCATGAGCACCACGTGCCCCTACAGCGTAAGACTTGCAGAAGCACGTCTGGCTTTATTTGGGAGATGATGCAGGACCTTTCAAATGCACTGGCTTTTCCTACACTGCCCTCAAGAAGACAAACTGGGCAAACAATCATTTATGGTGGACATATTGCTCTAGCATCGCCTGTCCTCAATCCAGGAGAAAAACTGACAACGCAGCCATCAGCTTTCCTGTGCTGTCAGTGTCTCTTTGGCAGAGGATAAAAGTAGGCAGGACGTCTTTAAGTTATTTCCAGACATCTTAAATAGTCCATGGGCCTCTTCTGTGCAAGCACGCTGAGGGATTTTTGTCTTGATTTTAGAATTATGCAGGGGAGTAATGAAAAGAATGGCATAAAAGAAACAGAGTATGAAATATTTCTGTTTTCACTAGCATGTAGACTTTTTGTGGTTTGCAAATATTTACATTTATATTTACATCTACATTTATATTTATATTTGGCAGACCAGAGACCTGAGGTGATAAAGATAAATGAGAAACGTGCCCAAAATGGGAGCATCAGTAACTCAACACAGCACCAAGGCCTGGCCAGCTGCAAACGACACTCTTAAAAAAAACTGTAGGTTGTGAGGAGTCACTAATAAAATTAATTTCTAACATGGTAAAAAGATAAGACATGCAGGATCATGTTATCTGCCTTAACATGCACTTCCTGAAACACTGTCATGTGCCAGGTTCTTCCTGGACAAATGGACTTCTCACACCTTGCAAACCCACAGAATAGATTGCAAGTTCATTAAACTGCTTGCTGTCTTTCAAGAGGTTTTTTCCCCCTACTTACAGATAGTGTGTAACAAATTAAATATCCAACTGAAATAATGAAAATGTCAATACTTGTAATAAAAGTTTTTCAAAAAAAGAAATTAAAAATTGAAAATGAGTGGAATAAAAATGTTTTTCCTTTTTTTCCCCCTCCCTTTAGACATTCTTTCAATTAGAAAGGAGACCAAACTTAAATTATAGCTACCAATTAATTTTTCTGCTCTCTGGCACGTGAAATAAGCGTCTTTCATTAAATCGGATATTAAAGCTCATTGGTTATACAAGGAACCTCCAGATTAATAGACTAGAGTTCTCCAGTTTCAATTATTTTCTCTACTTCCTAATATCGGTTCAACTGCCCCCCTTTCCCTGGTGGGGCTTAATCTCTCACTCCTATTGTCCCTAAGTATTTAACTGACTCTTTCCACTACTGTGGGTCACTCAGTTAATCTGATCTTGAGGGTACAACCTCCTTGTTAAAATATGCGTGTGTGTGTGTGTGTGTGTGTGTGTGTGTGTGTGTGTGTGCATGTGTGTGAATTAGTAGTTAAGAAGGGCTTTCTTAAGATAAAACCAGCAGCAGCAGGAAAAAAAACCAAAACAAAACAACACAAAAACAGTGCCAGCTAGGAAATGAAAGTGGGCAATTATCCAGAGCTTTTGTTTTGCAGCCATATACACTCACATGTTTCCAGAATCCCAAACGAATAAGGAGAGAAAATAAGGAATCAGTCCTGACTTCATACTGTGTATAAATTAAATTCCTAATAGATGATCTATAAGTTTGCTTTTGTTTACATGAACCTATTATTTTAGGAAGCAATTCTTAGTCTTACAGATACTACCCCTAGTATCAAAATTCATTTAATGGATAAAAAGAAATTTCCTGAGACAACAAAGATGGGGTGTCAAGTTAAACTAGATGCCTAGACCATAATCTTTGAGTGTTCATCTTAATTTCTGGGAAAAACACATTCTTAGTAATCAATTTGCATAAAGCCGGCTTTTTGAATGATGGTTTATGATTTACGAAAAAGTCACTCTATTCTTAATGTTATACATTATAACATAGTCTTAATTAAAAGAATAGCAATTTTTTCTGTTTGGTACCACCAAAGAAGTAATCCAAAAGTGCACATTTTTAAGGTATGTTAAAAATCTTATCAGTACTCCAAATACAGCTGAGGAGAGCTTAACATAGGAGAGGAATTGGCCTAATATTCATCCACACATTATTTTTAAACCTCCTATAGATATTCCACTTGTGGTCGCCTTCCTTTCACTGTTGAATCTGTGTAACAAGCTGTATATAAGATTTTTCTGCATTTCGCATACTCCAGGTCTCCACTGTGTCCTTGAGTGCACAGGCAAATGGTACTCGTTTCCTCCTAATCAGGCACAAAGGCTCTCGTCCAAACTTCATTCTTCAGCGTCTTTCCGTATTCTCTGTCAATCTTCCTATTTTGAAACCGTTGGTCACACCAGCCAATGTCTATGCACACGGCCTTGACACTTTTCCAAACTCCATAAATGTGACTTCCATTCCCAGGACTGGCTCCTGATCATTTTATTGCTCCCGTATGGAAGATTTTGCTAAACTGTAGTTCTTAGACCCTCCCTCTTCCATCTCTTTCCAGAGACACACTTATTCTCAGGGTTTAACTAAGACCTATTTTGAAAGGCGTTATCACCAAACATTCTGACGTATCGTCCCTAAACTCTTGTCGTGAATCCTCAAATCCTATCGGATTTTCACGGAGCCACTGTCACCTTCCATGTGGGAGAGCAGGAGCCAGCTTGGTCCTGACACCGCAGTGCTGTTTCTTAGGTGCTGAACCCTCACGTCCCAGTGCATCATAAACATTTGTTGACTAAACGAGTATTTTAAAAACCGCTTGCCATTTTCCACTCTCACTTGACAAAACCACGAGAGTTAGAGAGTCAGATTGGAAACAGAAGCGGCCTTGATTCTCATGACCCAGGAAGAAACTGTAAGAGTCTTCTCTGGATTCTTCTTTTCATTCCTATTCACGTGGTCACAAAGTCTAGCCAACCCTCTGTGCTTATTCACATTGGTTCGCGGAACTGAATTTTAAAATTGCTGCACACCAGGAACACCCATTTCATGACACCACAGGAAGGCTTCTCTAAGCTCTGGCGTGGTTCATGCAAAATACTCACTGAAACACTCGAGTTATTACTTTGAGTCTGGACTCTGCTGATGTATCTTATTCACAAGGTCTTTACCACCCTGCGTGTTTCTGGACGGCAGTACCCACCAAGGTATTTGCATATGGTAGGGCTCTGCATACAGTAGGACTCACCCAGTAACTCACTGAATTTATGACCAGATAATTTAAAATTTACCCAGTCACTTTATGACTGCGGTTTTTCAGGCTTTTTGGGCGCTCTGATTGACAGCGCCCAAAGTAATCAATAAAAACATTTTGGACACCGGGTTGTTTCCCAATATAAATTAGTATATGGATCATTGATTTATTAAGCGTTATCTTGTGTATTTGGTTCCACAGCCAGAGAACCGAGGAAGTCAAATTTCTGTGAGGTTGGTTTTACCAAACTAAGCATGGATAGTAACTCCACTGAGAAACCGCCTCAAGCAGCAATCCAGCTTCATCTTTTGTTAAATCTCTCCCACTCGGCACCTGATTATATAGCATTTTGTATTGCTAACCCTTTTTAAAATTTTTATTTATTTATTTATTTATTTTTGGCTACGTTGGGTCTTCGTTTCTGCGCGAGGGCTTTCTCCAGTTGCGGAGAGCGGGGGCCACTCTTCATCGCGGTGCGCGGGCCTCTCACTGTCGCGGCCTCTCTTGTTGCGGAGCACAGGCTCCGAACGCGCAGGCTCAGCGGCCATGGCTCACGGGCCCAGCCGCTCCACGGCATATGGGATCCTCCCAGACCAGGGCTCGAACCCGTGTCCCCTGCATCGGAAGGCGGACTCTCAACCACTGCGCCACCAGGGAAGCCCTGTATTGCTAACCTTAATGGGCATGTCTTGTCTCACGTTGAAGACCGTCCACTGATTGGAGGGGTGCCCTCTTAGCATTCTTTCCATCCCCCCTCAGTTCTATGCCATGTTCCTACTAGGTCTGCCTTAAATACTTCTTGTACAAAGACTCAGCATTAATGCCACAAGAACATGTGTTCATAGAAATTCAACATAAAAAAATATAAAATCAAATTTCAGAAAACTGAAGTGATATCTATGTAAAACATGTGTACCTCACAACGGACATTTTGCAAAGGTCTGAATAAATATTTATAATGGTGTGCTGTAAAAGCCGATTTAGATGTCTCCGTTAATATTTTTAATTATGTCTGTTCATGAATATTTTACTTCAAATCACTTCTTTCTCCTTGCCAAATGGAAATGATCATAAGACCCCTTTTGAAGTCAAAACAGACCCTTTACTAATAAAGTAGAAGAGGAAAAAATACTATCGAAGAAATAAAAAATTTCTTTTCCATACACTTGTAGTAAACCTAAGTTCTGCCTATAAAAATCAGTTAGTAAGCTATGAAAATTCATTTAAAACTATTTAATAGCCTTGTGATACCAACTCACCCACTTTTACTAAGATGGCGCTCTTCACAGTACACACTATTTATTGAACTTTTCATTTTTAACCTAAACATTTTCAAGTCAGACAGATAAATGATGAGACACATGATCTTTGATGTGGAAAACACACTCAGTACTGAACTGTGTTGTGGATTACAACAGATTTCTCTGGGTCATAAATTTTAAGTTTAAAGTAACAATAAATTTGCGGAAAGTAAAAAGGCTTTTAAACATCATTTAAAAAATGGACATGAGACAGTACTTGGATCCTATACAAAAAAATAGTGTTCCTATTAGAGAAAGCGATTGAAGAAAGTAGGAAGATGGCAAAAGTAAATATACTGGCCCCCAATTTAGTCTTTGACACAGAGAGACTAATTAAATATAATACTATCTAAGTAACTCAGGGAGACATTACATTTTTAAATTTATTAAACTTACTACTTTAAAAAGTTTGTGAAGATTTATTTAAATAGTGCATTTTCGCACAATTGTTTTGTCCGCTGAAAACTACTTTGTATCCTGTTGAAAGTAGGCAATACTTACATGTAAAATTTGGGAACACTTGTCAGAGCTCAATAAATTAAAGGTAATTTTCAAGCTTATTAATAAAATTTCCTTGGTTTGTAAAGACTGACGATCATAATACTATAGTTTTTACATGAATAACATTAAATTCTGTCATGCAAAATTACAGATAACACATTTTAAAAAGTAAGAAACATCAAAAGTCCCACTAGATTGCTTTACGTTTAATAAGAAAAAACTCACTTTAAAATGTTTTCTGTACTAGCTCAGCAGGACACATGTACATCATCACTGAAATTTTACGTTGTCACTTAACATTTTCCATAATTCGTCTAATGAAATTAGCTAATGTGTTTTTATCATTGCTATTTCTGTTATAAATCTTAGAGATTTTTATTTTTCTTAACTTGGAAAAAGATCAAAATGCTTGCAGATTTCAGATTGCTATTAGATGTAATAATTATACACTAAACTAATTACCACTAAACCAAAACCTGACTTACAACGTATTAAATTTTATTACATCAACACAGAGCATAGATTTTCAATTTAACACAGGGTGCAACTATAAACACGAGTCCATCATTCTGCATATTTATTTCAAGTAAAACATCTAGGTCAGATTTATAAAGTTTGAACTTGGCAGGGTTTGTAGACTAACTTGTCAGTTTCACAAATCTACTAATTTGCCGACTTCTAAGAACAGAGAAAGGGGCTACTTGCAAAGTGAACGTAATGCATCATTGCCAAATAATTCCCATCGTAGCCAAATGCATATTGTGAAAAGGTTGCTACGCAACGGGAAAAATCAGGGAACGCCAAAAAGAAATACTTCCCATCGTAGCCAAATGCGTATTGTGAAAAGGTTACTACGTAACGGGAAAAATCAGGAAACGCCCAAAAGAAATAATTCCCATCGCAGCTAAATGCATATTGTATGAAGATTACTACGTAACGGGAAGAATCAGGGAATGCCAAAAAGAAATAATTTATTTTAAGTTCGGCCATGCATTTTATTTGTAACTTCACTTTTTCTGAGATTACTGACATACACCACTGCTGAGTCTTGGTTTCTTTTCAGTAACATGGAAATAAGAAAAACATGCATGATATCTAGAGGAATGCAAGTAGCATGAAATGCAGACTCTTTAGCTGAGATGAAAGTACCCATTTGTTTACTGTTTAAGGAACCAATGCAGATTAAAGTGCAACATCAACTGTAATCCAGTATTCATCTCAAAATAGTGGACACGGAATCTCCATTCATTTTTTCAAGAAACTACATTTAAATTTGTCACTCACAACAATTGGAAAGTATAAGAGATTCACTTGATAAACTTTAATTTTATAAAAAAGAAATGTTTACTTTCTACCAGATGGTAAGATTAAATTACATAAACACTGTCAGCAAGTTGAATCCTCAGATGTATTCATCCCCGCCACAGAAGCTTCAAAACCTGTCTATAATTTTGTAACTGATGTTTAGAAACAGCTGTAGCTGGCATAGCTACATCTTATATACGTCAGCTTTAAAGGATTAAATATTTTTAACCCCCAACGGAGAGGTCTTTTGCTGCTAACAAGCCTGGAGTAAATTACACCGGAAGAGATTATTTCATTAGAGTTATCTCACACCAGATATTTGGTAAACAAAATGGTCCAGAATCATAAGTGTTTCATAATTACTGGAAATTCCGTTTGATTTGGGCAAAAGAAAGATTTTAAAGGTACAGCACTTTCTGATAATAAATGTAAGATAAAATCTTCTCTAAAGACACTCACATATATCTTCATTAATATTTTAGATGGTAGTAAATTATACATTTTTTTCTTCATAAGAATTCAGTTTGTCTCAAGAGACTTTTTTTTTTTCCTGGTTTAGATTTGCACTTCAGTTTTTGGTAGAGTCAGTGTATCTTCTAGTAAGGGTTTAAAATGAGCTTTACAATAAATGTTTAAAACCGATGGTAGAATCGGCAGGGTCTACTGAAATGCTACACTGCGAATTTTGTATTCAGTTAATCTACCTGAGGGAACACAATTAACCAACCTAACTAGCTAGACTTCAGGCTTCAACCACTTGATTTATGAATTAATCTAATCTAATTAATTTTCAAGAAGCATTGATTAATGGCAGTCAAGTGTACAGATTTTTGGAGATGAAATCCATCAACACGAATGTGTATATATATATATTTATATATATATAAACATGTGTATATATGTGCATACTTATACATATACTATATATAGTATATATATATTTGTATATACACAGCATGTATATATACATATGTACATATATACACACATTTATATATTTTGTATATTATATATATAAACATACACATACATATTTTCTCCCATATAATTCTCATTTTTAAACCTTAATCACTGTGGACTAGGTGAATAATTTTTAAGCCTGTGAATACAAATGTTCTAAAAAATTAGACAAATATAATAAATAATTATACATAGTGTGTTCTTTTTGCAGAACATATAATAAACGAAAACTGGTCCACACAAATGAAAAGGTAAAATAGGATGACTGATTGAGGCACTAGAAGAGATACCAGCTTAGAGAAGAAAATTCAACACAATTCAACACAAATTCCCCGAATTATAAATTACACATATAATTTGTGTTACATTTAAAGCTACATTCTAAACTTGTACGTACAGCATACTGCCTTTATGAAGATGACTTTTTTTTGCGGGGGGGGGGGGCAGGGCGGTGGTTAATCACAACAATACACTCACAGCAGAGACTTTTACAAATACTGAAAGAGAACAGTAAGATGATGAGGTGGTTACTTTCATGTGCAGCTTCTGAATCTAGTCTCTTTCATTTATAATTATATATAACTCACCTAGCTCTGAGAAGTATAAAGCATGATGGAAATTCAAGCTTGTGCTTTTTACTAAAAATCATTATAATATTATCCAAATTTAATGCAGTGACTGATAGCCTATATCATAAAACAAGTGTAGCTCTACAAGGGAAGTAATAAGTCATTTCTTTGAAAGATACACGTAAGCACAAGAGTTCTTTTGTCCTCCGCGTGTCACTCCCATTCTTTATCAAATTCTACCGCTGTGATATACTTCCTGGATCTAATTATACATTTAGACTGTGAATTGGCATACTCAATAGAGTGAGGCGAGCTATGTAACAGAGAAATGAAGTTAAGCTCTTATTTTACACAAGACAAACTATTTATTTCAACTTTCTCTTATTCATTCAACTTTCTCCTAATTATGTGAAATTTATACTCCTAAGCATAATTGGATGAAACAAACTTTTTGTAGTTTTCAAGAGGAAAGAAGGCATCCTTTCTGATAAATGTCTTCATTTTGTACTACAAGATGTCTCTCTGTATCCTCTCATGCTTTCTGATTTTATTTTTATAAGTGTGAGAACAGTGAAAATGCCAGCCATTGTAGTCAGTCAGCTGGAGCCCCAGCAAAGATTACACAGTGAGATGTTATCTTGGTGGTTTCACATAAATACTGAACTTGAAGTCCACTGGCTCCTTGGGATCCACAGCTAAGCACAGAGAGCGCACCCAAACCCACATTTGATTAGCTCCATTTTATAGATAACTCATTTTAATAATCCCATTTTAAAATCCAACACAGAATGTCATACACCAAACCAACTCAGTTCTAAACATAACTTGCTTCTCTCTACCTTTATGACGTTCTAAGTCTTAAAGGAACTAGAATTTAGCAATTACAATAAATAATGATACCTGTGTAAACACTGGGATTTTTTTTTTTTTTTAAAGGGCAGCAGGAATTGGGTTAGAAATAAATTTCAAAGTCCATCATAAAACTACTGAAAATATTACTTCCATACTCTGGGCACTTTCGCTAACTGTTTTGTGGTTTGGGGGGTGAATTGCCACAGATTCCCCTGGAAGCTGCAAAATGACGGCAAAATCGGCTCCAGGGATGATGCCCCTAAAACGGCTGTTTCGAGATTCATCCGTGCTGAATGGCTGCGACTCTTGAGGTCTCTTCCCTCTGCCTTGGGTTCCAACATTAACGCCGAAGCCCAAAAGAACGACTTTAGAAAAAGGTGCTGCGACGTTATCTGCCTTTTTTAGTTTCCCGTGGAAAGTTGCAGCTGAGCCTGAAGAAAGTATGTTTTAAAAACCTGCTATTTTATTATGCCTGTGGGAGAACACCCTTGCAAAACAGTGGCGTTAAATATGGGATCTTTACTAAGGGGTCAGCGGAGCTACCGGGTTAATGACTGTATGCATACGTATCAGAATCTGCCTTTCCACCTGCCCCTGCCTCACCCACAAAGGATGAGTGAGAGAGGACTCAGCCTGCTTTCAGGTTTCTCTTCAATTTGCTGCACACTACAAGCACCGAATAGAGTAGGGCAGCTGTATGAATGTTTCCAAAAGCTCTCAGAGATCCTGCTGGAAAGCTGGTGTCCTAAGCACTACAGGAAGACATCTGCTCAGCCTGCGCCTCCAAGCTGAACACGGAACACGTGTGTCTGGGCCTCATTTGACCACGCGACTCAGAGCAGCTCAGCAGAGGGTCAGGAATCAGATGGAACAGGTAAGAAAATTTGCTAGTACATCCGGCCACAAAGGCAGCCACAATCACAGATCAGTTTATAAAGACTGACCTTGCTTATGAATCCCAAGTCTTTGCAAAGTGACAGGTGAACGTGGCTCAAATAAAACGAAATTATAAAGTAACTTCTCCGGCATCAGAAGCTTCCTAAATATAAGGCATAATCTCGGCTCTGAAGGATGTTACAACGTAGGAAGGGAAATCCTAAAATAAATAGTAAGTCTTGACCATTTAATTGCTCCACTACATTTACCAAGTCCTAAGAAAAAGTGAGAGATGCATGTTTCCCTGAAGGAGACGGTGTTTGAGATGAGGCTTAAAGATTGATTAGATTTAAATCAGTGGTTTCTCAATCCTGACTGTGCTTTAGAGACACCTGGGAAACTCTTTAAACTTACTGATTATGACCATGTCCTAACTCCAGAGATTCTGATTAATCAGTCTGGGGTGAAATCCCGGTGCTGTTTTTTTGTGAGAACTCCCTAGGTGATTCTAAGGTGTAGTTATGGTTGAAAAGTACTGAATAAACAGAAAGTAGATGGGAATGTTCCATTTTCCAAAATGAGGAAGAATAAAAATTGTAAAAAAAACAGGCTCCCCCTTAAGATGGTTAAAAATCTTTTGGGGGGAAAAGAGTACAGAGACTCCAGCACTAGCAGTGTGAAGTCAGGTTTTAGAATCCTGAGTCTTTCATTCGTTTATCATTTAACCAATAGGTGTTCACCAAGGACTATGTATAAAGTGCTATATCATGTTATTGGTAAAAAAAAGGGAAGCAATACTAGCAAGGTCCCCGGCTTTATGGGCTTCACAATGAAGTGGAAAAGAAAGACATAATAAGGGGGTTTGTGTTATGTGCTGTTTTAAACAAGGGATGATAGCATCCTTTCTGCATACTTAAAAGATCCCTCCGGCTGTGATGTGCAGAGAAAGATGGACGGGGATCCAGACTGATGGCAATGAACCAGTCAGGAAGCCCCTGAAGGGCTCCCACGCAGATGCCACAGGACCTCGGATTAGCATGGCAGCGGTGGGGACAAAAGAGGCATACGGTTTCATGAGATATTTAGCAAGTCAAGTAAAAATAAACTAGACACTGCGATGAACTGGATATAGGGAGTGGAGGGAAGGAAATGGCCAAGGATTGGTCAAGGTTTCTGGCTTGATAACTAGGTGGACAGTCCTGTCATTCCCTGAGTTCGGGGCCAATGGGAGAGGCTGAGGTTTTCAGGGAAAGACCCCACGGTCAGATCCCATGTTAGTTCTAGAAGCATCTGAGACACCCAAGAGCTTATGCCAGACGGTTCCTTCCGTGTGCCCAGCACGACCGTAGGGAGGACGTGTGGGCCCAGCACTACCCCAGTTTATGCTCTTTGCGCTGGTATCTTACCATTCCCTCTGCCCACTTTCGCTCTCAAGTTAGCCATGCTTGGATGACAAATTATAAGGCCCCCCTAGATACCTAGATCCTCGGCTGGGAGCCGTTCTGAGTGGAATCTTTGTGAACTGTCTACTCGTGGGTGAGCACCGAAACCACGGAGGCAATGATGTCATGGCGGTGGGAAGAGCGGACACAATGCGACAGTAGGCGTAAGGGCTAGTTTCCGAGGAGCTCCAGCATCCGCAGGCCAAGAGAAGAGGCCAAGACACGAATGCCGCAGAGGAGTAGCTAAGACGCAGAAGAGGTGTGAGGAGGTGTCACAGGGCAAAGGGAAGCCAGCCCTTCACGGAGGATGCAGCTGAGGTCAAGTTCAAGGACGCCTAAGAAGTAGGCGTGGCTATAGCTACGTATTCATCCCAGCCTTGCTTTTGTCCCGTTTAAAAATAAGACGCTTCCCCTCTATGACCTTTACATTCCTTCCTATAGTTAGAACCCTTTCATTCTAAAAAACTGAAAGTGCAGAATGAGGTAAATGATAAATAGTTCTACAAATACTATACTACGGGAGCAGAGGGAGATGAACCATGAATTCTGCTGAGAGCCAAGGAACAAGTTCACAGAGAATATTTAACCGGTACCTACAGGAGGGGGAAGGCTTGCCCTGTGCTTGAGGAAATGGTAAGTTGGTCTGTGCGCAGCACACTGCACCAGAGACCCACTGGGAGGCAGGGTCAGCAGAGTCCTGCAGACCGTGAAGAATACACCCCGAGGACCACACTGAGAAGTCTGCGCTTCACCCGACAGATGAAGAGGGGCCACTGTGAGTTCACGGGAGTGACATGCTCAGATCAGGAGACTAGGAAGAACACTCTCTGCAGGCAATCCAGGAAAATGGGTCGGAGCCAGGAGAGACTGGTGGCAGGAAGCCCAGTTAGAGGACATCTGCCGTCATCAAGATGAGGGATGGTGAGGGCCAATGAGGAGGAAAAGGGGTGGTGGCTTCAGACCCCAGAGAAGGGAGGACGCGCAGGACCTGATGACGGACTGGACATGGGGGGCGAAGAGTCCGGAAGACGGTTCTCACGCTTCTGCACGTGTACCCGAGAGGGTGAGTGTGCACACACTGCAGGGGAGCTTGGTCCTCAAGCCCGAGACCGGAAATACTGTCTTAAAAATGATGACGTTGGGGCTTCCCTGGTGGCGCAGTGGTTGAGAGTCCGCCTGCCGATGCGGGGGACCACGGGTTCGTGCCCCGGTCCGGGAAGATCCCACATGCCGCGCAGAGGCTGGGCCCGTGAGCCACGGCCGCTGAGCCTGCGCGTTCGGAGCCTGTGCTCCGCAACGGGAGAGGCCACAACAGTGAGAGGCCCGCGTACCGCAGGAAAAAAAAAAAAAAAAAAAAAATGATGGAGTTGAGGTGCCGTGGAACTAACCCCACCCTCCATGCTCCTCCCTTCCCTGTGTTCCTATGGCTCATAGAGCTTGTGTTACCTCTTCCTTCCGACTGAACACCGCTCTACGCTGTTAGTACTACTGTCTAATTATGACGCGTTCCTTTGGGACTCCTAAGATGTACCACTTCCGTATTTTTGCGCCCCTTTCTCACAGAGCCTAAACCAATGCTGGACTCATAACAGATGCTTAATAAATGATAACTTGATGAAGACACTGGAGCTGGAAAAGGACACAAGGCTACCTTCCACTGGAGCCAACTAACATTTCACAGACAACTGTTTACAATTTTCTCATCAGCAAACATTAAGCAATCCGATGGGCTAATAGGTTAGTGAATATGTTTTGTGCCATATAGTTTTTAAAGAAACAAACATACAATATATCCAAATGCTAAGTAATTCTGTTAGTGAAATAGAAACATATGGTTACTGTGTTCAAGGTCGTTTCGTAATTATTTCTACTTAATATATCAATATATTTTAAATATACGTGATAAATTTGGGCACCAAATTTCCACGAAAAATCTCCTGGAATATTTAAAATACTGTGATTTAAATAGTATGTACTTAGGTCATTCCAACGATAATGTGAAAAAAGGGATCAGACATTTTCATTTAAAAAAATGAACCAGAATGTACTTAAAATGCTGACCCTGTTAAGACAGGTTTTTGTTTTTTGTTTTTTTCCATAAAATATCCTAGTTGTCTGCCATCATTAGGGGATGTGCCTTTGGGTAAATTTTAAAGATGAATCTTACATTCCTTGAAATAGCAAACATCTTTTCACCTGTTTCGTATAAATATTTGTAAAATGTGTCACACCCATTGCCCCCTTTTCTTCTCTAAATGATGCTGGACCCTCACCATGAGTGCTGGCTGCTCTCATCGGCACTGTGTATGTCGCCCCCAGGGTAAGACGTGGCATGCTGTCACTTTTCTGGGTATCCACAGGCCAAACCCCTCTCCTTAAACGTACCACTTCTCGTCGGTAACTTGTCACATCAGAGAATCAACGCCATTAAGAGTTATTCATGAATTCAAAGCAGGATTCTAGGGAACAGCCCAAGTAAAGAGAGGCAGCCCCATGACTGCTTTTTCGTTATTCTTACTTCATTCAGAGCTAATGATGCAGCAGTGTGGCCGCTGGAGAAGCATGTCGCCCTCTCCTGAGACACACACACGCTCACACCTGTTATTTATGGCTAACGACATACCTGATGCTACGTGAGCCCTCTCCGTGCTTTGTCTCACTTCATCCTCACAACCAGCCTGCACGTGGTATGTTATTAGCAAGTCAGCTTTATGAAGCTTAAAGTAACCGAGAGGCACAGTTGGGACTTGAATTTTGGTCTCCAAATCTGACTTCAAAACCTACACGAAGCCATCCTAGAGAGCACGATGTTCCCTCTAAGATGCTACCAACAACCACTCCAGTAACTGAACTCACCACCACCCAGCATGGAGAGCGTGCAGGGCACCTGCCAGGCGCCTGCTGACGACACTGCCATCAGCCCTTAGCACCAACCTGTAGCTCAGATGAGGACACGAAGCTCAGGGATGGGGGGGCTGGATCCAGGGTCACACAGCAAATGAATGACAGACGCAGGACCCAAGTGACCTCTCTGGTGCCAGAGCCCAACTCAGAAACCACAAAACAATGAAAACCACTGAGAGCCCCTGGAATCTCAGGTGTCCTCTTTACTCAGTGAAGGCCATGGGTAAGACCTAATCCAATACGTCACGTTTAACTTTGGATTTTCCTTTTCTATAGAAGTTAGCATCTGGATTCAGACAATATTCAAATTCAATGTAAAAGGAAAAAAAAAAACTACATTAGCCATAGCTCGCTCCTGGACTTTCCCTCCAAAGTGTAGGTGTGTTCAGAGTGTTGAGACCTAGTCTCGACTATTCAGTCCCTGATGGGAAGAGGACAGACTTAGGAGAGAGGGCTGTGATGTGGCCCTTGAAAGGGCCAAAGCCTAGAGACGCCTGTCACTTAGCCCTCTGCCGCCTTGGCACGAAGAACGCTCCCAGGGGGCTTGCTGGCAGCCCGGGTTTCTGTTTTACAGCAGGAGAAAGTGTACTGCAAACTGAAAACATTTTCTTCTCCAAAATGGGGAGAAGAGGATGACATTTAAGACAATCCACAATCTGGCCCGAAGCGCTCTCTCCACGCTCATGACAGATTTCTCTATGGGCTGATCCTCTGCGCACTCGTGGCCTCCCCAAATACACATGCAAAGCTCTGCCTCTACACCACAGGTTGCAAAACGGTGGCCCAACTGTCCAGCCCAGCCGGCAGTCATGTTGTGTTTTATCTGTGTGTTTTGTGGGTTTTTTCATTTCTTTCTTTTTTGTTTTAATGAGCCAACATTCAAAAATCTAGAGATTGCATATAATTCACATGCTGGCATTTCGTGAAAAATCTCACCACCTGGCAACACTGTTTCGCCTCCACATGGCAGGGACGAGTCTAGAGGCGCGACGGGGTGTCCCCTTTCGGACGAAGCCCGTGCCCTGCAGTGCAGAGTCCGTCACCCCGTGCGTCTCTGACTCTTGAGGCTGTGTCAATACCATTTATTATCAAACTTGCTCCATTGCTTTTCTCATACTGAGGAAACATTTCTCTGTCCCTGTGTCTCTTTCGAAAGTGGGAAAAGTGAAAGACAAAGAGAACTACATACTTTGAAGGGATACGAGAGAGCATGTATTGGTGGAGACGTGAAAAGGTAATACGCAAATAACCAGGTCAATTTCTTTCACCTAGGGTACCTGCCGGCGCTGCGGTCACCTGTTCGTGAATTCATTCCGGTTTGTCCTGGATCTCTCTGTTGCTATTCCGGTTCCCACTCCTGAAGTCCCCTGACCTCTGTACGTCAACTCCTGTCTTTTTCCAGAGATCTACAGGCTACAGCCGTGTTTACTGTTCTCATCTCAATGCTGACACCTCCTTGCTGGCACTATACATTTAACATGAATCACAGGTAATCTGAGAATAACAGAATCGTGCACTTTCAGGACTCGAGGGGTCCTGGATGATGCTGACCTGAGTTTACAGGCCACAAGCCTTTGGAGAAAGGAGCTACTCGCCAGTGAGGACACTTGACGCTGATGTGGAGTGAGGGGAGATTTCAATGCTGTATCAATTATTTACTGATGGCTTCCTCAGGGCGGGCACTGTGCTCCAAGCTGCGGCTGTGCTGAGCCCAAGAGAGGGGATGATCTCCTCCTTCCCGGGGTGGGTGTGGGCAAGTGCGCAACAGTCTGCCACGTTATTACACAGGGAAGGAGGCAGATGGTCAACCTCTGTTGTTCCCAGGTCACTGGCTTCCAAAGCCCCCTCTTCGGGGGCGTCAATGGCCATGCGCACGTGGGCTGGGGAAGGAGAAGGCGGGCGTTCTGAGCCACTCGTCTGTCTAGTCCTTTCATCACTTGTGAGCCCCCCGGCACTCCCACTGTTTGTTAGCAACGGGACATTGGAAAGGGCCTCCCCGGGTCCCTTCCAGTGTCCCACAGAGTTTCAAGCACCGTTGAGGTCCCTATGATGTTTCCAATGCTAGAAACTCTAGTTTGGGTACTCCCTTCAGTTGTCTGGCATTTAAAGATTCATGGGCTATTAGCATCCAATCTGACCGAAGTAGTAATCCTTCCATCACTTCCTTTGGCTTTCTTAACAACCTTAATGACTGTCGGTTTTCTTTTATGTCGTGTTCAACTAGAAGTGAAAACTTCCTGTGGGTCTGAGATTGTGTCTTTTGTCCTTTAATCTTCCCCAGAGCACAATCACTTGGACACAGAGCAACGGCAAAACACATGGGGTTTGATGTAAATGAACTGGGAGTGGGAACATGCCTGTGTGAATCAGGTGCGCACACTAAAAGTAGAGAGACATTCATAGCAAGGCGGAGCGTTTGCCATTCATATAGTCTCGTGATTTTATAGGCATGACTGCAGTGGCTCATTATTTCTAATATATTAAATATAAAAGGGGAGATTTTTAAAGTTTTGAGTGGTAAACAGAACACTTCTTCCCCTGAACAACTCGCAACAGCTCCCCTGAAAGTAAACTAAATATGAAACTAAGCATTGCTTGTATTTTGGCCTTACGGTTTGAATACCTTTTCCCACATTCAGGACCCTTACATGAAAAGAAGCAGAAGAAGGATGTACTACTTATGGTGTCTGTCTTCTCTAAAAGAAGCCTGATTTACCAACCCCTCGGCCTGCCCTACTGGTACTCCACAGAATTTTCACCAGGCAACAGATATTCTCTATAATCTCAAGCAAGAAGGAAACAAAAATAATTGTGTTTATAGGCAACATCTTTGTGGATACTGAACTCAATAATTTCCTACACTTTTCTAATCCCAGAAGGTACCTTTACGTATTCCTAGAGATCAGGCAGTCCTACTGTGCACAGAGACTGGAGAAAATTCTGATATTATAAAAGAGATTACAAATAAAGACAGGCTGTCCTCAAAAGGGGATAAATTTAACATGACTTAAGGCTATAGATAGCTAGAGTTTCCAGTTTTGTTCTATAAATAATATTAATGCAAGCAAATATGTTGAATTTTCTCCAAAAAGCACTCTCTCTAATTTCCACGGGGTTAAATCATTGTACATTTGTTAAGTGCCCATGTGACATCAATCATTCTCCAACTTGGCACATCAAAATAAATGCAAGAGGCTGATCAATTTCTCTCTACAATGTCGTATTTTAATGGGTTTTTAAAAAGTGAAAAAAGCTATCTTGTTTAAATTGTGACCATCACTTTAGAAAAATGACCCATGGAAATGCATAACCACTCGATTCAGTGGTGCTTAACTCCATAAAAATGTACTTGTTCTGAAGAAATTATTAAATTTTCAGTGATTTTTATTGCTCAGTATCAGTGCAGCCTAAAGTTCTGTTGTGTTTTAATCCTTGCAAGTCTTCCTAATAACCACTGACATAATGATTTGAAAACAAACAGAATCAACCATGGACCTACACACAGCACAGTCTCTCTCCTCCAACTTTCTTTTATCCACAGTTATAGGAACTTAGGTGCACAAAACACATGTATTTGTAATCATATTGGCAAAAAAAAAAAAAAAAAGAATCCTCAAACAGCTGTGGAGACAGCAAAGATTAGAATCTGATACTGGCTTAGAATAATGAAGAAAGGGATTGTCAGGGTTCGGCTACAGAGCTGATGAAAGATAGAAAGAAAACCTGCTCTTCAAAATCCTTAATCTGTACTACTTTATACGCAAAATACTCTAAGAATTAGAAATGGTAAACGCGATGACTCTTTTGAAACCAGGCTATTATTTCAAAAATGTATTAAACCTGTATCTCACTGATAATAAACTGCAAATTCGTACAATATTTACATAAAATATTCTAAGGTCTTATTTAAATTCTTCTTCCCTAAAAATCTTAGAAAGTAACTGAAACTTGGTTACCTCTTGCTAGTTTCTAGGTGGCGTTTATTTTTTAACATCATATTTATGCCAATTATAAAAGTCTAGAATCCTCTACAAAGGACTGAATTATCAACTGTCATATTAAAGTGATCATAAAGGATAATTTTTAAAGTAGTTTCCTTATAAATACTTTCAATTTAATGTTTAAAAATGGAAAACATTTTTAGAGTCATATATCTTTCAGAACGGATATATATATTTATTTTTACGTAAAATCTTAAGAGGATAATAAGTCAGCACAGGAATATGAACATTATAAAGTCATCTTTGACGTTTGTAAAGTATGTTTCAATGAATAAGTATAGAAAAACCAGAATTATTTTAACTGTTAAAAAAAGTACCTACTTCCTCACTTTGCAATTTTTATAGTAAGCTTTGCTACTGTTTTTAAACTTTTAGAAGCTAGAAGTGTCAGAAATAAGAACCCATTTATTAAGGTAAATTAATTGTCCTAATAAACTGTACTTCTTTGGGTGGCATCACTGGTGTTTTACAATGAAAATGTCTTAATTGACCAATATTTGATATTTGATTCTTGAACGGATGAACTGGTCTTCTATTTGATTGACATTGACTAAGTAAAAACTGATATGAATATAAATACAATTAATTGTCCCACCTGACCACTCAATTTAATGTATTTTTTGACCAAAAAAGGTCTCCTTTGAACATGACACCCTTCTCTCACAATTGTATTTAGAATTGTTCATTCTGAATGGGAATATAATAAAATAACAGAATAACCCTTTTAAAAAAAATCCCTGACAAAAACATGCTCACTTTTCCATACACAGAGAAAACTAACTAACCTTCATAATATGTGATGGTTTCATTTTCACATGCTTTTCTTTCTTCCTCAAGTTGCTCTCACTATTATTACTAGCACAGAGAAAGCTTACGAAGAACTTCAATCCCGCCACAGATGCGCAAACTTCACTGAGGCAAAAGCCACTTAAAGGACTGAGAACCTGGCAATAATTAGTTCACTGATCATCTGATGTAAGGAAAAAGCATCCTTCAAAACTTTTATCTTGCATCAAATTATGAACCTCTGGATTTTAGGAGCTGAATCTATTAATGCCTAAAATATATATTTAGACTACAGTGCTACATAAATATTAGATCTAGGAAAGGAATCAATTAACTTTTTAAAGGAAGTGAAATGATGGCCAGGCTAGTCTAGTGCTATCTGATAAAACCGCTGTGTAACAGATTCCGGGATCACAGAATCAGGGGAGGACGTATAATCCTTCATCAAAGAGTGACAACTTGTCCACAGAGCCCCCTCTTCCTGATGGGATATTCTTTTAAAAGTAATAACGAGGACTTAAAAACTATGTAACACTCTTCCACCAAAATTAGCCATTAATACCAATGAATCTTAATCCTAAAAGAACCAAAACCTCACCCAGAAAGCACTGAGATCCCTTCCTTTGGAAAAGAAAAAGCATAATGTGCACTAAAAATTTACATCTATTCCTAAATGAAATGCTTAGATTCCAGGCTTAAAATTAAATGATAAGACATACCCCAGAAGGAATGACTTTTTCTAAAAAAGGCAAAAACAAAATAATAATAATAATAAAACAGTCCCTCCAAGGCTTACACTAATAACAATCTTCAAGATTGAGAACCACTAATACTTGGCTTTTTTTCAACATTTAAAATTTCCACACTGAATTATAGCCTTTTATTTTTTAACATCTTTATTGGAGTATAATTGCTTTACGGTGGTGTGTTAGCTTCTGCTGTATAACAAAGTGAATCAGCTATACGAATACATATATCCACATATCCCCTCCCTCTTGCGTCTCCCTCCCTCCCTCCCTATCCCACCCCTCTAGGTGGTCACAAAGCACCGAGCTGCTCTCCCTGTGCTATGCGGCTGCTTCCCACTAGCTATCTATTTTACGTTTGGTAGTGTATATATGTCCCTGCCACTCTCTCACTTTGTCCCAGAAGAGAGAATATAGCCTTTTCAAAGCTCAAGTGGTAACTACACAACCAATCCGTATACCTTAAACGTGATAAACAGATACATTTAAGATGTGATACGTTAATGATCTGTGTTAACTCACATTATCATTTGCTGATAGCTATATATAAAATTCACAACCTTGGCGTGTTACAATTCCTATCTGAAGCACATGCAGTTTTTAAAAGCTCCTTTCGTCGGATGATGTGAGGAGAATTAATGGCACCTTACAAACGAGCACGCGTCCTCCCCTCCAGCTCCCCCGTTCGTAGAGATACCACACACCTGCGTTGTAGAGCGGAACTGTTTTACTGGAAGGTGCAGATTTTATATAAAACTTCAAGAGAAAGAGATTAGGCTTCTGTTATTGGCTATACTGATTCAAGGTTGATCCAACTTGCTAATATCACAGTTAAATGAAGTGCAAGATTATATGAATTTTACTGAGATGACTTGAAACTAGAATATCAGTAAATGATGTATCTTAAAATATAACATTTATTTTACAAATTCATGCTGGGCAACTTAAGGAAGATAATAGAAATACATCATTCATGTTTCATTTTTGTAACATGTAACTTTTTCGTTATCTGTGTGGACACTGAACACATATGTATTAAGAAATATTCTCCAAGTGTCTCGATTATGTAAAATGGGATATTCGTTAAATCAAAGTATTTTTATGATTTCTAGAGCACCAGATTTATCTAATCGTCTTAATTCCTTTTAGGTTTCTTTAAATACTTAGACTGGAGTTAGTGCATGTTTTGATTACTACTATTTTAAAATCCCTTAATTATAGACTAGAGAGCATAGTACCCATATAAACACAACTCTGAAGCTGTGATTAGTGGAAACATAGATAAAAGATAAAAGCCGTAAGTGGAAAGTTTAAATTTAGGGTTTATTTACACACACACATATTAGTAAAACAATATTTGAATTTGAAAAAATATAAAATGAGGACTTTTTTTGTTTGAGGCTGCAATTTTTTTTTTTTTTTTTTTTTTTGCGGTACGTGGGCCTCTCACTGCTGTGGCCTCTCCCGTTGTGGAGCACAGGCTCCGGACGCGCAGGCTCAGCGGCCACGGCTCACGGGCCCAGCTGCTCCGCGGCATTTGGGATCTTCCCGGACCGGGGCACGAACCCGTGTCCCCTGCATCGGCAGGCGGACTCTCAACCACTGCGCCACCAGGGAAGCCAGAGGCTCCATTTTTAACTACAATTTATTATGCTTCAAATGTTTACAAAAAGAATTTTTTTAATAAATTTAATTTTAAAATTTCATCCTTTGCAATGATATATTTGCCTTGAAAGTAATAACACTATACACATACTACACCACCTAATGTCATACAAATTAAAACAACATAGAAGAAAATTATATCACCATCAAAACACAGGATAGCAAATATTAAAGTATTTTATCTTTCATAAAGTATTGATTCAAAGGCCCTGCTACACATGTAATTTTTAAAATTAGTAACAAAGAAAAAGGATTTTATTGGCAAATCAACATGCCAACACTGTTTACAAAATTTTTATGATGCCAGAGTCTTCTCTTTCAGAGACTGTATTTTCTAGGGACTGTACTAAGGAAGAAGTTTGCTCTATTTGATTTTTTAATCATAGGAAATACAGGACAGGCTATTCTATTAATAGTTGGCAAGAAAAAGTTATGCAAAGACATAAAATGTACTCAAAGTGAGGATTCAACTCTGGTCTGACAGGTGCACCTTACCTGAGTGTCGTAACTTTCATTTTTGTTTAAATTAAAATTTATTTCAAATGTTAAATATGCTAACAGCTTCACAGGAGAAAGACAAGTTGAAAATGAACTCAAAGTAGAAATACAAACTTAGGAATATATCATAGAGGGAAAACGTTCTAACTTGAAGGATAATATCGGGCAAGACGTTCACTTCAAGCTTCACCCCTTCCTGGATCCAAAGTCAGCAACAGCTTAGTAAGGAAACAAACATAGTCTCTTTGTCCTAGAAGATACGGTTACTTTCAAAAGCATTCTAATTCTTTAGGAATGTCTCTTTAAGTATCAGTGAACATGAAAAGGTTTAACATTTTAGTTATTTTGATTATATTGAATTATTCTACAAGTATTATTGATACTATCACAGAATTCAGCGACAACCCTGTAGGAAGAATGCCTTACATCTGTGACAGCCAAGAGACAAAACATGCTTGGCCACATTATAGCTTTTATTCCTTCATGCTATTAGGGTGAGTCACTTTTCTCTATTTAAATTACTAGATTAGTTATTGTTTACAGTATTTTTCCTACCTTTATTATTCTCATTACACGAAATGTAAGAGAAAGGAATTTACAACTTCCAATATTCATTTTTTTGCTTATAAAAATGTAATAACGCTGTTCATGACACTTTTTGCTGTTGTTCTTCAGAGGAAAACTAAAAGTCACAGATTTGTTCTTCTAGAACTACAGGACTGACGACAGCTTTCTTTAGCTGGAAGTTATTATAAATTCTGAAGAAATAAAATTTACATCTGTCTTCTCCTGGTTTTCGTAATTGTTTTAAGTGACAAGCCCTGTGCCAGCTTTTTTTGTTTTTTAAGAGCTATTTGAAAGAACCAATCGCCTGCCAATTTTTCCCACCTCCACGTTGACAAATTCCAAATTCTCTGATAAAAGTATTAGCAGAAATGTTACACTTTAAAAGAGCATTTGGTAGATGGAGGATAAAAAACAAGTATATTTTTCAATAGGTTCACTATGATAACTACCAAAATAAACACATCCCAACATGAACGCAGTTGCAGGTGCTTCCTGCAAACCCATTAAAATACTTCATGCATTTCTTGTTGCGTGAAAAATTAAAAATTAAATGAAAGTCATTTCAGTCTTGTCTTGTGACTCTCTGCAGAACATACCTTCCAGTGTGTGGTCCAAGTCCATGAGCTCTCCTATGATACCTCTCAGTACGGAGGCCAAATGCTGAACATGTAGGTGCTGGACATGCTCCTGAGGAAAGAAGGACCTCTTCTCTGGAAATGCCCCTGTTATCAAAGACACCTCACTCCCTCACACTGATAGGAGGTCCACAATTCTAACCATAAAAGATTCGTCGAGCTTCACTCGAGATGAAATCATCCATTCTAATAAGAGATTAGCTTTTCTTTTTTTTCTTTTTTTTTCCCGCTGGGGGAAGTAGGGACCACAAATTCACATCATCTTACTACTCAGAAATGCTTCAGAACCTGACTGAAGGAAGACAGTCATTACCAAGCCGTTATTTCTGTCTAAACTGTGGCCATCTCAAGAGGAATTATCACAACAATTCTGGCAAGTATAACTGATCATGGACAAAATGACAGAATGACTGAAATATACTGGTTATGAGCCTTATCTTCAAAGATGAGTGACCTTGTAAGTTACCTCCTAAACGAGCCTTTAAAATAATCAGAATGGTTCTTGTAAGTCTCTACATAAAATTTATAAGTTGGTGTTTAGTCCCATATACAAAGGAAGTATACCTATAAAACAGAGCTGTTAATATGTTTCCTTTTCCCCGTCAACAAGAAGAACCATATACAATATTTAGAATTCCTTCGATGAATTTTTTTTAAAAAACCAACAAAGTTCATATTCTCTTGCAGGGATCTAAAACGCACATACTTAAAGTGAAAAAAATTTAGAAGTTAATTTTCTCCTGTACTTACCCAATTAACTTAAATCACCATATATGCCGTTTACAGAATGCTTTTCCTGTCAAATACGTTGCTACACACAGAAAATGCTCAAAGGACTATCACAGCCTAAAAGATATTCATATTCATATTGTCTCCTCTTCCTCTCCCCACTTCTCTCTCTCTCTCTCTCTCTCTCTCCTTTTGGTTTTGAGGCAGAGGCCCAGTAGACCCGGTTATAAAATTATTATTATGAAATAACCTGATAATATGATTATTATTAAGTAGTATGATTCTCTCCCCTGGAAACGCAAGTCACATCATCCCTGCTCCTGCAATACCTGAAAACACCTTATCAACACACAGAATCCCACACTAACTTTCATGTCATGGACCAGGAACTTCCAAGTGTGAATATATGCGCTTATTTTTTCCAAAACACTTCACTTTCAAAAGGGATGTTCCCTGTTCTGCACGCTCCGGGTGAGCCAGAGCACTACAGATGTAGAAAATGACTTTTAAACGGCCACATCTCCATTAAGTGGTTGTTAACTCCTAATCTACAATACAGAACGCAACCACAGTTTGACGATACGATACACTCCATTCTACCCATGCTGCTTATTGCATTAGAACCATCTGCTATTTCACTGAAGCCATGGAACTCAGTTAAGACTGCCACCTATCACGAACTTGTTTGAAAAGTCAGGACTAGCCCTTCCAAGACTGCAAAAGTTACCAACAGGGCAGTAAAAGTCTCACCATTACCATCATCATCATCACCATCATCATCATCGTATGATATCTGAGATGGTTTCAATCCTTCATTTACATGGCTGATGAGTATATTCTATGATACTGACATTAATTTGTACAGTGACTTATTTAAAGTATAAACAGGTTTGAGTAGACGTTCTCTTTTATGAGACTACTTTGTAGCTGTTCTAACTAGCCAGTTATCAGAGTTACTGAATCAAAACCATAAAAAAAATATCAAAATTCTTTCAAATTAATGAGTCCTACAGTAGTTTTGGTATACGAAACATCTGTATATCTTAGAGCGTGTTTCTGCGCTTTGAGGGTTTACATTCTAATGGCTGGCTAAAAAAAGGCTTTGAAAATGGCCACTTAAGTCAACTATTTTAGTATTAAAAACTGTTCTAAATGAATGTTCTTAACTGGAAAAACACTGATTCAATGTAAGTAATCTATGAGTATACAGAGGAAAATGAAAATACAGTAAACATGTTTCCCACCAAGTCTTTTCTTCCTGAAAGCAAAGAACAATGTCACTGTGGAACTTCTCATGTATCTGTAGAGCAGCTCCATCCTTGCTTAAGTATCCTGCACACCAGGCTACATTCGAATACTTATCTGTATTAATCTTAGAGTCTATGCTTTTAATATTTTATTTTACTGAGACGATAAGCACATAGCACAGTAAGCTACACGCCCAAGAAAATCTTAACGTGGTCTTTCAGAAAAGAATAAAAAGCGGATAAAGCTGAAGCCGGCTGGACACAACTAAGAAACAAATGCAAACAGCACCGCAGGGACAGTACCATCTACCATCTCTCCAGGTTTCCAAAGAGGATGAAGAATAACCTCCACATGCACAACCCCTCACTGTCAGGATTATACCTCCCACCTTGTGAAATTAGTATCACCCACGCGCGAGATGCAGATCTACAATTTTAAGAAATCCTTAAAAACTCAACTAGAATGTTGATATAAACAAAAAAGGAAATAACCTAAATGTATAACGTTCACCATTTATGACCCAAAAGATGATAAAACCTTTTGATGAGTGAGAAAACACACCTTGAGACATATTGTACTGGGGGGAAAAAGGCTATTTTAGTTGAAAATGTATTAATGAATTGCTTCTGCATGCTTTATCTAGTTCTTAGAGAAAGTTCAAATTAGGTCTCCCAAAGGATGTTTTAACCACGAGAAGTAATATTTTGAAACTCGTACAAACCATCACGCTTGTTTGGAAACAAATGACTTCTCAGGATGTAGAAGTATTACTATCAATCACCAACAAGTTAATTCTACATAATAAGGCAGGTTTGGATGCAAACTGGTCCATTGTGGAATGCTATATCTAAAACTGATTACAACAGCACTCAAAATGAATGCAGCGCTCCAAACCACTTCTTTGCTCAGAAACATTAATCTCAATTAGAAGGAGAGCTTCATAATGGTAATGCTTGGTATAAAAAAGTATAAAATAAATCAGTTTTTATAAGACACAACAATTAATCAGTTTTGAAAGTAAGAAATCTTTTTTTTTTTTTTTTGTTACTCATAAAAGTGCCAATCAGGACTCTTAAAATGGCCGGTATCTCCAAAATCAGGTTCTGAATGTGTTCTCAAAGAAGCTTACGTGACATAATATTTAAGACTCAGTTGTTGAAACTTTTCAGTAGCTTGGCATTATTGTACTAGCTTTTGGTTACGCTTCTTTATTCTGAATGCATGTGAAATTCTTCCCCACTCTCGTTCTACTTTATAAAACAAGTACGACTTTCATTGAAAAAATTCAAAGGGATGTATGATTGATTGCGGATCAGAGTAAAAGTTTGATAGAAGTTACTGTATTCTTTCCTGATATTCTCCATGTAAGTAAAAAAAAAAAAAGTATGTCCTAAAAGTCAAAATGGACATTTGACTATCAAATAAAACATTGTTAGACAAGCAACGCGTACCTGAACATGCTTAACAGATTTCTACAGCATATCTTCAAGAAGAGGGCAGACAGTTCATTAATGCTGCTGAGTACACTGCCTCACGTAAGTCTAATACCTTGATGACATTCCTCAGCCACCCAGATACCAAATTTTTAAAGGGAGAAATACAGTTTAATAGGAAGGAGGTAAGTATATTAAAATAATCAGTATTAATAAACTAACAAAGTTGTCTTCATGGTGGTTTTCTAGCAGACTATGGCCATCCTCAGGACTTACTTCCCAGTACCGTTGTAGAAAGGACAGACTTCAGCATTTCCAAACACTCTCACAGCTATGGCAAAAATATCATTTTTTGTGCATCCAGCTCAAGGCTGATCAGGTACTTCCGATAGCACATTCTGCTCACGATGACAGGCATACACTTTTGTCTGGTTTCTTATTTGCCCGACTCTTTATAAAGAGAAAAATTACTCTTGGTTCTCAGAAGCAAAGATGAGAAGCACCAGCTTGAACTTGCCAACTGGATGATTACTGTTTAGCTAGGTTTTCTTTCCAAATAAATTTACAACTTTCACTCTATTTAAGTGCCTTCTTCTATGCAAAGGTAAGCATCCTTATCTTTCTTTGTCCTCAGTCTAATAAAGCACGTTGTTCCCTTTTCTAGCCAAAAAGACTCATGACACGCCTCCAAGATCATAATAAGAAAAGCCTCTGTAATTGACCTAAAACATGCTTTCTAGAAAATAAACAGAGCCATGCAAAATGATTCAATTTTGAAAAATAAGTACTCGGAATTCTACTATAAATTTATCTGCTTTATTTTAAATAACCGAGCAATCCTCATTAGGGTCGACGTTCTCTGTCTATGCGTGGCTAATGTGGATGCTACTGGCAGAGGATACGAATGTATTTTCCAAATATATAAGCGCTCCTACAGTTATTAGCATATAAGTACATTTTTCATTAAAATTGTGTAGTATATGTACAATATATTTGTCTTACTCAAAGGAACTACTTTTCCTCCTAATATTCTTCTAAAAATTAAAAATATATTTACTACTAGCAAAAAATAGTACCTTTGAGTAAGAGGAATATTAAAATTCATCAAAGAAAAAAGACTTAAGGAAAATGCAACAGGAAGAGAGATACACATAATCCTGAAATACAAAATAGAATAACTAAACTCATTATAACCCCCCCTCCTTAAAGAATTTAGGAATAATTTGTGAATGCCATGACATTTTAAAGTGGGATTAGCAAGTCATATTACTGAACTAGCCTCTCACTCTTAGAGCAAGAATTAAATATTTGCTCTGCATTTAGAATCACAAATCGAAAGTTTCAAGGCTCTTCCAAGAATGCCATATACTAAGAAATACAAGCTAGAAGTAGATAATGAATGAACATATTAAGGAATGCACAAAGCAAGATTGTTGGCATATCTGTAAACTCTTTTGTTTCAACTGAAACATTAAAACCGATAATGATTAATTACACAGTTACTCTTAATTCTAAACTCTGTTCCTGATATACTAGAAAGACTACAAGTACTTCTCCAGGCAGGCAACTGGGAGATGGCTGTGTGTGTGTGTGTGCCTGTGTGTGTGTGTGTGTGTGTGTGTGTGTGTGTCGTATTTTAAACAAATTCACGAAAGGAATCAAATCACCAAGTTCTGTTCAGTTGCAGTAACCATCTTTTGGGATACTCTTCCAAGCTCTCCAAAGATGCCAGTCCTGTCTTTTTTTTTTTTCCTCCTCCTTTTGACAACAGAAGGGAAAGGTAATATGCCTGAACATATTTCTATTTCGAGTGAAAAGACCACCCAGTGGATTCTGCCAGAGCCTGCAAATGTCTGACAAATACACTGCCAGAAGATAAGAAAGAGAGTATCATGAAGACACAGTCCTCTTCTCGGGATCTCAGCCGTCTGGGGCGCTGTAAAAAGTGTTTGGACAGCGCTCGCCCCCTTCACTTCCACCGCGCTCACCCCGAAGTCCCTGGAAACTTCCCTCTAGCTCTAAATCACAAGGACTTCGGAAACCAAAAGTCCTGGCGCTGTCACGCGCCGGAATTCCTCCTTACCCTTCCTCCGCGGCGAGCCTTAGCGGCAGATCACCCCCCAAGCGCCCTGAAGGCGCGGCGGTGAGAACGGCCCGCGAGCCGCCGAGGTGTCGCCTCGACTCCCGGAAGCCGCCGTAAAGACCCCCTAGCCCGCCGTCCCTCGCGAGGCGGACTTGGACCCCGAGCTGCAGGCGCCTCGGCCTCCGGGCGCTCAAGCGCCCGCCTCGGGACACCCGCGTGCCCGCCTCCAGCCTCGTCCGGGCTTCTCAGCTCGAGTCCCGTCGAGGCCCGCCGCTCCGGGCAGCGTCCCCGCCCTCCGCTCCGCCCCAGCGTGGCTCGGCGGGCGCTGGCGGAGGCGCGGGTCCACGTCCCCGGGAACCGGGCCGACGCGAGGGCGGGGCGGGGGCCGGCGGCCGGCCCCGGGGACAGCCCGCCCCCCGCCCCCCCGGCGCCGCGGCCCGGGCCCGGGCCCCCGAAAGGAAGGAGGGCGCGCCGGCGGCGGCGCCGCACTTACCGCGCTCTGCCCGCCGCGTCCACCCGAGCAGCGCGCGCGCACAGCCCCGGGCCGCGTTCGAGGAGCCGGGCGCGGGGGGACCCGCCGGGGGGGGGGGCGGGCGGGGCGCGCGGGGCGTTACAACTTCCTTCCCGGCCCGGCGGCGAGGGACGCGGCGAGGGGCAGCGCGCGCCGGGCGCCGCGGAGTTCACTTTCTCGTCTCCCCCGCGCTCCCCCTCGCCCGCCCGCCCGCCCGCCCCCCCCCCGCGCGGCAGGCGAGGCGGGGCCGGCGTTTTCGCTCCCGGGGCCGTCCGGGAGCCCGAGGATGGAGGCGGCGGGGGAGGGGACGAGGACGAGGGCAGGGCGGGCGGGCCGGGACCTTAACGGTGTGGCGAGGGGACGCGCCGGGCCGAGAGTGCCCGAGCCCAGGCGCGTACACGTGTCCGCGTGTGTGCGAGAGAGACGGAGAGAGAGACAGAGAGAGAGAGGGAGGGAGAGAGGGAAAGAGAGAGACGGAGAGAGGGAGGAGAGAGAGAGGGAGAGAGAAGGAGAGAGAGGGAGAGAGAGAAAGGGAAGGAGAGAGAAAGGGAGGGAGAGAGAGGGAGGGAGAGAGAGGGAGGGAGAGAGAGGGAGAGAGAAGGAGAGAGGGAGGGAGGGAGGGAGAGAGAGAAAGGGAGGGAGAGAGAAAGGGAGGGAGAGAGAGAGAGGGAGAGAGAGAGAGGGGGAGACAGAAGGAGAGAGAGAGAGGGAGAGAGAGAGAGGGAGAGAGAGAGGGAGAGAGAGGGAGGGAGAGAGAAAGGGAGGGAGAGAGAGAAAGGGAGGGAGAGAGAAAGGGAGGGAGAGAGAGAAAGGGTGGGAGAGAAAGGGAGGGAGGGAGGGAGAGAGGGAGAGAGAGGGAGAGAGAAGGAGAGAGGGAGAGAGAGGGAGAGAGAGGGAGAGAGGGAGAGAGAGGGAGAGAGGGAGAGAGGGAGAGAGGGAGACAGAGGGAGAGAGAGGGAGAGAGAGGGAGAGAGAGAGGGAGAGAGGGAGAGAGAGAGGGAGAGAGGGAGAGAGAGAGGGAGAGAGGAGAGAGAGAGGGAGAGAGGGAGGGAGAGAGAGAAAGGGAGGGAGAGAGAGAGGGAAAGACAGAGAGGGAGAGACGGAGAGGGAGGGAGAGAGAGAGAGAGAGGGAAAGAGGGAGGGAGGGCGAGCAGAGAAGCCAAGCCTACCATGCGCTTTTCCCCCCGTGCGGGCCGAGCTGGACCGGGCGCTGATCGTTTGTAATCGCGGCCTCGTCCGCGCCGCCACTAGTCAAGATGACAGGGACTTTATTTCCTCTGCTGCTTCATTCAAAAAAAGAGCTTCCCGGCTGGTGCCTTTTTCTGCCAACGGGGATTTGCCGGCCTGGAGCGCGCTCGCCGCCCCTCCCTCGTTGCCCCCTCCCGGCCGCGTCGGGTTCGGGAAAGCGGCGAGGCTCCCGGCGGTGACCAATCAGGGCACCTGCTACTCTGGCCGTGATTTAGGGGTCGTCCCTGAGTAACACTTCACGCTGATGAATGGCCCTAGCCGGCTTTCGGCTCTGAGGACGGGTCCGCCGGCCGCAGGTTGCGAACACGAGTGGATGTACAGCGCCCGCTGCGCTTCCCACGCGCCAACGAAGTGCGTGGGGCGCGCGCGTGCGGGTCCGTCCCCTTCCTCCCCGCGGGGCCCGAGGAGGGGCAGGCGGAGGGCGCAGGTGGCCGCTTTCGACCTTAGTGGAAACACGTCCCCGTGCAATCAAACCTCCAACCTTCTTCGAAAAGTACTGCCCTTGGTCTTCCACAGCGTGGGCACTTCAGGTCAGCTGAGTCACCCGAGGACGTGAGAGGGCAAGACACTGCCGGGGAGATGAGTTTCGAGGCAGGAGGGTGCAAATACGGGTTTCCACCCCCGGCAGGCGGCCCGTCCCTTACAGAGCGTCTGGAAACGGCCCGTGCCGTGCCTTCCTTTCCAGAGAGTCCTCTCTTCCGAGGCTGAAAAGTGCAAAGGACCTTCGGACAGGGGAGGAGGCTCTACCCACGCAGACTCCCTCAGCGGCCCTAACTCGGTGGTACGAGCGTCCGCCCTCGGCTTCCAGCTCCGGGACTCTCAGCAAGCCGCGCTGGCCCGGGGACGGATTCTGGAGGCCTCCAAAGGCTGCGCACCCCTCATTCTCATTCCCTCCCCCGTCCCCGTTCTCCCCCCAGATTAGCAGCTAAACACTACCCCTGCCTTGACGTTGTTTGCTGTGGGAGGAAAATAAAAGTTTACTACTGTGTACTAAGCACTGTCACTTCCGACTCCCTCAAGTTCGCCGGGAAATCCTCGCTCGCAGCCCCCCAACACCAGGCCCGCCCCCGGCGGGAAGATGCCCTCCCGGGGTGGCTTTAAGCTCAGGCTGCGCCGGACCTTTGGAACAGCCAGCCCGCGACCTCAGGCGAGCACATCGCTGGCATCTTTCGGTTCGGGGACCCCGTGGCGGCCGGGCCGGGGCGTGCACGCTCTTGGGGTGCCCGAGCGTATCCCCCGGAGGTGGGGGAAGGGTAGTTGAGAATCAGTGCCCCGTGCCGCCCAGACCTGTTCCTGGAAACCTGGCAGAGGGGCTCATGTGCCTGGAGCCTTCTCTTTCCATCTCTCGCTCCCAGCTGCTGAGCAGAGGCTTCCACCGACCTGCATCTAACCCGACTCGGGCCGGAGGAAATACACTGGCATTTGTAACGACGTGCGGAAACAGACTAAGCCCTCGGAAAACCAGAACAATGCCTCCTAGAAAAGCCTGAGCCTTTAGGAGAGAGTTTCTCCACAGTCTGGGGGTCGAAGTGACACGCAGAACACGTGAACTTTCATTAGTGTATCCAGTTCCGCAGTCCGAGCTCCCAAAGTCGGTAGGTGACCAATCGCACTGCCACGCGTTGCATTAAGAAGTAGCAACAATACTTGAGCAACCCGACCCCGCTCCCAGGGGCCCCTGGGCGCCAGTGAAGCTAAGCACCACAGGCGCATCTTTGCCGAAGATTCTAGAGTCGCCGCGGGGTGGATCAGTCTCCTTCCTGCCACGTGCATTTCACACTTGGGGGGCGGGAGAGGGAACCCAAGGCAGCGGGGTCAGATTAATTACTATCCCCCTCTCATTCTAGCCATTCTCATTTTCTTGAGAAAACTTGCCAATTACGAAGGCATGCCGCAGATTTTACATGACAACCACAGAAACTACTTAAAACTTGTGTCCCTGACAAGACCGGAAGGAAACTTGGAAGATGTTTCATAAATCACTGTTTGTAGCCCAGTTCCCATAAAAACATGGTAAGTTTTCAAAACTTTTATAAAGTGTCCGAGTAACACTCCCCCTGGTTCTTTCAGTACCTTGCTATCTAGGAACACACACACACACACACACACACACACACACACACACACACACACACACACGAGAAAAGATACTTCGCCCCAGCCCAAAGGGGCCAGACCAGAAGAGCTACATTACTGGTAGGACGGTGGGAGCCGGGGCCAGGGAGCTGGCGCGTTTCTCCTTTTCAGCTCTTTTTTTTTTTTTCTTTTTTCCCCCCCTAGAACCCTCATTATAGCTAACGCTGGTAATAAGCGTAGGAAACAATAGAACTCATAGAATTGAGAAATGGTAATAAATCTTGGAGCCTGTCTCTAGCCCAGCTCCCCGTCACAGGATATTCAAAGTTCTTCATTCAGTAGGTGATGCTGAACATTCACACTAATTGGCTACAGCACAGACAGAAGACTCTAGAACTCTTTGGCACGGCCCTGCGCGCTCTTCCTGCCAGGCGCCGCCGGCGGACAAAGCATGCAGGTGTCCAGAGCAGCGCTCAGGAGCTCCCGGCAGCTACGCGCGTTCGGCTGGGGGCTCCGCGGCGTCTCTCTCTCCTCTTCCCTCCCAAACAAAGAAGTTCCGTCCTCCGAGGCCCTTAGGAGAAGCCGGTGTTGTGCAGGGCCGAACTGCACCGCACGCCCTCTCCTCCAAATGAACCCCTGGAAAGCAGGCATCCTGCTACGGGGCCGTCAGGCTTTCCGCCTCGCCGATCTGCTGTCGAGGGAGGGCGGGACGGTGGGCTGCTCACGCCGCGCCCTCGGCTGCGGTGGAAGCGCGAGCGAGCGCGGAGAAGAAATGCAAGACGTGGCTGCCTGTTCTGCAAACCTCTGGCTGCTCGCTGCAGACTCCGCCGGGCTGCTGCCGGTGACTTGGCCGTGTGAGCGCAGCCGGCCGTGCAGGGGACAATGGGACCGAGCCGGCGGCGTCGCCCTCGCGGGGGGACCCCCTGGTCACACTGATACGCAGCTCTCCGGAAAGAAAAAAAAAAAGCTGCCGAGCTCCCCTCGCAGTCCACACCCCCTCCCCTGGAAACGCAGGCCTGCCGCCTTTGCAAGCCTCGGAAGAGTGCTGGGGAGGAAGCTAGTGGCCGGACCTGCAGGTTCACTTTGGGCTTGGGAAGGACCTGACGGGGCCCCGGGGCTCTGTCAACTCCCCACCTGAAGGTGAAGCTTGTCGGTTAGAGTCAGCTTCAGGGGCGCCTTCCCGGGGAGGGGGGCGAGGCGGGGCTGTCAGTTTTCTCCTTCTGTCCTAAGGCCCCAGCCTGTAGCCAAAGGGGCTGGGTGGCAGCCGCTCCTGCGTCCCTCCCTTGGGGAGCGGCCGGTCCCCCGCAGCCGCTTCCTCCTTTGACTGGCTGGGGCTTTCAGGCGTGCAGAAAGGGAGTACCAGGTCAGGCAGGTAGGAGGCTCTCCCAGGAGGCTCGTGGATACCACTGGACTTAAGAGCTGTTCTTTGGACTTACTGCATCTGCTCTAGCAAACTGAGGCCACAGAGACCTGACCGCCGAGCTCAGATCCGGGAGTTGCCTGGGCTGCACCCTCTCCCACTGACCCGACTCCAGGCGCTAATGAGAAAGGGAGGAAATGCCCGGGCACCTGACCTCCCAGCTTTCCTTCGAGAAGATCAGGAAAACCCATAATCCACATCCGTCCAAAAGGAGGTTATGTCTCAACCGACAACAAGTAAGTGATGAGTCCCTTAAAACAGGGGCTGAGGCTGGTAGCCGCCGAGGAAAACAAATCACTCTGCAGGTAGCAAGCAATTAATCTGGAGGACTGTAGGTCACTAGGACTGAACCTGCACACGGAAGTCTCAAGCAGCTCTAAGTTCTCGTCAGGTGTTCCGTTTACCCCCCTTTTGCGAAAATAAGCAACCTATTCCCTCGGCTGTTCCGCTGAGGGAAACTGCAAAACAAAGATTCTGATCTGATCACTGACGATGTCATAAAATTAAATGAGTCTTTGTAGTGGGAAATATGCTTTCATTACCTTGACTCAAGCAAGATGGTCTCTCTCGGCGCCCATGCCTTTTGGAGCCACTGAGTGCCGTGGCGATCAGACAAACAGGCCTTGAAATGGGACCATGATTTTCGGGGACATCAGTCTGTGTGCCATGCGCGCCTCTGACCTTTGGCGAGAACACAGCTGGGAGGCGCAGTGCAACTGCTGACTTGGTTTTGCTTGAGCCACAGAGAACATGCGGTTCTGCAAAGGAGTTTGAACACAGAGGCATCTTTTCATGTTTCGGGTTAACTCCATATATGGGTTTAAAATCTGTCAGATTATTCCACACTAAAAGATGTAACCTTTATCATTAATAGTTAGCCTGTATATACAGTGAAATATTATTTGGCAATAAAAATAATTGAAATAGTGATGCAGGTTAAAATATGGGTGAAACTTGAAAACATTACGGTAAGTGAAAGAAACTACTCATGAAATATCATCTATTGTAAGATCAAGTACACCAAAGAGTGAAATATCATCTACTGTAAGATCAAGTACACCAAACAGACACAACTACAGAGACAAAAGTAGATTAGCGGTGGCCAGTGGATGGGGGATTGGAGGTACGAGAATGTTCTAAAATTAGACTGTGGTTGCACGACCCTGGGAATATACTACAAACTGTTGATTTGTACACTTTTCATGGTGAATTGCGTGGAATGTGAATTATATCTCATTAAAGCTGTTAAGGAAAAAAAAAGTTATGCTGGAGTGTCTTTTAAAATCTGTCATATTTTCTATACACATTTTAGTAAGTAGTATATGTACTGTATTTCAGGTATACATATAGTGTATTCGAGGTATAAGTATATAGAGTATTTAAGGTAGGCTCTAGTAGGTTTTATAAATTAGTGACACAGGACAATTTTGTCCATGATACAATGTCTGTTAGCTATTTCACAATCCAGGCTATAAGTTAACTTGTAAGCATAGGTTAAAAAAAAAAAAGGCATCACGTGACTATAATTCAGTATCAGACCCATTGGAAATCCCCTCCTTTTCCACAAGTGCCCTCCCTTCTTCTCCCTTTGCCGACTCCCTAGTCTGGAATGTCTTGTGCTCTCAGCCCGCTAGAACATCTACTTTTGAGAGCACCAATTAATGACACACCCCTCCCTGAGAAGCTCTTCCGTGGTATTTTCGGCATGTAATAAGCGATGGCCCCATCTCTTCTAGGGGCCTTTCCCAGTAGCGAAGAACTCCTGAGAACCAGGCATTGGCCTTATTCCTCTTTAAACCCACAGGGTCCAGCACAAAGTTGTGTCATATAGAAGACTCTCAATAAATGGCTGTTGAATGAATGAGTGAGCACACGGATGAAATATTTTCATTGTATTCAGTCATTCTGACTTTTTTTTAAAAAAAGGATATGTCAGAAACAGAACTGACTTTGAAAATGTATTTGCAAAGTATGCTCTTCCACTTTCCTGCCCATCCGTTTTGCTTAACAATTCTAGGCATGAGAGCAAGCTACATGAATTTAGCTCTGAACTTAACTGGCTTATCTCAGAAAAATATGCAGTAGTAAAGACAAAAATAATAGGAGGGGCTTCCCTGGTGGTGCAGTGGTTGAGAGTCTGCCTGCCAATGCAGGGGACACGGGTTCGAGCCCTGGTCTGGGAAGATCCCACATGCCGCGGAGCAACTGGGCCCGTGAGCCACAACTACTGAGCCTGCGCGTCTGGAGCCTGTGCTCCGCTCTTAAGAAGAGAGGCTGCGATAGTGAGAGGCCCACGCGCTGCGATGAAGACTGGCCCCCGCTCACCGCAACTAGAGAAAGCCCGCACGCAGAAACGAAGACCCAACACAGCCCAAAATAAGTAAATAATTTAATTAAAAAAAAAACCTCACTCATTAAAAAAAGATAATAATAGGAAAAGGCAAAGGCCAATTTGGTTTTCCTCTTTTTCAGTAAGATGTACCATTTATTGAAATTTGGGGGAAAATGTAGTAAGTACCTATTACATGCAGACGCTCTAAGAATTTTCTATTAAATGGTACCTGATTTATGAAACCTTTACTGTCTTCCGAATTTCCTTTGGATTTTTAACGGTAAGAAGTAAGGAGCCTAAGATGACTGCTTCTCATTTCTTCAAGACAAGGGTTCAGCTGGTATTGGGGAAACAATCTCTGTTTGTTCCTGTCTTCTCAGGGGGACTGTTTCTAATTGATCTGGCACGGAATTTAGTTGGAGATGTGTATGTTGCAACTGAAGCAGAGCGCCTGTATGCTTTGTAAAGTGATAACCATATAGGCCTTATTTGAAACACTCGAGGATTTTCAACATGAACCTGGGTTAAATTGAGCTATAAATTCCACTCGAATGTATACATCTTGACAAATTCATCATCACTTGAAGATAGATTCAATCCATGCTCCCCTCAGATTAATAAAGATGATGACCGCTGATCACAAATGCAAAGGTTCGTGGTGATAAAATACCATAATGTTGTACTTGGCACTGTTTAAATGCAAATTGCCCATATTAAGCAGACGTTTTCTACTGTTATCACTTTCAGTCGAATGGAAATGTTTAAAAATGATCTCTGGGTAAAGAAAAGGATATATAGGCAAATCTATTTCCTCTTACACTCTTTTCAAGTGCACTTCACCCTCATCGCGAAGATTTAGTTAAGCAAAAGCTCAGCTAAACTAAAAAGCAAAGCGGCTGGAAGTTACTTCGTATGGAACTGGATTCAGGACTTCCACAAAATAATTTATTTACTAGTCTTCATTTAGCGACCTGATCCATCATGGACGCTTCCAAACACAACAGACTTCTAGGCTCCCTTCGACTCCTTCTGAATATCAAATTTAGAGCTTACACTTTATTAAAGATGATAGTCCTAAGTTACAGATGTTGATGGTCCTTCCCTAGCAGCTTTAAATTGCCTTGAAAAAGATACAGTTTCTTTAATTAAAAAAGCTGCACAGAGCTAATCCCTCTAGCTGAAAAAAGAAAAGTTTTAAGCAATCTCTTTCTGCTCGCAGAGAGAAAGGCAGACAATACCATAACAGATCAGAAACATAAGCTATAGTGTGCAGCTAGGAGCACAGCAGGGAACTGAATTCTGCTCCGACTGTGTCATTTTTTAATCCCCCATCCAGTTTTCCCCCGTCTGACCTCATGCTGAGATGAAGTTATCAGAGAAGACAGCTTTACTCTTACCAATGAATCCAACCCTGGATCTGTATTATCCTCAGCAGATCAAAACACCGCTTTCATCAAATAGCATTATCTGCATAAAAGGCATGCAATTGCCCGATAATTTCACCCAAACTATGCTATTCATTTAAAGGACAAGAAGAGAAATGGAATTCATTCCTTTGGGGGGGGCAGCAGTGAAGAGTGAGGCTTAGAGAGAGGCAGAGCCTAGACAAGCTAACTTACCCCCTTCACCCATGGGAACTTTTCTGTTTTTAAACACAAAATCCCAAGAAGGGGTCCATTTAAAAGTCCCCCTACTCCTGCGCTTTAAGATTAATTGTTGGAGGAATTTGGTGCAGTTTGAGTGACAAAAGTGTAAGTTGTGTAGAAAACCGGCAGTGAGAAATTACAAAGCTTGCTGATGCCATTAGCCATGCTTCCCTGAACCCCAATAAAAACATCATATCCAGTAAAATTGGAGAAGCATAAGAATTAGCTGAACAGTTGGATGGAGTTTTAACACAACCTTGCGTGGGCGGGGGAGGTGATCCTCCTGGAAGATCTTTCTACGCATCATGAGAAGTCTGAATCCTGAGGTTGGGAAGACAAAGATGTATCACACAATTTTGAGTGGATACTTTGAATACATTTAAGAAACCTGAGGAGGGAAGACAAATCTCTTTTTGATTTAGAAAATACTTTAGCCTCCTTGAGATTTTCTTTTCCATTTTATGTTGAAACAGTCTCTCATTTGCATTGTAGATTGTATAAAATGTTATAATGGCATTCTCTTTAATGGATCCTAACTCCTTACTGAATGACATCAGTTGTTTTGCTCAGGGTATCCTGATAGGTTAGAGCAATCAGACGAAACCCTTTGTGTCAAGTAAATGGAATTACTAAAAAGTACTAAAACTCCCGTGTGGGTGTGGGTGACCTATTAGGTATATGTTAATATCCTTTATAGTATGTGTTACTCACCATAATTTTGATGATTCGCTTGAAAATGTAATTCTTCTGCTCAGTTCTTTCAGAATTTATTCTGTAGACTGACCCTGTAAGAAATCCAGCTTAATCTCTACCCTTCCATCATCCACACAACAATTAAGCACAAAAACATGTAAGACAAACAATCAGGACTGCTTGGGAAAAAAAAAAAAAATTAACACAGTTCGCACCAGACGGAGGCTAGGAATACTCCTGAGAATTCATGAGACAGGTGAAGGGGCAAGAGTTTTCCCCCTTGAAAGAAACACAGAAATTAATCATGGCATATTTGTCATCATTGGCATTTTAATTACATGTATGTATTCTCTAAAGCGTTGAAGTGTAATTAATAATTGGGTATTTTTTCCATACCAACTTCCTGAAACTACAACTCAATACCCAAGTGCTCTGAGGCTAAATGTCTGTGTGTATGTATGTATATATATATGGTCTACTGAGTAGTGAAGTTTGAATTCATGTTTCCAAAATAGAGCTTCATGACATACAAATTATCTTAAATTTAATGTGATTAAGCATTAAACGATGGTATTTCCTTGAATTTAATGACAGTACTATTTTCATGTCAAACTTGATTACAGGAACCAGCTTTCAGAGTGAACTGTTTAAAATCCCAAATCATTAACAGATCATTTAGGGTTCAGTCCCAGAAAACTTCTTGTCTGTGAAATATCAACTAAAGACACGGAAACAGAGAGGGGAGTTTCACATTTTGCCCACAAGTGTGTGCAGCGTGTGTGAGACTGATTTTGGAAGTCAGAATTTTGTCCGCAAACGCTGGGAGAGAAAAGCTGTTTACATCACCAATACCACCGCGACTCTCAACACACACGTGTAATTTAGGTTGTAATTCACGCTCGTATACTATTTCCTCAAAATAGCAAAGCACATCATGGACCACTACACCCACGAGAAGTGGCGACAGTGAGAAAACCGACCTCCCCAAGACTTTAGAACATTTCAAGGCAACACAGAATTTTGATCTGTTCTCTTTACTTTCACCCAAGCCTGTGTTTGATGCCGACCGACTTCTCTCAGAGATTGCAACTGGATCGTTCATAAATCCTGATTTCAGAGGTAAATTCAATCACAGTCACATGGGCCTGGGCTCTGGAAGGCTAAGCAATCGTCTTCGTGGATTGTGGAATTGTTTGATTTAAACAGCACTGCTCTCAGAATATAAGCCGCCCGCACAGTGCAGAAATAGGTATTTCTAACATCTGGGGTATTCTCTCGACTGAAACTTCAGTGCACTTTGCTTACACCACATTAAGACCGCAGAGACTGGTTTGCTCTGTAGCGTAATACATGACTAAGAGAGGAGAGTTGTAGATTAAGGCCATGAAAAGGCTAAAAGACTCAGATTGGAATAAAGTAAGTTCTGACAAGGCTGCAAGGTCTGATTTTTCGTTTCTCTGATGAAGATGTAGCTCTGGGTTCTGTATGGCTTAGGGAAAAATGGAAGGAGCCTGGCATTTCTGGAGAAGATGGGGAGAAAGAAGAATCTGGCCCAGGCAGAGTAAGCGTCCTGTTAACTGGCCACTTCTTTCCTAGCACTTGCCTCCAAATCTAGCACTTTTAATCCACAAAATCTATGAAAGATCAGGATGTACCTTCCCCCTCTTTTACCCTTGGATAAGATATCTAGGAGAAAAAAAAGTAGGCCATGAGAAGATTACGAGCTAAGAGCCTTTTATAAAGAGGGAGGAAACTGGCAGAGGGAGAATCTGAGTTAGAGGAAAGCGAAGGAAGAACAAGCTTACACTGAAGAGAAACTTCAAGGATGCTGGGAGGAAAAGAGGGAGTCCGTGGGAGCCGTGGGTCCGGGTCCTAGCCTGATGCTCTGCTGTAACGGAGTCTCTCGATTTACACCGATGAGTGAGTTCTGGACTCCCGCCTCCAGAGTTTGCTGTGTTACTTAGAAACTAGATTTGAATCACACCCGGGCACAAGTCTTATCTATTTTCAAGCTTATTAGAAATCGACCTTTAGGGGGCAGGGGAGGGAAGGATTGGGAATTTGGGATCAGCAGATGCAAACTAGCATATAGAGGATGGATAAACAACAATGTCCTACTGTAGAGCACAGGGAACTATAGTCAATATCCTGTGATAAACCACAATGGAAAAGAATATGAAAAAGAATATATATATGTATAGCCGAGTCATTTTGCTATATAAAAGAAATTAACACAACATTGCAAATCAACTATACTTCAATACAGTTTTTTACGAAAAGAAATCAACCTTTATAGTATTTTGAAGATTTTGATAATAAAGAATTTTTACCATATTAAAATTGGATGATTATCTTGATAATAAATGGGCTAACAAAATCTGTGGTTGTCCGAGACCAATGTTTTTCTAACTGTGACCATTAGACCACATGCATCAGAATCACCTGGGGGTTCTTAATAAAATATTCGTTCCCGAGCCCTACCTCAGCTCTGTGGAATCAGAACCTTCAAGGATGGAACCGATACATAAGCACTTTTCACACGCTTTCCAGAGCATTCCTAGGTACAGGGAAGTCTGAGCAATATTGCCCTGCGCCAAACGCTTTACATAACGCAACTAGGTATTTCAGTTTTTATCATTAGCCTATTCAAGAGAACTCGATGCAAATAAATCTAGTTGAATTATTTTCAAAAGTGACACATTCCTACTTAAGGAAGAAACCCCAATTCACAAAATGAAGAAGGTGAGAATATCTGTCTGAAGAAATTCCAGCTGAAAATTCAGTTAACACTTCAAAGTTGGATTTTGAATCATTCTTTCCGAGAGCAGAAAAATCAGTGAGTTATAAATTGAGATAGCATTTTCTATGCGTCTTAATGGTTGGATCACTGAGTACAAATGTTGGCTGACTACATTGTTCAATAGTATGTGTATGATTCTAACATTATGTAGAGCTTGAATGAACCTTTAAATATGTATTAGTTCTATTTATTATCAGAAATGAAAGAATTCTTTGTGTGAGATGGAATAGAACTGATTCTACATGCACAGCTTTTAACAGAAATCAAGAATAGATCTGTCCAAAATATTAAAAGCTGTCTTTGGAAGTGAGGCATTTTACAGGTCAGCATCCCAGGTTATCTCCAGGGTGGTTCTCAGAAGTACTGCTCTTGCTGAAAGCCCTTAAATTTTTTTTTTTTTTTTTTTTTTTTTTTAGCCCTTAAATTTTTAACATACAGCGTTCTCTCTACCCTAGCATCACTTCCTTCTTTTGCAATGACTTGTCTCTGAAGGATATGACTTTCAACGAAGAAGTACTAGTATTATATGTAAGGATGTGATCTTGTTTCCCCTTACATTAAAAATTTAAAGTCCTTACTGTGAATAGTGGGGAAAGACATTCAAGTAAGTCTTTTTTTATATTGTCTTAACTGCTCGTTAGTATATCATTAGTCTACCTGGTCGTCATTTGGCCCTTCCTCCTACCCCGCTTCACCTCGCCTACATGAGTTCTTTCTTGCAGACAATGTGCTCGGCACCTAACATGCATTGTCTCCTGTAATTTTCATAACAACTTCAAAAATAGTTACTTTATTTCCCCCATGTTAAAGATGAGTCCATTGCAGAGTAAGTAATGTGGCCAAGAGCCAGGATTGATAACCCTGATTCCAGGGCCCAAACACTTAGCAATGACACCTATTTCTTCCTTACTGGAAACAGGAGGAAAAGAACAAGTTCTGATCATAATTTAGTTTACCTTCTATACATGTACACAAAACCATGTAGACACAGAAATACAAAGTCAAGCTTAATGAAAGAGAAATGCCTCTTAAAACAAACACAACTCTGACGAGAATTCCACAAAGAAAACACCTTTTTCTTTTGCTTGAATCTGTTTTTGAGAAAAGTTAATTATTTTACAATGTGAAAAAAATGAACTCGACGCAACTTTAAATCCTGGTCCACAGCAAGATTATTCATCTTTCTTTACGTGTAAACAGATTTAAAATAAAAATTGCTCCCAATATTTTATAATCCCTTTATCTATATCTATAAACAAAATTACTGCAACCATCAGCACTTGTATTAAAATAATGGCTTAAGGTTACACTTGCAGAAGATTTCAGTTCTCTCTTGAGAACTGAATGATGATTCTCTCTTCAACCACTAATCTCCACAGCATAGAGTTAAATCACTATTCTAAGGTCTGGATATAGTAAACATTTTGAATGATAAACATTTGTGGCTCTGATGAAAATTCTCCAGGAAGGCTGTGACTGCTCCAGTGGCCTCTAGCTTGCAGAAGCTGGTAATTCTCTTCAGAGGACCAGGAAAGTTAAGAAGGGCGGCTTGTAAGCTCGCTGCTGCTTGAAATGACAAATCATTGAAAACCTGTCCCTGAGAACAGCTTGGGGAGTAAATGTGGATAATAATGGCGTATGTGTAGCTGCAAAACAATAATGAACCTGTCTAATCAACTGTTCTGAATAGCAGTAGATCACAGTGGAAGGAAAAATACACATCCTTATTGACCCTTTGTGCATTCTGTTACCCATAACTCTTCCCAAAGGCAGAATTTAATATAAATAACTGAAACTGGAGTAGAAAGTAAACCCATTATCTTTTCTTCTTTATGGATATGATATATTATGATGGGAGGGTTATTTTTTTTTAATTTGAGTTTTTATTTTATTATTTTTAAAATTTTAATTAATTAATTTTTGGCTGCGTTGGGTCTTTGTTGCGGTGCGCGGGCTTCTCATTGCGGTGGCTTCTCTTGTCGTGGAGCACGGGCTCTGGGCGTGCGGGCTACAGTAGTTGTGTCACGTGGGCTCAGTAGTTGTGGCTCGTGGGCTCTAGAGCGCAGGCTCAGTAGTTGTGGCGCACGGGCTTACTTGCTCCGCGGCATGTGGGATCTTCCCGGACCAGGGCTTGAACCCCCGTACCCTGCACTGGCAGGCGGATTCTTAACCACTGCGCCACCAGGGAAGCCCCAGGAGAGTTACTTTAGAAAGGACTTAAAGAACAGACTCATATTCATAAATCAAAAAAAAAGTGAACTATGGCCTGATCTCACTTTATTAATTTTGGTTATCTTCATAATGGATGCATATTAGTACAGATAAAACGTATTTTGTTGTGCTCCTTAATGACTGATAAACTATTATATTATTGATTGTACTGGGCACATTGATTTTACATGTACGGACAGGCCATATGTTGAGGATTAAGTTATAGGAAACAACTTCTTTTTCTCCTCCAATTCCCACCACCTTTAGATTTCACACTTATGTCAACACATTTCATGTCATAGAGAGCTACTGAAAGGATTAGATTAGTTTATGAAGACGGTCATGGCCCCAAATCCACTTGATACGCCAAAGATCACTATCACCACCAACAAACTGAACTATTTGTCAAGTAAAAATTTCATTTCATCCTGGGGTTAAATCTACCACACAAGAAGAAACAGAAAGTCTTCGCAATATCAACTTATGTCACAAGATGTTGTGAGAATCAAATGAGATAGCATTTAAAATTTTTAAAGGTTTCCATGAAGCTTATAATTAATATCTTTCACTTATCTAACCAAGTATAGTTCTTCCAGTTCAAATTGTGTAGTAAAAACCAAAGTGAATATAACGTATATTAGTCATCGGCTCAATGTGATGATTTCTGTGAAGTGATGCTACAAGTCTTCTAGGTTTGTCTTAATTTTAAACATTTATTTAATACCACCTGCACAGATCTGAAGATGAGCAAAAGGTATACAGGATTGAAAAATGGGTTCTCTCTTCCTGCAGTGATACATGATGTTGAGCCCCTGCACTCATTCAATAACTACTTCTTTTAATTAGTGAAGAAAATGTGCAACTTGGCCGAGTGCACTGCCTCGGACGAGGGAAGCAGACTTCTCAAAAAGAAACGTGATTTGTATGTGTAGGAGTTTGATCCATTTAACCTTATTAGTATTGATTTTCTATGGAGTATCTTTTTCATATTAAATTTTGGTGAGAATACCATCAAAATAATTTTGTTTTTTTTTGGCGGTACGCGGGCCTCTCACTGTTGTGGCCTCTCCCGTTGCGGAGCACAGGCTCCGGACGCGCAGGCTCTGCGGCCATGGCTCACGGGCCCAGCCGCTCCGCGGCATGTGGGATCTTCCCGGACCGGGGCACGAACCCGTGTCCCCTGCATCGGCAGGCGGACTCTCAACCACTGCGCCACCAGGGAAGCCCCAAAGTATTTTTTTTTTATGTTTATCTAGACAAACTGCTTTGCAGGTTAGTATTTTAAATCAGTTAAACCTTTATCTGAAGAGGTCATCGTTTCTTTAATTTGGATAACTTAAATTGGACCCAAATCCTTGATTTCAATTAAATTGTACATTATTTTTGTAATCATAATTTCTCAGACCACTCTCTCCATCTGAAGTATATTTAAGAAAAAAGTTTGCTTTGCCTAAATTTAGAAAAAAGATACAATCTAATTTGGAGTGCTGAGCTATTCTGATTGTGGTTTTGTTTCTTTGCAATATTATGACTAGATTAGAAACTTCACAATAGGAAAATTACTAGGCAACTCAATATAGATTTATAAATTTGGAGATACCACAGATATATGTGTATATTCATGTGTGTATCTGTTTCTGTATATGGATGAATAGATTAGATAGATATGTCTGTATATCTGTGTTTCTTAGTATAGTTTTATACTTTGCCATTGTTTTAAAATAAACTAAGCTAACAGTCTCTTGGCAGTATTTACTCCCGGATGCTTTAAAAATAATACAATTAAGAATCTACCTTCTTTTTCTCGATTTACTCTTTTCTTAATACATATTTACACCTGTAAAAGAATCAGTGCATCACAGAGAACTTTCAGTCTGATATATAATATAAAGTATAATACCATCCTTTTTGTGAGATTCATTCTTCGATTACCCTTTTTTGGTTATCCTTTTATACCAAGAGCTTTTAAATTCTGGGTTTTCCCTGATTGGTGACATGTTGTGGTCTTTCAAACAAGGTGGTTCTGCTGATGCATACAACAATTTCAGTTACTTCACTTTGTAACTTTTTCATCATATTCAATATTACCCCTTAAAATTTTTTGATACTTCTTCTTTAGGAAGCAAGAATTCTGAAGAGTGAATTCTGATTAATATTAAACAATATAAATTTGTCTATTTGTAAAAAAACCCCTATGTCCACATTTTCCTTTTCTTTGTATTACACATTATGGAATAGAAGTAGATTTCCACATCTGTAATATAAATATTCTAAGCTAAGCACGTTTAGCTGCTAGCTCACAGTATCTATGCTTAACACAATTTATCTGCTACTTACTGCTTTGCTAAAACTATTTGCTTTAGCAACGCTTTTTTTCAATAAAATAATGGTATTGATTTTTCAGTAAGGAATGGTATTTATTATGTGAATTCAAAATGACTTGATAGTGATATACTCTGTGAGATGCTAGCCGGCTATCACCTGGGGATGTAACCCTATTCTAATTTTTTCCAAGTGCCTTGTTGCCACAGATTTTGCTGGGCAACCTTAAATTAAGGCATTTTCCTCCCTGATGACCTGGTGTAATTTTTTTATAATGTGAATAATTGTGATGACAGAATTAATTTGAGTATGAAAATATGAGGAAAAAAGTCATTACATTTAACTCAAGTTAATTGTTAATTTTGTGAAAGTAGATAGTACGAGCAAACTGAAATTTAGAATGTCAATTCCAAGCTAGTTTCTTGAGTCAATTTTTGAGTTTTTCAAGGGCTTAATGTAACGTGAGGTATGATTTAAAAAGTAACAATTATTATTTGGTGATAAATTAGAAGAATAAAATATTTAATTCGAGTCATATATGTATACATGTATATGTACACACATATATATTTTAAATGAGGATTTCCAAAATTCTCAGATTTACTAACTAGATTCTTATTGTTATACCACAGGGTGATGTCTCATTTTGGATATGCAGAAAGAGAAAAATCAGTCAGTATTGAGTTGTTCTCCTTAAAGACAACTTGAATCTCAAGTTTCTTTTAATAGGGAAAAAGGAACAATTAAAGGGATATTTTAAATTACTGAAAAAGGAAAAAGTACACCCAGACTCAAATTTTATTAATAGCTCTTCTGCTAATAGCATAATTACAGATGACACTAAAAAATTCCTACACAGAAAAATGTATAAAAAGGTAACATCTATTATAACAGGGAAATGAATTACCATATAAGAGGGCTTTTTAGTTTTCCTACAGATTTTATTCTGTGGCTCTTTTGACCAAAATGAAAAGGCAAAGCATTATTAACAATACTATTCGGTAATGTAGACTGAGGAACTATTTAGAAAACATTACTATAATTACTAAACAAACCTATAATTCTTTATACTATATATTATTGGTTTCAAGTCACCACAATCTACATAAACTAAAATTCTGCCTAAAGCAGCTTAAACTTTCTAAAAACAAATTAATATTTTTCACCTAAAGCAAATATTTATTTAATAACTTATATGTGAGTTATAATACATATCCTGCCTAATTTATATTCAATTTCCTTAATATTCAAATTTGGTCTCAGTAAAATATACTTTAGTAAAAGAAAATTGACAAAGAAAAACAAGAGTACTGCAATTTTTTTCCCATCCCAAGTTAATATCCCTTTGGAAATATCCCAGTTTGCATGCTATATAGACTACGTAAAATATAAAACAAAATTTTAAAAGCACTGCTTACTTGATGACTTCGTTTTTGAAAAAGAGCGTTTCAGTAAACTTTGTCCTGCTTCGAGAGAACAGAGCTCCTTTTAAAAATGCAGCAAATAGTTTCGGCATGATCTTTTCCTTTATGTTTTATTTAAAATGTTAATGGAGTAAATCCACAATTCACATAATTTATTGGGAAACCCTTTTGTTCCAAATAATGCATTGTAAGAACAGTGATATCCAGGCAAGTCCCCTTACAGAACACGCATCAGTTCAGTTCCCTTTTGAAGCATATTGCAAATGCCCTCTAACAGGGCACAGCAACATTACATAAATCATCTTATATGAAAAATTAACATGACATCAAATATTTATAAATATTAATGTGTGTGTTAATATAACCAAAGCTGTAACAAACAATCGTAACCTTGCCGAGTTCCCTAGGACAGGCGCCGCTGATAATGATATCCATTATCTCTGGAGGAACACACAATTATGAAAGTTATACACAGGATGCTATGTTCTTAGCCGCTTTTAAATTTATCCATTAAATGTCTACCTTATATATGATATTAACCCTTTATGCACACATTCTTAAGAAATAGAAAGGCGGTTCTTGTGGGTATCTTAAACATCATTTTTATTTAATCATTTACATGGAAAGTCCCTGATTTTTCCTATGACTTTACGCATAACTGGAGTATACGGTATCCTACAAATTAATTCACTTGGACTCTTCTCATCAACATGCATTTAAGTCCACGTATGCATTTAAGCGTATGTATGCTACACCTCGTTTAAGAAAGCCACGCTTTGCAAAGATGGATTTGAGGTTCTGAAATGTAATATGCCATGCTATCCCTACTCTGCCCAGGAAAGTTCTCTTTCTAAGTGTCTGTGCTAAGAATAGGGTGAGAGCCAGTAATTCCTGGGCTTGACTGAACACAGGGCTGTCAAGTCCATAGGCAGAGTTTTTGCTCAGACCCTATGGGATCCATGGGTCATAGGCGTGGTCTTCCAGCAAAGTTTTATTTGGGACTCCTTTTCCAGATTCAGCACTGTCAGCAGGTATGGTTAATTTAGTCAACCAGCACTAAAGCAATGTGATTTCAGATGAGAGGGAAAAGGGCATCATTTTGTATAAGTGCACTTGCTGCAGCTCAGTCAAATCAGGTTCGGAATCCAACAGGTTTTCAAGGGCAAAGCAAGAAGATAACTTTGAGGACAAACACACTTACGGATTGAAGATGCTTTGCTTCCCCGAAGGAGAGCTCAGTAAGAAGCCTCCTGAACCCACCCACCTAAACCTGCTCCCAGCTAGCAGGTTCTTCATTGTAAAGCACCCGATTTCTATTTCCAGTCTGACTCCTCAGTGTGACAAATAGACTCTGCTTTTGCGGTGTTGGACTCTGGAGAGAATCTGTTCTTTGTCACTTACGGCGGGGACGGGTTTAGCTGTGGGTAGTGGGGAAGAGGTGTGAGCCGTGTTTCTACTTTAAAGATTTTTGTCCATTTCTTTGATCTAGGCTTCTGTTTGGGGCATTTTCTTTCTGGATAACAATACTAACTCAGCTTATTTTACTCTCCGAAAAAGAAAATATATAACGAGTAATGTCTCAAGTGGTCCAAAAATGCCACCCAAAATACCTTCCAGTTAGAGATTCATTTTACTGCAAATTGTTAAAAATATAATAGACTTTAGATGGGATGTCAAGCCTAACATGCACTTTAGTTCTAGTTGTTTTAATCATATAAGAGATCAAGACTTACTTAACTGGTATCATTCTACAGTGGGTCAGAATTTTGAATGGGATGCAAAAGGGTCAATTTGCAGACTAGATGTTACTTATTGATTTAAACATGTATTTTATAGTCTTTCAAATCCCCCCAAAATATGTTATCATATTTGCTATCAGTAATTTTACCCTTTGGTCATTATCCCAAATAGTTATTGCTTTCATCTTAAAAAAAAGAAAGCTTTATCTTAACGTCTCTGCCATCTGCTGCCTCTTTTAATTTAATTAATTATTTTTGCTCTCCCTGTAGAAAAAAATCCATAAAGGATTGCCTCCACTTGATGTCTCCAAATGCTCTACTCCCACCTTGCTTAAATCCATTCAAGCTTTTATCCACAGAAGCCACTCTTGTCGAGGCAGCCCAGCATCTCTCCACCTAAATCCCAAGGTCGATCCTCAGTCTTCATTTTACTTGAATCCGTCAGCAGCATTTGACATAGTATATCACTTCCCCCTCCTTAATACACTTGCATTCACTTGGCTTTCAGGACACTGTATTCTGATTTCCCACCTACTTCACACGCCACGCCTTTTCAGGTCCTTCAGGGATTCTCATCCCCACCCTTTTAATTTTGGAGGGCCCCAGGGCTCAGCCCTTCTTCCTCTTTATATTTCTAGATTCATCCCTCGGGGAACTCTCGAGTCTCAAAACTTCAGTACCGTTTCCATGCTGGCACCTTCCATATTTATATTCCCACTTCAGATCTCTTTCTCTCTCCTTAAATTCAGATTCATATATGCAATTATCTACTCGTCATTTCTACACGGTTGCCTAAAGACGCAATTTCAAGTAAATATGTGTGAACCAGAACTTCTGAATTCTAAAATCTACTCTTTTTGCAATCCTTCCAATCTCAGTCAATGGCCACTCCAACACTTCCAGTTACTCTGGTCAAAACCCTTGGTGGGGGGCTTCCCTGGTGGTGCAGTGTTTAAGAACCTGCCTGCCAATGCAGGGGACATGGGTTCGAGCCCTGGTCCGGGAAGATCCCACATGCCGCGGAGCAACTAAGCCCATGCACCACAACTACTGAGCCCGTGTGCTGCAACTACTGAAGCCTGTGCACCTAGAGCCCGTGCTCCGCAACAAGAGAAGCCACCGCAATGAGAAGCCCACGCACCGCAACAAAGAGTAGCCCCAGCTCGCCGCAGCTAGAGAAAGCTTGCACTCAGCAATGAAGACCCAACACAGCTAAAGATAAATAAATAAATAAATAAATAAACAAAAAAACCCTTGGTGGTCATATTTATATTTGATCCCTCTCTTTCTCTCACTCCCCTCTTCTGATCTATGAGGAAATACTTTTTAGCTCTACCTTAAAAATATATCCAGATTTGGACCTATTCTCCATTTCAATCACTCTTATGTTGAGCTGCAGCCATCTTTTGCCTGTATTATTGCAATAGCCTCCCGACTATTCTCTCTCTATCTGCACTTGCCCGCCCCTAACTATGTATTCTCAACCCAGCGGCCAGAGTGAACCTTTCAAAATATGTCAGATGGGGCTTCCCTGGTGGCGCAGTGGTTGGAAGTCCGCCTGCCGATGCAGGGGACGTGGGTTCGTGCCCCATTCCGGGAAGATCCCACGTGCCGTGGAGCGGCTGGGCCCGTGGGCCATGGCTGCTGGGCCTGCGCGTCCGGAGCCTGTGCTCCGCAACGGGAGAGGCCACAACAGTGAGAGGCCCGCATACCACACACACAAAAAATATGTCAGATGATGTCATGCCTTTGCTGGAAATCCTGCAATGCTTCTACCTGTCACTCAGCACACGAGCCATGGTCCCTATAATGACTTACGAAGGCCTCGCATGATCTGAACCCGTTACCTCTTTGACCTCAGCTTCTAGAATCCTCCCTTTTCATTCCACTCCACAATCTCCTTGCTGTTCCCTAAACACACCAGGCAAGCTTACTCAAAGTCTTTATTCAAATTTCTTTTGCTCAGGGAGGCTTCATTTGAAAGCCCTATATTTAAAATTGCAAACGGCTCCTCCCCCATCCACTGGTATGCCTGATCTCACCTACCCCGCTCTATGGGATATTCTACTGTATACATTCTTTTCAAATTTAGGTGTAAGTCTGCCTAAATATTAACAAAATCTGTAGTAGGAGAAATATGAAACTGGTGAAAGATATCAAAGAAGCAATAAATAAATGGTGACATATTCCATGCTAACACACAGGAAGACGCAATATCGTCAAGAAGTCAGTTCTTCTCAACAGGATCTATGGATTCAGCACAACCTCAATCAAAATCCCAGCAAGTTATTTGTGGATATTGACACACTGATTCTAAAGATTATGTCGAGAGCAAAAGGCCCTGAATAACCAACATGGTATTGAAGGAAAAGAACAAAGTTGGAGGACAGACACTACCCAACTTCAAGACTTAGCATAAAGCTACACTCACCAACACAGTGAGGTCTTAGAAAAAGAATAGAGAAATAGTTCAGTGGAACAGAATAGAGAGTTCAGAAATAGGTCCACATAAATGTAGTTATCTGGTCTTCAACAAGAGAGCAAAGGCAATACCAGAAATCAAAGAGAGTCTTTTCACCAACTGGTGCTCGAACAACTGAACATCCACATGCAAAAACGTGAACCTAGATATAGTCCTTACACCTTTCCCAAAAGCGGACTCCAAACAGATCACAGACTAAATGTAAAACACAATAGGGAGGGTGGGAGGGAGGCAGACACAAGAGGGAAGAGATATGGGAGCATATGTATATGTATAACTGATTCACTTTGTTATAAAGCAGAAACTAACACACCATTGTAAAGCAATTATACTCCAATAAAGATGTCAAAAATATGTAAAACACAGAACTGCAAAAGTCCTAAAAGATAACAGAGCAATAAACCTAATATTCTAGGATATAGTGGTGACTTTTTATTTTTATTTTATTTTATTTTTTTTGCGGTATGCGGGCCTCTAACTGCTGTGGGTTCTCCCGTTGCGGGGCACAGGCTCCGGACGCGCAGGCTCGGCGGCCATGGCTCACGGGCCCAGCCGCTCCGCGGCACGTGGGATCTTCCCGGACCGGGGCACGAACCCGTGTCCCCTGCATCGGCAGGTGGACTCTCAACCTCTGCGCCACCAGGGAAGCCCAGTGGTGACTTTTTAGATACAACATCAAAACCATGATCTGTGAATGAAGTAATTGATAAGCTGGACTTCAATAAAATGAAAAACTTCTGTTATGTGAAAGCCAATGTCAAGAGAATGAGAACTCTAGCCACAGACTTGGAGAAAGTATTTGTAAAAGACTGTTACTTAAAATATACAAAGAGGGTAGGATAGGGAGGATGGGAGGGAGACGCAAGAGGGAGGGGATATGGAGATATATGTATACATATAACTGATTCACTTTGTTATACAGCAGAAACGAAATTGTATAATTGTATAATTATAAAAAAAGTATAGTCGTAAAGCAATTATACTCCAATAAAGATGTTAAAAAACATATATACAAAGAACACTTAAAACTCAATAATAAGAAAATTAACAACCAGATTAAAACATGGGCAAAAACCTGAACAGACATCTCACCAAAGAAGATATACAGATGGCAAATAAATATATGAAGGAATGTTCCACATCATATGTCATTAAGGAACTGCAAATTAAAACAACAAGATACCACTGCACACCTATTAGAATGGTCAAAATCCGAAACGCCGACAGCACCAAATGCTGGTGAGGGTGTGTAACAACAGGAACGCTCATTTATTCTCATTCTCACCATTATTAATTTTACTTAATAGGAAATGTTTCTAATGTATACATCAAATATACACTACACATGTGTACGTGTATATACAGAAATACATTTTTCAAGGAAAATTATTTTATATACGCACATATTATACAAGCAATCTTTAGTGTAAATTCCTCCATCCCACCCCAAATTTACACCTTCTTATATGGAACTCAGTAGTATGGCGACTTTGACTATGATCAAGAAAAAAAGAAGGGAAGAAGGAGGAGAAAGAGAAGGAATTGTTTTGAGTGGTTTAAATAGTTATTCAAAAGTTCTCAGGCTAAATTCTATGCATTTCACTCACAAGAACTTCTAAGTTCTTCCTCGGCAACTTATACTTTGTAGAGAACTCTAACAAACTTGATTACATGGCTTTGAAATGTGTAGTGGTTTAGATACAGAAAATCAGAGTCTACCTATAGGCATTGAAAAGAGGAATGTTGAACAAAAACATATTTGAAGTAGACAGAGGTACTCATAAAAGCTGGGTTGTCTGACTTCAGCTGATATAAAACGGAACTATCTTCTTGGAAAGTCATTGTGCAATATTTATAATGATGGCCCTGCATCGTTAGAAGTTGAAATTATGTGTATAACCTCAACATATTCTGGTTAAGAAATTAGGAAGCAGTTCACTTAGGTAATGCCTCATCAAAATGGTTAAAAGTAGCCAGAGTGATTCACTTCCTGATGCTTCCAGAGTATAAAAATGTGACTTTCATTCATTCTCTCCCCTCTCCCTCCCTCCTCCCCCCCCGACACTTGATTTTAGTTATAATACTTCTTTGGTGTTTTGAGTTGTTTCAGACTAACTTTGCTAGCATGGTGTGGGTTTATATTTAAGAAAATACAGATATAATGAGATGCTAGTTCCTTGAGAGTAATCCAACATTTTCACCGATATATTAAAAAATGAATTGGGCATATATTCATTATTCATTTAAGTCCAGTCAACTCTCAATTATCTCTGGTAATAGAGAGTAAGGACAGAATGAACAGATGGAACCTATTCCTAGAGTCCCCAAACACAACTTTCAATCTCCTCTCTCTGAGTCCTTTACAAGACAGCAATGCTTCCTTTCCCCTTCTTTGTAGGCTCATTTCAATTGTGGAATGACCTTAAGAAAAACAACCCAAGAGAGAAAAAAAAAGCAAAGCACAGGATGATCTCTTAAATCCTCTGCTAAAATTAAGATAACAAATGAAATTTTTAATGACTTATCAAAGAAAATGAACTGGCATGATTTTTCAAATATTGTCTCTGCAAGTGTGGGTCACTTACAGATAAAACAGTTGATTGTCCTTTATTAAACTGCACCAACTATTTTGCAAACCATTTAATCATTTTAAAAGGCAGCTTTAAGAATATGTGTTTTAACTTTCAGAAGAGCAGTTAGATTTTAAAATGTGAATATCTTTATACATTTTATAGTCTGCAGATGAGGAAGACAAGGGAGTCTTCATTTAATAACATTGTCAAACGTGGAATTAACAAAGTCTTACAAACATGCCATGCCATCCAGAGTCTCAGCATTAGAACAGGCTTCGTAGCTGTTCCTTAACTAGCAATAATATTGACCTTTTTACTAAGTGTGAACAGCATTTATTCAACACGGAATCAATACTGAACTGAAACTCCAAGGTCTTAGCAGCTAATTCTAAAGAACATCACTCAGTAGAGATTCTGGGGTGGTGATTAGCATAAATGCAAAAATGAAAAGATCCCGTACACAAATGGGTAAGATTTGTGTACAGTTTTATATTTGATAGTTACTGAACACTGAGAAAAATGGGAACAGAACTTGAAGCCTGATGTTTTTTCCCTTCAAAAAGAGTAAAATAAAATCCTTTCAGACACACAACAGAACATTATCATCTAATATCTGTTGTGCTGTGGGATGTCAATAGTCATTGATTACTTTCTTTTTGAAGACCCAGTGAAATCCTAAAAACTAGCATTAACTTTGATGTTACAAAGGGTCACAGTATTTTAAAACACTATTACTGATGCTGCTATTTTTTTATTTTTATTCATCTGAAGAACCTAGTCAGATGCGTATTGTATACAAAAATCTGTGTTCCCCACAAGGTGATGAAGGGAGGGAAGAGAGATCAGTTTATGAATGTGGGCCCAATAAACTGCTCTGGAAGAGAGGATAAGGCAGCGCGTCTGGGAGAGAGTTCAACTGACAGTCATGTCAACGCGGTCATGTTAGTAGATAGATATTTGGATGGAAAAAGAAAAAGATAGTAAGAAGGAAAAGATAGTAAGAAGGAAAAAGATAGTAAGAAGGAAAGATAGTAAGAAGGAAAAATAGGTATGGCATTGTATATGATGGATAGAATTTTTCTAGCTTTATAGATAGAACTTTTACCACTGAGAAAATGTGTTATTGTGGCCCAGCCTGGGGTCTATGTGCTCTAGAGGATAAACTGATTTAAATGTTAATTCTATTGACAATAGCTTTTAAACTGGTCCTTCCTCTATTACTCCATCTCTGTGGGACTCTCTGTTTTAACAAAGAGAACTTGGATATTCTGCCCTACGCTGAGTTATGCCAAGACATTCTCCATTGGGAACACTTCCAGACTCATTTTACAAGGCCAGCATTATCCTGATACCAAAGCAAGATAAAGACACTACAGGAAAACTACAGGCCAATATCCCTGATAAACACAAATGTAAAATTTCTCAAAAAAGTACTAGCAAACCTAATTCAATGGCACCTTAAAAGGACTGTATACCATGATCATACACCTGGGATGCAAGGATGGTTCAACATACACAAATCAATAAATGTGATACAGTACATTAATGGAATGAAAGGTTAAAATTATATGATTATCTTAATAGATGCAGAAAAAGCATCTGACAAAATTCAACATCCTTTCTTGATAAAAACTGTCAAATTGGGTATAAAAACGTACCTCAACATAATAAAGGCCATATATGACAAGCCCACAGCTAACATCATACTCAATGATGAAAAGTTGAAAAGCTTTCCCTCTGAGATGAGGAATGAAACAAGGGTGCCCACTCTCACCACTCCTATTCCACATAGTACTGGAATTTGTAGCCAGAGAAAGTAGCCAAGAAATAATAAATAAAAGGCATCCAGATCAGAAAAGAAGACATAAAACTGCCTCTATTTGCAGAAGACATGATATTATATATACAAAACCCTAAAGACTCCATGAAAAAGCTCTTAGAACTAATAAACTAATTCAGTAAAGATGCAGGATACAAAATCAATATAAAAAATCAGCTGTGTTTCTATACACTAACCATGAACTACATGAAAAAGAAATAAAGAAAATGATCCCATTCACAATAGCATCAAAAGCAATAAAATGCTTAGGAATAAATCTAACCAAGGAGGTGAAGTTTTGTACACTGAAAACTATAATACATTACTGAAAAAATTAAAGAAGATAAAAATAAATGGAAAAACATCCATGTTCAAGAACTTAGCATGGAACCACAAGACCCCTCGAATTGCCAAAGAAACCTTAAGAATGAAGAACAAAGCAGAAGCATCACACTTCCTAGTTTCAAATTACACTACAAAGCTATAGTAATCAAAACAGTACGGTACTGGCATAAAACAGACACATAGACCAATGGAACAGAATCAAAAGTCTATAAATAGATATGGCCAAATAATATTTGACAAGGGAGCCAAGAATACTCGATGGGGAAGAGATAGTCTCTTCAATAAATTGTGTCGGAAAGTGGAAATCCACATACAAAAGAATGAAACTGGACCCTTATCTTACATCCCTCACAAAAATTAACTGGAAATGAATTAAAGACTTAAGTGTAAGACCTGAAACTCCTAGAAGAAAACATATGGAAAAACATTCACTGATAATGGTCTTGGCAATGATTTTTTGGATATAATATCAAAGCACAAGCAACAAAAGCAAAAATAAAAAAGTGAGACTACATCAAACTAAAAAGCTTTTGCACAGCAAAACCAACAATCAAAATTAAAAAGGAAAAAAGAGAAGAAAAAGAAAAAGTAACCTATTGAATGGAAGAAAATATTTGCAAATCATATATCTGATAAGGGGTTATATCCATAACATATAAGAAACTCATACAACTCAGTATCAGAAAAACAAATAATCCAATTTAAAAAATGGGCAAAGGACCCAAAAAGAGGTTTTCTGAAGAAGATACACAAATGGTCAGCAGAGACAGGAAAAGGTGCTCAGCATCATCAGTTATCAGGGAAGTGCAAATCAAAACCACAACGAGATATGTCACCTCACACATATTAGACTGGCTACCAACAAAAAGACAATAAATTGGGCATATACCCAGAGAAAACCATAATTTAAAAAGACACATGCACCCCAATGTTCATTGCAGCACTGTTTATAATAGCCAGGTCATGGAAGCAACCTAAATGCCCATCGACAGACTAATGGATAAAGAAGATGCGGTACATATATACAATGGAATATTACTCAGCCATAAAAAGAAATGAAATTGGGTCATTTGTAGAGACCTGGATGGACCTAGAGACTGTCATACAGAGTGAAATAAGTCAGAAAGAGAAAAACAAATATCATATATTAACGCATATATGTGGAAGATAGAAAAATGGTACAGATGAGCCAGTTTGCAAGGCAGAAACAGAGACACAGATGTAGAGAACAAACGTATGGACACCAAGGGTGGAAAGTGGGGTGGTGGGGGGGGGATGAATTGAGCGATTGGGGTTGACATATACACACTAATATGTATAAAATAGGTAACTAATAAAAAATAGAGAATCTTGAACTTCAAAAAAAAAAGACAATAAACAACAAGTGCTGTTAACAATAAACAACAAGTGATGAGGGTGTGGAGAAAACAGAAGCCCTGTGCGCTGTTGGCAGGAATGTAAATTGGTGCAGTCACTATAGAAAACAGTACGGAGGTTTCTCAAAAAATTAAAATTAGAACTACTGTATAATCCAGCAATTCCTCTCCTGGGTAAGGAAATAAAAACATTAACCCAAAAATGTATTTGCACCCTCATGTTCATTACAGCATTATTTACAATAGCCAAGATATGGAAACAACCTAAGTGTCCTTCAATGAATGAATGGTAAAGAAATGTGACAAATATATACAATGGAATGTTATTCAGCTATAAAAAAAGAAGAAAATATTGCCATTTGTAAAAACGTGGATGGACCTTGAGGGCATTATGCTAAGTGAAATAAGTCAGACAGAGAAAGACAAATACTGTATGATCTCACTTATATATGGACCCTGAAAACACTTAACTCATAGAAACAGAGAGTAGATTCGTGGTTGCCTGGAGGGAAGGGGAAAGGGGAACTGGGTGATGGTGATCTAAGCGTACAAACTTCTAGTTATAAAGTGAATACGTTTTCAAAATGTAATGTACAACATGGTGACGATAGCTAACAATACTGTATTGCATACCTGGAAATTGCTAAGAGAGTTGATCTTAAAAGTTCTCAACACACACACACACACACACACACGCACACACGAAAGACAACTATGTGAGGCGATGGTGTGTTAATTAACCTTACTGTGATAATCATTTTGCAGTTATACATACATCAAATCATCACACTATACACCATAAAATTATACAATGTTATATGTCAATTGTATCTCAGTATAGCTGGGAAAAAACAAACCAAAAAAACCCCCCATCTTCCATCAAGGAAAGAAAATGAATCTCCTGCAACTACCTCATTGAAATGGGGAAACTGGCTTTAGGTGGTGAACAGTGGAATCCCAAAGGTAGGTTAGGAAAAAGCTCCTTTGTCATCCATCCATAGAAGCATAGCAATCTGGGGGCCAACATTTGTCTCAAAACGTATTATCCTTCTATTACACATGCATCCATAAACACTTGATCTCTGGTCTTGAATGCGAACATCCTTATTCAATTGAGTAGATGCCCTTTGAAAAGGTGTTCTGTGTTTGGCATGCAAGAATCAGGCCATTCTAGACAACAGGGCACCACCAGAGGAGTTCTTATGACTTATCATCTCTATGATCCATGAATTAAAAGGCTTTGGTGAGTGAGACCATTATGGTTTATTGCTTCTGGGAGCCGAGTACTACAGAGTATGTGAAGAGAAGCCGGCATTAGTGTCTGAGCAATAAAAATCCCTAAATGCTGATTTACCTGACGGACTAAACTGGCTCTGAAAGAATGCTAACTAAAAAAAACAAACTTGTAAATAAAGATTTAGAGTCCTTTTATCCCAGACATTTTAATAGAAATCTGTATCATTTTCACATGAAACTATGAGGAAAATTGTACATAACCATTTGTATTTCATTATTGGTTGACCTCTTTTGGTTTAGATTACAAAGAAATTGAGAATACCCACAAAAAATGATATGGAAGCTTTCAAAATGCTAACAATATCACTTTTGCTTCTTAGCTGGTTAAAGGGCCCTGAAATTGCACATTTTCACAAAATCATAGTCTAAAAGTTACTTACTCTAACTAGGTTATAATGGTCTTCCAGTTGCTCTCTTCTGGTCTGGGTGATCTATTTGGTCCTCAGCTTCAGCCCCATCTCGTCAGGCAGGCCGAAATCTAAACTATGCCAAACTGCTGAGTGTCTACTCAATGCTTGTACATCTTCAGAGAATTCCACTATTTTAGTTTGAAAGCACATCAGGCATCATACATAACATCACATATGGGAAGATTTCTCTTATTACTGTCAATACCCCTGCCCAAATTGAAAACCCCGTTCCCTAATTCTGGACTAGGCTTTCAAGATCCTTACAAAGCAGTGCAGATACCTGTATTCTCGAACGGGGACCAGCAAACATTTTCTCTGAAGCACCAGAGAGTAAATATTCTTGGCTTTGCAGGCCACGGGATCCCTATAGCAACGCTTCAACTCTGCCACAGTGGCATGAAAGCCATTATAGACAAGACGTAAATGAGGGAACACAGCTGTGCCCCAGCAAACTGTTATTCGTGGACACTGGAATCTGAATTTCATGTAATTTCTACATGTCATGGAATAGTCTTTTTTCCTCTAGCATCTGAAAATGTAAAATCCATTCTCATCTCGTGGGCTGTGCAGACAACATGCGGCACAGGCTGCATTTGGCGCAGGCCCTAGTTCGCCAGCCCCTGGTCCGGAGGATGCGGTTCTCAGGATTTCTAAGCCTCATCCACCCGTGTTATTTTAGGGGAGAGAGCCATTAATTTTACTTCACTTTCTGTTGTAAATCATCAACACATTTCCTAGGGTACTTTCTGTAACAAGGTCTGGAGGACAAAGGGGAAAGCGAAAATCAGACATCAATGTGGCGTTCCAACTTCAGTCACAAAACCAGGGTAGCTGAGAGGGCAGACGTGAGCTGTCCGGACTGTGTTACTGTAGACACACCTGAGAGGCACCAGTGCATCCTTCCTCATCTTGTCTTTATGCTGAAATGCATTGATTTTCTTACAGGGTCATTTTTTTTTTTTTGCGGTACGCGGGTCTCTCACTGTTGCAGCCTCTCCCGTTGCGGAGCACAGGCTCCGGATGCGCAGGCCCAGCGGCCATGGCTCACGGGCCCAGCCGCTCCGTGGCATGTGGGATCTTCCCGGACCGGGGCACGAACCCGTGTCCCCTGCATCGGCAGGCGGACTCTCAACCGCTGCGCCACCAGGGAAGCCCTTTTTTAACATTTTAAATCAATTTGGTAGCTTTCATAGTGTGTGAGGTTAAGTGTCGTATTTTTCTTTCTGTCATGGTGAGAATGAGTCACTATCTGAAACTCTTTGTCTACATTATCCAAATCTCACTGATTCTATATAAAGTATAGCATAATCACAGCATTTGCATGAACCTGATACGAAGTGCTTTTTTATCAAAATGTTGGTGGAATCATCCAAAATTCCATTTTCCAAACAGGTGCTTTGTAGAATTGGGGCCTAATATGTTGGCCATGTAAATTAGCTTCAGGTTCTAAAGCTAGTACAATTGGCATGCTAACGACTTAGAAATCTTAGCAGACAATAAAATACTTTAGGTATAAGAAGTTGAGCTAACTAGGACCACTAATATGCTTTTTGGACGATAAATTTTCTGTTTCATCATGCCACTATAAAAGCAAAGGATATGCCTCAGTTTAAATAATTAATAATGAAAGTCTCTACGTTGTTTAATAAGGGGAACATAAACAGTAAGACCTTGGAGATAATATTTTGAGTCATAATTTCCACCCTGTGTGCTTTCTTGGTTTTCTCTTTATCCCACCGTGAAGAGCAGCTGGCCAATACCTTTGGAATTATTTGCTTCCATGATCCAACCACCCCTCCCCATATTAGCCTCCCAGCTCTTAGAAGTGAGGGAATATGTCTTGTTCATTTCATATTCCCCAGACTGAGCAAAATGCCTATAGTCATGTAAATGCTTAATGCATTTCTGTAGAATGGGTGCATTGTATTATCTTGCGAATCAACTTGTCTGGATTAATTACAAAAAGACATCTCGTATTTCTCTATTCTATCTTCCTATATAGGAAATGGTGATTTTGATTCCGTTGCCTTGGCCTGAGAGCTTCAAGGAAGCAAAGGAAAAATCTCTTATATCTGAAGTTCCCTTACTGGAGCCTCACCGTCAAGACTTCATAATACAGACATTTTAAAGATCTCAGTGTGAATTGCAGCAACCTTAGTCATGGTAACAGCAGATAAGGTGTTTTCTGTAACTTCTTACGAGCCTGTGGGCAACGGCAAGATGTGATGGCTGAGGGCTTGGGATAGTGGTAGGGTTATCCGTGCAGGCTGGGCGTTTGGTGATGCTACAAACTAGGCTGTAAGCTGACAGGTCTAAATGGAGATTCAAGCTATGGTAGGGGTTAACACAGGGCATACAAAGTCGTGCTATTTGTTTTATTGGTGTTATATATGAGATGCTTCTCTGACTGTGATAAAGTACAGAAAATGTCAAAACAAACTTAAAGTGACTTTAAGAACCTTGATTTACGCTCCTTGAAAATGCTAAGCATTTTATTGTATTGCACTTACCTATCTAAAAAATGGGTAAAGTAACGACTTAAATATTCTAAGGACTGTGAAACTATTTGGAAATAAGTCCTTTAGATATCCAGTGGCTCTAACTGAACCTGTCTCTTGAAGTTAAGCATCATAAGGAAAAAATCTAAGTCTGAGTACTCAGCAAATCCAGAAACTTCCTGCCAGATTTTCATCAACTCATTCAGAATGTGTCATTAACTGAAAAAAGGAAAATCTCTTCAGGTGACTGCCCTCCTTTAAAAGGCTACGACTCTGCGAGTTCACAGATGGGTTTATCCTTCATTGGCAATAAGCTGAGTTTCTGCCAAGGGGCAGTGGCGCTTCAGTGGGGAAAAGTCCAAACAGCAGAATGTATTTCAGACAGCTGCAAACTAGATGGAGTGGGGTGAGAACGGAAGGTGAGCTGAGAAGGGTGGTCCGAGCTCCTGTTCTACGTGGGCAAATCTCAGCCCCCTCCTGGAGGCTGTATTGTAGCAGGGACTCCACTTGTACCTTTTCCCTTCGCCCAGCTTTCATCTTGGGATATTTTCTCATCCTTGGTGTCCTTTGAGCTGGATTACACGTCTGGTTTCATTTCCACACACAGTAGGCCAACTCTGGCAGCTCTGCACAGCTAATACTAACACTATTAATACTAGCGAACTTTTACACAGCACTTATGGCCACGCCTCAGAGGTGCTCAGAGTTGGATCTGGTATTTGACGCTTTTGTTAAATAATCCTGAAAACCGTGAAGGACTTATTTTCGGTCGTGGCTGATGACTGGGAACCATCTTGAAGAAATAAAATCTGAGCGCACCTCTCAGCAGCCTCAAGCAGAAAGCTCAGCTCTGGAAGATTTGTTTTCGGTGACCAAGAGGGCTTTGAAAAGGCAAAAGTCTGACTCCTGATGGAAGTTACCTTTGCAAGCGTTTTGCAAGGGGTGGGTATGTAGCAAAGAGTGTAACCTTGCCCTGGAAGAGGTCAGACCTTTGCCCTGGAGGTAATGTTTGTTTGCTTTGGTGTCTTCCACTAGCCAAATAGTAACAATGTGATTTAGGGTGGGAGCTATGGGTCAACAGACCTAGAGACTGAGATCAGCCGGGTGGGTAACCAGTCATTCATACCTATGTAATGGAGCTCCAGTAAGAATTCGGAATACTGAGACGTGAGTGGCCTTCCTGGTTGGCAAGACCACATGTGTACCATCACACATCAATACTGGGAAAGTGAGGCATCCTGACTCCACAAGGAAAGCACCGCAAAAGCTCTGTGTTTGGTACTTTCCCAGCCAATGCCCATGCCTGTCTTCCCTTGGCCGCTTTTAATCTGTATTTTTCCTGTAATAACACGTTAACTGTGAGTATAACGACTTTCAGTGAGTTCTATGAGTCCTTCTAGCGAATTATGAAACCTGACAGTGGTTTTGGAAACCTCCCTGAACTTGCAATTGATGTTACAAGTGAGGATGGTCTTGTGTCGAGTGTTCCCTCTAAACTTCATAGTTGGCCAAAAGTCCTTGCAGTGGCCCAGACTCAGCAGTCAGTATCAGAACTCCCTGGGGTGGTGGTTTAAAATACAGCTTCCCTGAGCCACTCAAAACTACTGAATCAGAACTGGGGGGAGGTTGGGAAGTTGCATGATTAGCAAGTTCCCCAGGTGATTCTTAAGGCTCTCGGAAGTTGAGCATCACTGTCCTAGAGAATGAGGACCCAAATTTAGAAGAAAATAACCTGCCCCACAACGAGAAATACGCCAGAGAATCCTGAAACGCAATCCCAGCATCTTTACCTGTTCAGCTTTCTAGGTAATACCAGGCTTGGAAAATAATCCAACGCGTAAAAGAAGAGCCGGAAGTGACCACCCTGGATGATCTGTTACTGAAACCGAGCAGGACCCTGTGGGGCTCCTGGGCATGCGAGCCTTTCTGTCCCCCTCCAGCCTCCAGGACCTTCCCCGGGTTCCAAAGGGCACATTCGAACAGCTGCTAATCAAGGGAGGAGCAGCCAGGAAACCACCTGAGGCGAGATTCAAGGGGCCAGAGAAGCTCCTCAAGATTATCTGAGACCAGATTAGAGGGGCGCAGGCCCTGAACATGTCCTAATCTTGTCAGCAACCCCACCCGTGAACTATTGGTATAAAACCCTTCATCAAGTCCCCCCTCCCGTACCCCGCCCCGGTTGGGACACACAGTTTTTCGAGGGCCGGAGCCCACTGTGGCCCCCTTTTCCTGGCAAAGCACTAAAGCTATTCTTTTCTATGTCACCCAGAACTGTCTCTGAGATTTGATTCAGCACCGGTGCACAGAGGCCAAGCTTTCGGCGTCATTAGGAAGGCTCCAGCAAAGGGTTATTCCTTTTTCAATTCGCTGGCTTTTCCCAGTCACTTTCCAGGTCCCAGGAAAGCAGTGACCAATAAGGTGTGGTGGTGGGATTTACCAAAGAAAGGTAGAAGCAGCGGGAGCCCGTTTAAAGGGATCGTGTTGAATAACGAGCGCCTGGTCTCACTTGGCTTTCTGGTTGTTTCCCTGGAACACACTGGTTCAGGGAAGATCTGGGGTTCAAGCCAGTGGTGTGCTGGCACGGGCTCACAACACGTATGAAAGCTGATTGTGTGTATTCCTTCCCCAGCTCACCTTCAGTGATATCACATGGTAGGTTGACATTGGTCATGGAGGGAGTATTTACACCACAGAAATCTGCAAATTATACAAATGAGGCCCCTGACCCGCTGGTTGTTGAATATTTACCCGCACTTCACTGGTGCAAGCCCAGGCTGGTGCCAAAGGGAGAGACTGATATTTTCTCATCCTTTTATACCTGCACTGAATAAGAGAGCCGTGACAGACATTCAAAAACCTGCATCTGACTCTAGAAGAATGCAGAGTGCAGTACCTGCAAACAAACCAAAAGGACACCTGACACAATAAAGGTCACTTGCTTATCTGTGTCGGTCTGTGAAAGACAGGGTTCATCTTAATTTTAGGAGTGACATTACAGAAAACTTGGAAGGGGTCATTTGAATATCAAGTATTATTTGTCACCCAGTATGCATATAACCATTATGATAATGGTACACCCATAATGGTTTAAAAAGAGCCGTAACAGTCAGGCTCTGATTTCAAAGAGGGAGTTTTTCTGAAGTTGACTGAAGAGAATTCCTTTCCTTTGGTTTTGAGGTCAGCAGAAAAAAGGCACCACTGTAGGCAACGTGATAAGTGATGGGTATCTTTGGATGGCAGGTCTTTGTGAGCTGGGATTTGTCTAGTAGTGAAGATGTAAGTGAGCCATCAGTTGTGTGTTCACTGGCATTCCATTCTACTTTATCTTTCATTGTAATTTAAAAATTTGAGTTGAGAAATTTCATTATCAGGCAATTGACTGAATTCAAACTAGTACTGTCAGAAAATGTAAAATTCTTTTTTTTTTGCACTTAATTATTAAAATCTTATAGGTGAAATGAAAGAAAAATTGATTTCTGCCTTTATTCTTACCAGATTTTAGTATTTAAAATATTTATCCAATCCCTTGGGCAATATTAACAGTGTGTCTTAGTTGCGTTAACTGTTTAATTCTCTAGAATGAACTCACTAGGTACATTTACACATACAGGGACTTTTTAGATGGTGAGCCTACTTTTTACAAACTGTTCAGATTAACATATATATTTATAGAAATTTTGTAAATATCAGTTGAGTATAATTCTATGTCAGCCTCTCGTCTCTTGTGAAACATTTTTTTTAAGTGGGTCAACTTTTAGACTTGTAAAAAAATATTTATTTTGGTGACTGCCTATTTTTAACTGAAAGAACAAAAATGGTCGCATGAGAGATATACCATGTTCTTGGATTGGAAGAATTAAAGTTGTGAAAATGACTATACTACCTAAAGCAATCTACAGATTCAATGCAATCCCTATTAAACTACCAATGACATTTTTCACAGCACTAGAACGAAAAATTTCACAATTTGTATGGAGACACAAAAGACCCCGAATAGCCAAAGCAATCTTGAGAAAGAAAAACCAAGCTGGAGGAATCAGGCTCCTGGACTTCAGACTATACTACAAAGCTACAGTAATCAAGACAGTATGATACTGGCACAAAAACGGAAATATAGATCAATGGAACAGGACAGAAAGCCCAGAGATAAACCCACACCCATATGGTCACCTTATCTTTGATAAAGGAGGCAAGAATGTACAATGGAGAAAAGACAGCTTCTTCAATAAGTGGTGCTGGGAAAACTGGACAGCTATATGTAAAAGAATGAAATTAGAACACTCCCTAACACCATACTCAAAAATAAACTCAAAATGGATTAAAGACCTAAATGTAAGGCCAGACACTATGAAACTCTTAGAGGAAAACATAGACAGAACACTCTATGACATAAATCACAGCAACATCCTTTTTGACCCACCTCCTAGAAAAATGGAAATAAAAACAAGAATAAACAAATGGGACCTAGTGAAACTTAAAAGCTTTTGCACAGCAAAGGAAAATATAAACAAGACGAAAAGACAACCCTCAGAATGGGAGAAAATATTTGCAAACAAAGCAACTGACAAAGGATTAATCTCCAAAATATACAAGTAGCTCATGCAGCTCAATATCAAAAAAACAAACAACCCAATCCAAAAATGGGCAGAAAATCTAAATAGACATTTCTCCAAAGAAGACATACAGATGGCCAAGAAGCACATGAAAGGATGCTCAACATCACTAATCATTAGAGAAATGCAAATCAAAACTACAATGAGATATCACCTCATAGCAGTCAGAATGGACATCATCAAAAAATCTACAAACAATAAATGCTGGAGAGGGTGTGGAGAAAAGGGAACCCTCTTGCACTGTTGGTGGGAATGTAAATTGATATAGCCACTATGGAGAACAGTATGGAGGTTCCTTAAAAAACTAAAAATAGAACTACCATATGAACCAGCAATCCCACTACTGGGCATATACCCTGAGAAAACCATAATTCAAAAAGAGTCAAGTAACACAATGTTCATTCCAGCTCTATTTACAGTAGCCAGGACATGGAAGCAACCTAAGTGTCCAACGACAGGTGAATGGATAAAGAAGATGTGGCACATATATACAATGGAATATTACTCAGCCATGAAAAGAAATGAAATTGAGTTATTTGTAGTGAGGTGGATGGACCTAGAGTCTGTCATACAGAGGGAAGTAAGTCAGAAAGAGAAAAACAAATACCGTATGCTAACACATATATATGGAATCTAAAAAAAAAAAAAACCAAAAAATGATTCTGATGAACCTTGGGGCAGGACAGGAATAAAGGTGTAGATGTAGAGAATGGACTTGAGGACACGGGGAGGGAGAAGGGTAAGCTGGGACGAAGTGAGAGAGTGGCATGGACATATATACACTACCAAACGTAAAACAGATAGCTCGTGGGAAGCAGCCGCATAGCACAGGGAGATCAGCTCGGTGCTTTGTGACCACCTAGAGGGGTGGGATAGGGAGGGTGGGAGGGAGACGCAAGAGGGAGGGAATATGGGGATATATGTATATGTATAGCTGATTCACTTTGTTATACAGCAGAAGCTAACACAACACTGTAAAGCAATTATACTCCAATAAAGATTTTTTAAAAAAAGAAAGAAATTAGAGTAAACACATTTGCTAAGTTGGGCTAAAGATATTTGCTGTACTAGATTATTGATAGATTTTGAAGCAATTTATGAAGTTAAAGGCATAATAAAATGTGATCTATTATTTAAAAAATGGTTACAATTTCTCATAAAGCTGATTCACTTTAATACCGTTTCCTTAAATTGCCCCTCTTAATACGGTTTTCTGATGCAAAAGATAATGCAGTTGAGAGACTAGGGACATTTACTGAGCACTTACTGAGTGCCAGACTCTCTCCTAAGTACTTGAAGTACTTTATCTCATTTAATCCTCTCACTATCCCTAGGAGATAAGCACAAATCTGATCCCAGTTTGCAGATAAGACGACTTGCAGTTTAAAGGGGCTAGGAAACTGACCAAGGTCAACAGATTCTAAGAGGCAGAGGCAGGGCCAACCTAGACAGTCTCTTACCCAAGGCTGTGCTCTCACCTCTCTTCCTATTTGGTCTCAGACTCCAGACAGGACAGAGCCAGGGAAGACCCCAGAACTGATTCACCACATACATGTGATTCTGAAATAATTGTAGCTCAGTTTGAGGGGTTCCTAGGAGAGAGCTGTTTTGCATCATTTGATAAAATGAGATTAAATTCCCAACAAGAGCATCTTGAGTCTTGGCCACGGTGTTGACTGGAATCCCAAATACTCAAACAATCAAGTTTTGTCTCCTAGTCATTGCTAGTAATTGATTGACGGATGGATCAATTGAACAAGTCTAGCAGATCAATCACATCATTCTCATGGATTTGCCAGTTTTGCGAGCAGACGTGGAAGGATAACTCCCAGTACAGGGTAGTCTGATCACCAGGATCATGACTGGGTTCGTTACTTCAGGGCACAAAAGTATTTTACTTTTTAAATAAACTGCTGGACCCTCCCACGTTCTTACTAGCTGGAAGTTCAAAGTCTCCTCCTGGAACCCACTCCCTAGTGTTTTCTTGAAGGGTTATGTGCTTGCACAGGCCTCAGCTATGTCCCACTGAGGGTTGCCGTCACCTTAGTTTTTACTCATCTGTTCAGTGTCACATATCGTTCCTGAGTGTATGGTGCTCTATCAGGGTGGCTGGGCCCCAAGAGACTTTCAGCTTCAGCCACAGGCTCTGGTAGGCAAGCTCTCCCCCAGGAAAGCTTAGTCCCTACACGTGAGCGCTGGATACCAGCCAAGATGCTTCTACTTTTGAGTTTCCCTTTTGCCCACAGTTTAAGGAATAGATGTGTGAACGGAACTTGAAATGCCAGACTCCAGTCCTGACCAATAATTATTTTGTTATCTGCTTGTCATAAGAAAGGTCTAGAGGGCTGGGCTAAGGTCAGTCGGTGGGGGGCGAGAGATGCTATGGAAGAAGGCCTTGGAGTTTGGGCTTCACTCAACGAGCAGTAAGTGTAGCCACTGGAGAATCCGAGTAGGGAGATACATGAAGAAATGGACGCTCAGGTAATTTAAACTGAGGCGGTACCACCCCTCTCATGTGGGAGCACTGGAATGGAAAGAAAAAGTTGGTTTATGATCCTTACATTTTAGAGAATTTGTAAGCATTTCATTAAGCTCTGCAATCACGAGCTCAAGTCATTTGTTACTGTTGGTGGTCATGGTGGAAGACTGAGGGGAACCTGGGGTCAGAGAAGAGAATGAAAGCCAAGCTGTGTGTTAGACCTTTTCAGCTTACCAGAAACAGAGATGCGCTTTATTTTTCCCCAGGTGACTTGGTGTTTATTACATGGAAATATAAAGAAATAAGGCAGAACACTAACGGAGACCGTGAACCACTGTAGAGCGAGCGTAGAACACGTCTCGCGGGACAAGCGTTGGAAGTGTTGTGTGTTCCTCTAAGATGATGGTGTCTCAGCTACTCTTGCTTTCTCTCCTGCCTCTGCTCTCCTCTTTAACTCATAGCTTCTGTTTGCTGATAGACTCCACTGCCATAGGGCTTCTGATTACTGCTGTTTTCTCCTTTCTCTCTTTAAGTTCACCCATTTATTATCTAGCTCAGAAGTCTCTAAGCCTTTTCTCTAAAAGGCCAGATAGTATATATTTTAAGCTTTGCAGGCAATATGGTCTCTGTTGCAACTATTCGACTCTGCCAGTGAGCACAAAAGCAGCCAAAGACAATGTGTACATGGATGGGTGTGACTGTGTGCCAATAAAGCTTTATTAATGAAAACTGAAATGTGAATTTTGTGTAAGTTTTACAGGTCACAAAATAGTATCCCTCTTGTATATTTTTCTAACCATTTAAAAATGGCAAAAACATTCTTCACGCACAGGCCACGTAAAAATGGCTGGCATGGCTGGCTATGGCCTGAAGGCTGTAGTTTGTCCAGCCTCGGGCTGGATCCTTCTCTAAATCACATTCATGTTTTCCAACAGAGAGGACATATACTGGTTTAGCTAGTGACTACGTTTAGGGTCTTGGGTTCTGACGCTGAACAGCTTGAGTTTGAATTCCAGATTCCAGCACTTAGCCGCATAACCTAAAGCAAGTCTATGTTGAATGAATTTATAGACCCTTAGTTTTATCAACTGTGAGTGGGGTTAGAAGAGACCCACGTGACAAAGCATAGTGACCTAGATATAAGGAATTCCAGGTATCTCTCTCTCAGAAGGGGTATGTGGGCAGGGCGGGCTCTCAGATCACCATGTTCTGCTCTATAATCATGACTAATATTCACTGATCGTCTAATATAACAAGGAAGAAAGAAGAAACATGTCAGAGGATGGAGTCTAGGGAGGGATAGGAGGGGTAGAGTTGTTACAATAAGATAAAGAAGTTGTTTTAGGAACAGAAGAAGTAACAGTGAAACAGCTGCTCTCAGGGCTTTTTAGTTTTAAAATCTTTTCATTTCAACCAGAGACACAGAAAACACGCAAATCAAATGTGTGTCTCAATAAATTACTGTAAGGAGGACCCCACCCCGGTCAAGAAAGAGACCCACTGTCTAACAGAAGCTGCTTCCACTGACCCACCTCAGTCATAACCCCCTTCCTTCTGCCCTAAGTAACTATTATTCTGACTTTTAGAGTAATCTCTTCTTTGAGTTTTTCTTCTCATAGTTTTATCCCCCTAACATGCATTCCTACAAATGGTAGCTTAGTCTCATCCATTAAAAAATTTGATATGTCTTTTAAGTCCCTTTTAATCTATAGGTTTCTCCCAGATCCCTTTCATTTTCTTACATTTTACTGAAGAGCTTGGGCTGTTTCACCTGTAGTGTTCCCCGTAGTCTATATCCTGCTAATGCGATACTCTCAGGGCAGATCAACTTGCTCCTCTGTTTTTTGAATTTCCTGAACATTGGCAGCTGAATCCAGAGACTGGATCCGACCCAGGTTCGATCCCTTTGGCAACGCTAAAGTTGTCTTTATATCCCCTAGTGTCCCTCCTAGTTTAGTCATCACTTCCACAATGTTTTTTGGAAGGACTATTTGGGGCACACGATATCTGGTTCTCTCACTTTCTGTGATCTTAGCAGCCATTGATCCTAAATGCCCACATCTACTCATTCGTGAAGGCTGCAAAAATAGTGATGTTCTAATTCTATCATTTCCTTTTCACATATTAGGTGAATACTTATATAAATAGACACCTACTTCATCTACTAGTTGCTCCCCAGTGGATTCTTTCCCTTTATTTTCCATTTTTCAAGATAATCGATTCCTTATCTTGTGAAGATAACCAGTGCTTATTTAAAAAGCTGTATCATTACGAACTCATGAATTTAAACAAATTGTCTCGGTCTGATCGACTGCAATGTTTATCATTATCGAAGTTCCACTTGTCCAGTCTTTGGCTGGTAGAGCCTCTTGGATGGCTGTTGAATCCCTCTGACATGACCTTCGAAGTCTCTGATAGCTTCTTTGCTACCTTCTGTTAGAAGATGTTCCAGGTTCCACTTGTATATTTTTTGCCCCAGAAATAGAGTTAGCCATTTCCCCCAGAAATTCCAGTTTTTTTTTTAGTGAAAGAAGATATTCAAGTCCACAAGCTGCCAGGGGGCGATCATGGTTACTAGGCTGGCCATTGTTTCTAGCCCTTTTAAATGCACAGAACCAGGAGATATATGCATGCCTTTAAATTTCATGAATTCCTGTTTATATTCTAATTCTAGTTGAAGATTATGAAGCTTTTACTTAACTTCTCTATTTCATCAGTGTCTCTTCCTACCTTCTATAGCTCCATCTCTATAACACCTTATTTCCCTTTTTTTAAAACCCTGAATTTTTTTTCTTAAGGAACAAAAAATGATAAAATTAGAAGATCCCATAATAACGCATCTGCTTTTATCTCATATCACACACACACCAATCTCAAAATAACAGTACGAGTATCACCACCAATATGATAGCTGAAAACTTAAAATAAGGTTTTTTATATATGTTCTCCCCTCATTTTTTAGTAGTCATAACTACACTGTCAGAGCCTCTAACCATTACATAATATACTCTCTCTCTGCCTTTTAACCCTCATTTCCTCTCACTTTTACTGGTAAATATATATTTCACGCTCACCACCAGCCCTTAAGTGAATGTCTCTCTAGGCATAAGCTCAGCCCCTACTCGATTCTCCAAGAAGGGCTCATGGGAACGATAGTCCCAGAGTTCTTGCATGTTGATAACGGTTTAACTGTCCCCTCTATACTTGAAAGTCAGTTTTGTGAGATAGCAAATCCTTCGCTTACACTTTCTTTCTATGTTAAATATATTACTCTGTTTTTCTTCTGGCATGAAGCATTGTTGTTGAAAAGTCTGAGGAGAATCTAATTTCCTTTTCCTTATAAGTCACGATTTTTTTTCCTAAGATGCTCCCCCATTTTCGCTTTGTATTTACAGTGCAATGATGTTACTAGTCTTGATGTTGGTAGTTGTGGAGTCTCAGGAACGCACTGCACACTTTTCATCTGTAGCTATGAATCCTTATTTCAGGGAACTCTTCCAAGTTACTGTTTTTAGTATTTATTCTGTTTTCTTGTTTGGGTTTTCATCTTCAGAAACTCCTATCAATCACTGGTTTGATTTCCTTTTCATTCCTTCAATATTGATCATTTTCTCTCGAATCCCTTTTGTCTATTTCATTTCTTTTTGATGTTTAAACATCCCTCCTTTTCACTTTCTATTTCACCTGAGACATTACCCACCGCGTCTATAAGCTCTGGTGCTCCTTCTGCTCTAGTCTTCATCGCTAAAATGATTTTCCCTTTAATTTATAACTCTTTCCTGGAGTCTGTCACTTCTCCTCTGAGGTGTTCTGACTCGTGATTCCTGTTGCACTTTCAGGTATTGTATCACTTTGTTAATGTTTTCTTAATGTTCCTTAGCTTGTTTGGAAACAGCAGGCTGCCGATCTGATCTTTTTTGAGGACACATCTTTCTGGTGCGCTTTCATTGTCTGTTGGGATGTTATTCTTCCACATGGTTTCTTCTTTCTCTCATCATAACACTGTGTGGGATTTGACCTCAATACTTTTCTGTTGTTCCTTTCTATATGAAATTAGTTTTCTTGAACTTTAGGAGTGAGGCTGGATTCAGGGTAGCTTTTCTAATTTCCCAGGGCTCCCTCTTCTGTTGCTTTTCTGTAAAAGTGTGCTGGCTCGCTTTCCCAAGTTTCCTGGCTCTCTTCCCCTCTACCCTTGCTCTGGATTTTCCCTTGACTTTGTCACTGTTGTCCCCACGCCCTGCTCGCCTCTTTCTACTCTGCAGGGGGCCCAGGGCTGCATCACGATGTCTGTGGCTCCTAGGCCCTTGTGGGCCCCTTCCTCCATTAAAAACGTTAATAAATTACCCTTTACAACTGCGCTGGTATTAAAATGAATATATTAAAACATTTTCTTTGGCCTAAAAGTGCATTTTTCCTTCTGATTTTAAAAGAAATATAAACATTCCATGGGTCCCCAAAAGGCCAGTGGGCCCCAGGCATTGTGGCTACTGTGCCTGATGGAGAGTTTGGTCCTGAAGGGGCCCTGTCCTGGAAGAGTGCCCCAGAGGGTCACTGGAGAGCACCCTCCTGGCTCCACTGCACCAACCCTGCCAGGCTTGTGGGCTTCTTACGCCCCCTCCTACCATCCTCCTACACAGACTTGGCACCCATGCAGCTCTTAGGCTATTGGTGGTTCATCTCCATCTCCTTGTATTTTGGCATGTGTGGGATAACTTGTTATGCAGCTTTGTTGTAAATATTGTCCAGGGAGTTTCGGTTTTGCCCTCTAGTAGTTCTGTCTGCTTTTACGTGTGGATTTACAGACGGAAAAGCTGTGGTGCCGTTACCACCATCTTCCTTTCTCCGAGCTTTTAATAAGCTTCCCAACTCAGTAATTCAGGAGGACCTCCTCACTTGCCTGATAAATGCAAAGTAAGATCCTGTTGCTCCCCAACATGTCCCTCTTCCTAAAATTCTAACAGTAAAGGATTGATTTGGAGGTGACGAGCATAGTTTAAGTTACAGGTATCTTTGAGATGGTTACAGGAGAGTAATCAGCTATTCATACATCGGAGTGAATGGTTTTCAGAGAACTTGGCTTTCCATAGCGCGGCATTAAGCGATGACGGTGAGGTGGAGGTGAGAGAGAATTCTGAAGTCGGGACATCTGGCAGCGAACCAGCTTCTGGGTACACAGTGTCTCTAGGCTTCACGTCCTTTCTTTTACACCTTGCTTCATGGTGCTAGGGCTCGGAGTCCGCAAACTACATTTCCCGCACTCCCTTGCACTTGGCATCTTGTAGGCTTCCGCAAACGGTAGACAATTGGAAGGCAGGAGGAAGGAAAATAAAAACTTCTTTTTTGTTCCCAGGTCCTGTTGGCACCGCCCCAATAGAAGAAGAGCGCTAAGGCGCAAGCCTCCATCTCCCTTTGGCACTGTCGGCGCCAGCTACGCCGTGCCCCGCGGGGTGCCATCCTGCCCTTTGCTAGCCAAACCACCAGGCACTTGCTGACCTCAGAGGTTTGAGCACCAAGTACGCAGGGCCCCTCCTTTCAGCTCCGAGGCTGCAGAAATCTCAGCTCTTGCCTTTAGCTCCCCTGGCGGAGGGTTGCAAGCTACTCTCTGCAGTCGCTGCTACCTGGGTGGCCTCAGCCCTACAGGTTGGAGTTGTTTCTAGTGATTACGGATATTTAGGTAATACTTCGGCATCCCTTTCTTTATTTCTTTACTCTTTCATCCTTCCAACTAATACTTGGTATAAAATTTCTTCAGGTCTATATACCTAGTGTAGTTTTTGTTTTCCTGACTCGTTATTTGAACTTGTTTTGCAAGTTCTCCCGGTTTTTCAGCTGATTTTCTCAAACTGGTCTGCCATGTTCTTTTAGTGAATATATGTTGGTATGTTGGCCCTCAGGAAGGGCTCACGTCTTTCGTTTTTTTTTGAGTGGGAATTATGATTTTCACTTTCGCCCATTGAAACTTGGTCAATGGATATGTGCTTAATGAAAGTATTTAAATACCTATATCTGAATACTAACTTTGTTATTACAAGGGGAAATGATAATTTTATAACTCAATTTTGTTAAAGCATCTAATATACTCAAATCATTATGCCAGGAAAATTAGATTTAGATTAACAATGATATTTTAGAAGTAGGACAAAGGGATTAGAAGATAAAACCTAAGAAGGAAGATTAAATAAGCTGTTATTATTTCTCTAAAGAAGCCAGAAAGCATGTGTAATATTAAAATTATGAATGATTTTATGGAAGATAATAAATAGCTATAATAATATCCATTTTGGGATGACATGACTGTGTTTCTGCACTGAATGTGGAAGAGAGGCTGGATTACAATGGATTTCTTGCCGTGAAGGTTGTTAATAAAATCAGCTGATAAGAAATAATGGGAATCTCATTCTCTGCATACATACAAACACACTAGGTATACAGACACACATATATTTCTATATATACTGAAAAAATGTATATATATTTCTTGTCTTCCTAGGATGAGTTATTGGAGTCCTGCCAAGGGCATGGTATGACCAACTAACCTCTAAATGTTTTTTTCAGCTTTTAGAACTGTATTTCCAAGAATTTATGATCTTCTTAGCTGTATTCACTCCTAGCTCTTGTTTTGTTGTTGAAAAGCATACCCAGGGATTTTATTCAGTTGGAGGGGCTGCTAATTGATTTAAAAAAATGCCTTTTGTCCCTGGTCATTAATTGACTGATGGAGCAGCTGTTGGTCTGACAAAAACCAGGCTGAAAAGCGGTTCCCACTATGGGGTGGTCTGTTGCTAAACATTATTGCTTTTGCTTGTCCATCAAAAAAGCACACCCTACATATTCCCACGGATCGGGGGAATGTTTCATTTAAAAGTATTTCTTCACTGTCTTTAAAATAATGTCACCTTGAGCAATCACTAGGTAAAGTTCAGTTAACCTTAGATATTACATAGAGAATTTAAGGTTTGCTACCGTTCAGTAGTTCTAAGAGTTTAAAAGCATGAGCCTGATCATCAAAAAAAAAAAAATTCTCCAGATACTGAAAATCTTCAAGTCTAATGAGACTTCAGTTGGTTAATAATGAAAATGACTTTTTGTTCTTGGAGTACAGACCCGTTGGACTGAGTCAATATTGCCTTTATGAATAGGATAGCATATTAAAAGCATTAAATATACTATGAAGTAATATACCATGTCTTTTCCTCAAAGATACTTGTAGCTAATACTATATGGTATTGATTTATATTTGGTGGCATTGGCTAAAAACTCTTAATAACTAGTGTGGTACCAGATGAATAGATAAATGCAATAGTGATTTATGAAAGTAAAACCTCAGATACAAATAATAGGAAATTGAAGGGCTCAGTCATAAATTAAGCAAATACGTGTATTTTAGATATCATGGGAATGAACTAAAACCAGAATCCTGGCGTCTCTAAGTAACCCAATGACTATGTTTACTTTTTGGCAGCCATAGGGGTAAGAAGCGGAAAAGTTTTGTCTTCTGCAATAGGAGAGACAGAGGGAGACTGGTAGTTTCTACAAGTCGATAAAGCCTTACTAGGCATTAGCCTCTTGGAAATTATTGTGACTAGTGGGGAGCGTAGGTCAAGGCTGGTGTCTTGGTTGACTGTAGATTTTCCGTTCCTTTTGACTCCCTGCGTTGCTGCCGTAGAGACCCATGTTGGGGTGACCCAGACTAATCTAGGAAGGTCTATTTTTCTCTTAGCACTTTCCTGCAACCTAGGCAAGCCCTGACTGGACTGGGTGTCAGGATACCTAATTTCCGGTCACGCTTCATGTACCCCATAGTTACGTGGCATAACCTTGACAAAGATCTCTGTGCCTAAGCTTTCTGTTAGCAACATGGTTCCTTCTCTCTCTCTTTTTGTGTTAAAGATTAGTGGCTTTCGTTATGTTTAAAGCAGTGAATACTTCTCTACAGAGAAGCCCAATGTATTACTGTATCAAACCCATGGAAGTGGACTTCTCTGTTGAAGGGATGGAGGTGGCCTATGTCCCTTTATCTGCCTTCCTGTTTCCTGCTGGCCCTTAGGGTACTTGAAGGAACCCCTAGGTGACAAGGGATACCCTCTGAAGGCCATAAGGTCAGATGATCTATATGCTGCTGCATTCCAATTATAAGACACAGTTCTAACCTACAGTTACTTTATGATCCAGAAAACCCTATGGCTCTTTTCATATTCATAACAAAAGTCATTTGTAAACATAACACTTAAAGTATTCAATATCAACCCACGATGGAAAAATTCACTATATATTTTATCTGGATTCACTGGTGTAAAATTATTTTTAGAAATATATATGTACACCTACATCGTCAGATATGTGTCTATAACTACAGTGGGATAGAAAGGTGAAAATACGATCATATGAAACGGTTCCGAATCTGACAATACAATTCAATTCAGTTCCATTCAATGAGCATTTATAGAGCACCTACTGTGTGGAGGCCACAGTGCCCAACCGTCTATAAGGCTCCCAAAGGTTACAAAGATGAATGCCAGAGTCTTTCCTCCATTTATTTTTAAAGCCTTCCCTGTCAGAGACTGTACCTTTTTAATACATTTTAAGTATAAGAAGTGTAAGCTACCTAGGGAAAAATTGGCTTGAAGCACAGAGAATAAATAAATCAATAAAAAAGTGTCACCGAATAGGGCAAACATCTTGCAGCCGTGTGTGGGCAGTGTGGACCACGCGTCACGTAGAACCGTCCCTGAAGGGACAGCTATCTGGTGCTTCTTGTTTATTAATGCCGACCCATCTCCACTAATGGATTTAGCGTGAAAGGAAGTAGGGAGGCAGTCAGCAAGTGCAAGTCGTCAGATCTCAGACTTCCATCCTTCATTGATAGTAATGCTATCTTCTACCAGCGCAAGTCGGTACGACATGGTCTGGAAGCTTAATACGAGAGAAAGAGTTCGGATGCTTTATTTCATGTATTCATTGACATCAAGCACCAGACGATCTCATATGACATCACGTGCCTTCATTTTTATCCAATGAAGAGGAATTTCCCTTCGGAGTTGGTCACAGTCTTGATTTTGGGTGTTTCCCCCCAAAAGTGTATTATTATTTTTTTTGTCATGAAAACTGAAATTTATTTATTTTTTCCAGCTATATTGAGATATACATGAATATTAACATTGTGTAAGTTGAAGGTGTACAACATGTTGATTTGATATACTTAATATTGAAGAATGATTACCACCCTACTGTTAGATAATACCTGCATTATGTCGGCTATTTGCATTTCTTTTTTGTGGTGAGAGCATTTAAGATCTACTCTCACAGCAACTCGTGAGGATATAGTACAGTATTAAAAGTGTATTATTTCGGGCTTCCCTGGTGGTGCAGTGGTTGAGAGTCCGCCTGCCGATGCAGGGGACACGGGTTCGTGCCCCGGGCCGGGAAGATCCCATGTGCAGCGGAGCGGCTGGGCCCGTGAGCCATGGCCGCTGGGCCTGCGCGTCCGGAGCTTGTGCTCCGCAACGGGAGAGGTCACAACAGTGAGAGGCCCGCGTACCGCAAAAAAGAAAGAAAGAAAGAAAAATAAAAGTGTGTTATTTTAAACATTTTTTCACTTCTACGGACCTGCAACAACCCTGAATGAAAACAGACTTAGCTTGTAGGAATGAACTTATTGTGTAAATCTGCATAAAATAAGCATTTCTTTATTTTTTTCTTTTTTTTTCTTTTTTTTTTTAACATCTTTATTGGGGTATAATTGCTTTACAATGGTGTGTTAGTTTCTGCTTTATAACAAAGTGAATCAGTCATACATAAACGTATGTTCCCATATGTCTTCCCTAAGCATTTCTTTTAATTAGTACATTTTCTTTTGTAGTCTCTGATTTCAATGATGGGAACCCTAAGCCTATAGCCCCTGAGCCCTGGGCAGCCCATGGACTTGAGGAAGTTCAGGATGCGTTTGAGTGATCACCTGAGAGGTTTTGTGACTATATTTATGATGGGTTAGCAACTCTGCTCTGGATTTCTTTTTTTGTCTTTTTTTTTGCGGTACGCGGGCCTCTCACTGTTGTGGCCTCTCCCGCTGCGGAGCACAGGCTCCGGACGCGCAGGCTCAGCGGCCATGGCTCACGGGCCCAGCCGCCCCGCGGCACGTGGGATCTTGCCGGACCGGGGCACGAACCCGTGTCCCCTGCATCGGCAGGCGGACTCTCAACCACTGCGCCACCAGGGAAGCCCTGGATTTCTTTGTGAAATACAAGTTAAAGAAAAAAAAAGTGTTATATTTCTTCTTTGCACCAAATACACTTTGGGAGAATTCAAAATATTCATTTACAATGTTAGAATAATCTTAGAAGTAACAAATCGAGGCCCACAGAGGTTATACGACTTGTTCAAAACTACGCAGTGAATAACTGCAACGTTGGTACTTTCCAAGGCCTTCTGCGTCCCAGTGCAGGATTCTCTATATTTAGTCCATGTGTTTTCAATTCCTCAGAGCCATAATCTGTGATTTAGAGACCCATTTTTATCTCTGAGAGTACTCAACCCCAAAACAAAACAAAAGAAGGAGATTTTTGCAACTATAACCTAATTCTACTGCAGTTTACTGCTGCATGTTACCTTTAATCTACTGTTCAACCTTTCTTACTCAAAAGCAAACTCCAGCACAATTGATGCCAGAAATAGAGCAAAAAAAAAAAAAAAAAAAAAAAAAAAACGAAGAGAAAACACCTTCCTGTAAAAAGCCCATAAAATGAACTTGAAAGAAAACTAATGAATATATTTCAAATCTCTCTCCCCTTTTCTTCCTCAGCCATAGCTCGCTTCCCCGTTTCTCATGTAATATTCAAGGGTCTGCGCTCCACGGCAGGTAGACAGATGCGTCAAGAAGCAGACATGTGGAAGGTAAAAAAGTTTTGTTTTTTTTTTAATATCAACAGATTTTTAGAATTCGCAAATGCTAATCCTTGTGCAATGGTGTCTTCACTAGCTTCCTACAGGATCAGGGCTATAACGATAGTGTTAGCTTCTGCCACATCTGGGAGACGCCCATCTGGTGTGTCACAGTTTGTTCCTGACTCCAGAGTGGGCTGCTCTGAAAGGCCTGAGCCAGTCAGGCCAGCAGCTGGGAGGCAGAAGACAATTCTTGCTCTAAGTCTCCCTGTAAAGGTTTAATGTTTACATCCGAACGTTCCCCAAAAAATAAACAAAGCCCTCCGACTGCCCTAACACCCATGCCAACGCATTTCAAAGGAAGAGCAACTATTGCTACTCTACTTACGCTACTAAAATTTACAAGCTGTGATTGAGATTACACATTTCAACTTAGAGTAGTCCCTCAGAGTTGAAGGGAAAAGCTTGCTGAAAATGACAGAGGTTAGAAAGAGTTGGTGGTTTTCAAGATTCGTATTTCTTTTTACATTTAGGGGACAGAAGCAAGAAAAACATTATAAGAGGAATGGTTTTTAATATTCAGTAGAAAAATGCAATATATATGTACCAAATAGATGCTTCGTTTGAGTCAGTATTTACATGTTTCCTGAGCCCAAATAATATATGTTTTTCATTATTCTAGTAAAATTAAAGAATGGGCATTCAGCGCTCTTTAAATTTTCATATTGCTCGCGCTAGTTCAGGCACGCCAGATCACTCTGGTGTAACAAATTCCTCCTGAGTGTTGCACGGATACTAAAAGACACTGTAATATTTTTCTTTTAAGTGTGAATTGGAGAAAAAATATTAACAGATAGCTACATTTTTTTATGTTAGCCATTATTAGAATTTACTAATGAGAAATCTGACATGCTACTTCTTATTGCTTTAATATGTTTTATACTATAAAATGGTTTTCCACATTCTAGGCATTAATGGCATAATGTGAAAAACAATTCTTTGCAACCTTGTGTGATTTATGGGCCTGTCAGTGGTGACTAGGTGTGGGAGAACTTTGGCTTTTGTGGACTTGCGGGGGGAAAGGCTGTGTGAAAAGTCGAGGAAGCCCAATTAGAGAGAGGCGCTAAGAACAATTTTTAAAAATCTACCCTGCTGAGAGGCAGGCATTTTTTCTGGATGACAAATGTCTGGAGTTCTCAGTTTTACAAAAAAAAAAGTGCTCACCCCTGGCCTCTCCCCCTTTTGTCATGTAGGTAACCTAAGCTGTGGAAAAAAAGAGACCATCTGGAACGAATGCTGTGGCTTCACAGAGACAACATTATTCTCTGCCCCTTCCTCTTCCTCTCTCTTTATGGATGGCAAACAGTGTTCAGATGACGGGTTTTGGAAACTTGTCTTCGGAGATAAATCCTCAGGCAGGTCCAGTGTGCTGGGATTTTGGAGGTTTCTGTGCATTTTGTCAAACGGTTAAGGAAGCTGATAGGCTTTTTGTGAACTGTGGAGCATGAAGAACCCTTTTACCTTCCACTCAGTTTTTTGTTTTATAAATTTATTTATTTTTGGCCGCATTGGGTCTTCGTTGCTGCGTGTGGGTTTTCTCTAGTTGTGGCGAGCGGGGGCTACTCTGTTGCGGTGCGCGGGCTTCTCACTGCGGTGGCTTCTCTTGTTGCAGAGCGCGGGCTCTAGGCGCGCGGACTTCAGTAGTTGTGGCTCGTGGGCTTCAGTGGTTGTGGCTCACAGGCTCTAGAGCACAGGCTCAGTAGCTGTGGCACATGGGTTCATTAGTTGTGGCTCGCGGGCTCTAGAGCGCAGGCTCAGTAGTTGTGGTGCACGGGCTTAGCTTCTCTGAGGCATGTGGGATCCTCCTGGGCCAGGGCTCGAACTCGTGTCCCCTGCACTGGCAGGCAGACTCTTAACCACCGCGCCACCAGGGAAGCCCCTTCCACCCCGTTTTAATTGAGCAATTGATGGAATTTTGCTATCTTGTGAGGTTAAGTTAGACATACACGCCTTGTGATTTATATGTGAATGGTTTTTCATTGTATATTGACATGAATCTTATGAGTACACTACACTTTTCAGCTATCATGGTCAACTGAAGAAAGTCTGCACCAGTTTTCCTTCTAAGGGAGAAATGAAGTGCATTCTTCACATTGTCCATGATACTATATACTTATACTTTTATCGTGCTATCCCTTCACTAGAATTGACAGCTTATATGGCATCCTGTTCCTTGTTCAGGTGAAAGAACAAGGTTTAATACAGAGAAATAGAGAAAATTTGCAGCTTACGTTACCCTAAAAGAGGTACAATATTTCAGCCAGGTAATGGGTGTGGAAAAACCATCCTGAGAAAGAAATCTACAAGTGAATGCTACTGATTTTAAAAGGCATCTTCTTGACAAGAACCAGATGAACACTATCTCTAAAAATCTAATCCGATGGCAAAACAGATTTGTTAGTGTGATTATTGAAACAATTGCCACCTTCTGGTGTAAAGTGATGTCAGCAGGAAACTATCAAGGGAAGTCTCTCGCTTGGGGACAGTCAAGCCCTCAAAGCTACCGTGAAATAGGATTGGACGGGACCTTTCATTTCATATGAGAATTAATTCTCTAAAGGCAGTGAAGAGGAGGCAGCTTACTCTCTTCCCCCAGGCAAGCAGCTAGAAACAAGTCTGCAGGAGGCCATATTTTTTCTTATTCATTTCTTAGTGTGTGCAAGTCTATGTTACCAAGTATTCTGCCAATTAATTTATTCTTTACGTGTAGTTCCATCAGAAAAGAAAAGAAACGGCAGAACTTCTCCAAAGGTTTTATGACTTAAAAAGAAAATTACAGTTCTACATCTAAATTGTATATGAAGGACTGAATTCAAAGGTTCCATTTCTTTCACTGCACACAAACTTCCCAGTTGCTTCGGCACCTTCTTTAAGGGAGCACGGATTCATGCTGGGCTGACCCCAGAGAGAGCCACACACATGTAATTTGTGGCAAACCTCAGTTACGAAGACTTTCTACTCTTCTCGACAAAGTTAGGTTGGTAACCTTACAGGAAAGAAATGCCACATATATTCAATTATCGAATATCCTGCACTGTGTATTAAAAGCATTTTGAAAGTAATAATTCTACCGCGTGGTACCTTGGATTTAAGAACTCACTGACCTTAAATGAATTCAAAGTAGATAAACAAACATTATTTATGTGACTTTATATCTAAATTTTGTCTTTTGCATCTCATGAAATTGTCCTTTGTGGAAAATCTGTTAACGATGCCCTTAATTTTAAAAATTCTGTACGTTTATCACTTCTTGAGCTTCTACAGTTGATAGAACAAATAGAAGAGTTAAAAAAATCAAAGATTAGGTGACCAATAACACATTTCTTCTCCATCAGATTCTTTTTTTGTGCACAGAATTCCTATTTGATTTTTCAATTATTCAAAATGTCAGAATGATAGATATGAGAGTAACCAACTAACCAGGGAAAGCTCTGCCTGGTAATGTTCAGTCTAAAGATGCAGAATGATGCTCATGACGGATTAGCTTTTCGCCCGTTCTGCCTCATTAGGGTTCTCCCAGTTTGACCCAATCCAAACCTATTACTTAATATATATCTAAAAGTAAAATTGCAAAAATGTTCACTGGTACAGTAGAAGCTAGATGAGCAGCTTCAGATAATTTAATTAAGTTGTAGGTCTTCTAATATAATTCTGTAAGTATGTGAACTTTTAACTTGTGTTAACTCAATTTCCTTACGCTTCCATTTACCATTTCTTGGGGACATTACAGTGATTAGCCAAAGTCCTTCCAGCGCCTCATGTTCGCCATAAATTCTTATTTAAATTGACTGTCACTGTCTCATTATAATAAAGTAGGTATTTGACATCTCAAAAAAGACAGCTGGTCTAGTAGAGTACGTTGTGAAAAAGTGGAACTCTTTTTTTTTTCCTCTATCACAGAAAATCCACATAAAATACACCTTAAAAAAGGCCGTCAAGGTCACACAGAATGAAGTGGGTTGAGTACTGAATGTTCATAGGCATGTTTATGCTGCAGAATTTCTTGAGAAAATGGGCTTCTGTGTGACCTTGGTATTGAAAACAGGCACGATGCCATGTTCCCATCTAATTGTTGTATATTTGGTGGCTGTTCACGTGTAGCTGTTGAGTCTGTCAGCATTTGGGAACACTCAGTAGTAAGATAGGAAAGTAACGGCTGCTATACTTCAAAGAGGTCAAATGGGCTAAACCCAGATGAGTCTCCCATACTTTCTCAACTCTGATAACTAAAGGGGTAAGTTGTATAATTGTGCTTCGAAAATTTTCAGTGAATATATTTGTTGTTGAACACAGCCCTAAAAACAAGTGAAATGACCTTCCCGGGAATATATATTTACCCCAAATTCTCTTTAGTTCCCATAAAATGGCATGGCCAAAAAGGTTTTGTTATTGCCAATGACTGTCCTTGACGTTATCTAGACAGTCCAAAAATAGAGGCCTCAGTTCAGGGTCTGGAGTGACCTAAAAAACCCAGGAATGGTATCAGGCATGTTTCCCAGGTTTAGTGCTGGAATTTCTGCACTGGATAGACCAAGAATCCACAGGCAGCCAGAGCTACTTAAAAGTATCAGGAAGGCTGCAAGATAACTGCACGGCAAAGGACAGGGAGTGTCAGTCCCTCTGGCTAACGGCTTCACGTAAACCACTGCTTTTATAATCTGTGTGGCATCAGTCACTTGAGCCAGCCTCTTTCAAGCACTTTTCGTCCACAAAATGTAACACTCCACTGCAGAACCTTCCTGGTACCTATTCAAGATGAATATAAGGATAAATACAGTGATAGTAAAATTAACTAATGTATATTGGAAGCGTACTATATGCTGAGCAATTTGTAAATATGTTTTTCATCTATTTGTACGACTCTAGAATTAGCAACTATTAGGACCCCCGTTTTATAAATAGGACCCTGGGGCACAGTGAGATTGATTCATCTTTGCCAAAGGTGGCAAAGCAAGGCTGCCCAATTTTGGAGTCAGTGTTCTCCGCCATTACACTAAATTGGCCTTGTTATAGCCCTGTTTCACCTACTGGATGGCATTACAGTGAGACTCCCATGCATACTGATGAATATTGAATGCTACATCTTAAGATATACGTTTTCTTGTAATATAAGTAGTGCACGATTGTAAGAAATTTAGATGATACAGGTAATCCAAAAGAAGAAAATAAAACTTGTGACTAATTTATATATATTAGTGCATATATGTTAATCCCAAACTCCTAATTTATCTCCCCCTGCCCAGGCCCCCCTGCCCCGCGATCCCCTTTGGTAACCATAAGTTTGTTTTCTGTGAGTCTATTTCTGCTTTGTAAATAAATTCATTTGCATCATTTTTTTAAAATATTTATTTATTTATTTTTGGCTGTGTTGGGTCTTCATTGCTGTGCACGGGCTTTCTCTAGTTGTGGTAAGTGGGTGGCCACTCCCTGTCGTGGTGCGCAGGCTTCTCATTGCGGTGGCTTCTCTTGTTGCGGAGCACGGGCCCTGGCCTCACAGAAGCACATGGGCTTAGCTGCTCCGCTGCATGTGGGATCCTTCCGGACCAGGGGTCGAACCCGTGTCCCCTGCATTGGCAGGCGGACTCCCAACCACTGTGCCACCAGGGAAGCCCCATTTGCATCATTTTTTAAGATTCCATGTATAAGTGATATCATATGATATTTGTCTTTCTCTGCCTCACTTCACTTAATATAAAATAGGTAAACAACAAAAACCTACTGTATAGCACAGGGAACTATACTCAATATCTTGTGATAACCTATAATGGAAAAGAATCTGAAAAAGAATATATATATATATATACATGTATGTATAACTGAATCATTTTGCTGTACACTTGAAACTAACACAACATGGTAAGCTACCTGTAGGTCAATAAAAAAAGAATAACAGTAAAAGAAAGTTGTTACTAATTTCACTACATAGTGATGACGACTTTTAGGATTTTACTTTATATTCTTCAAGTTGTTTTTTTATACCTGTTTGAAGAATAAGAATTCAGTTCTACTGAGCACGATCTCTTATGATCGAATATTTGATCTAACAATTTCTCATGAACATCTTCCAGCGTCCTGAAATACATTTCTATAACATCTCTTTGAACGACTGCATACTTGACTATTCTGATTTTGAGAGAAATCAAGGTGCAACATTTCACAGCCCTGAGTCGGAATCTGAACTTCACAACTGGACTCGGGTGGAACCACTGCCACGGCTTTATTCCTAGAGGGTTTTCAAACGGGGGCTATGCAGAGGGCAGAGGGGATCAGGATTACGTACAACGTCAGGAACAAGGGCAGCTCGCGCACACCTTTGGAGATCACTCTTCAAGCTGCCTTGTTTTTCTTCTTCAGCATCTCTGCGTGGTCAAGACAAGTGACTATTTTACACACAACAGTTTTGTAATGGGTACCCCCAAGTAAAGGGGTAAAATAACTGGCTAACAGTGGGGTTAGTGTGAAGCCTTGGAAGCAAGGGAAAAAGGATTCCTGACCTTTAGCGGAGAGCCCTGGGCACCCGAGTTTCTTTTGCTTTCCTTGCTGACTTGCCTGAGGGTACGGGGTCAAGTGTCATCTCTACCGAGCCCTCCCCGGTCAGATGCAATCAGATTGACTGATAGCTTTCAGAGAACTAAACAAAATTCTCCTACCTGGGCTGCCTATGCTGGCCAGAGAAATGACTGATGAAGAGTCACTCTGAGCTGGAACTAGACGACCCTTTCAACATCTCATTTAAAACTGCAGCGAGTTAAGGTGGTTTTTGAATTATGTATTAAACTCAGCTTCCAAATATAGCTTGGGTTGTCTCTGAAACATCAACGTCCGCAAATCACGGCTCTTGTTCTCTTATTTGTTAGTCTGGTTGTCACTTCCTATTACCTTTTACCCTGGACTCAGGTGTGTGGCGTCCAACACTGAACCGTCAATATTAAACCACCCTCCGCCTCCTTGGTCTTCCTTCTTCGTCTTGAGCCATGAAGGCTGCCGACACCACCAGTTTTCCTAAAACTGCATGAACTCTGCCTGCAATCTTGATGGAAGCCCAAACCAGCACTTATTTTCCAGTGGGGAGCACTTAGCTCTGCCATCCTTTCTCCAGGATCAAAGCCGCAGTTATACTCTCACTAATAATCACTAATGGAAGTTGTAATGCTCAGGGCAGTCTTGAGATTCATCAGGACCAGCGCTCAAAATACTCCCCGGGGACTTAGCTGCTGGTGCCAAGAGTCGGTCTTGGCATCTGAACCTCTTTCTAAACTCTACCCTCCTCCCGCACTCCCTTCCCATTCCTCCCCACCCCCCTTTCTTCCATTCATTTCTAGAACAAAAAATATCAACCAAGTCCTGTTAAAGCTGCCTCCTCAATACCTATAGCGTCTATTTCTCTCTCTCCATTTCCACCGCTACTCACCAACTAGCTTAGGACACACTCATCTATGACTTGGATTTCTGCAATAGCATAGCCACTGGTCTCCTCACCTTGACACAGCGTCTCCCCAGATCAGTTATCTGCAGTGAGCCAAGTGATCTTTCTAAAAAATGTAGTCATGTTAAAAAGTTTACGTGACCTATGAGTAGGCTATGCATACGTCCCAGTTTTCTGGAACAGTACCAGTTTCTGCTTGTTGTCATGATTAATAATGCCTCTTTCACTCTCAAGAGCGCTCTGTTTCAGAGAAAAAAATTATACGGTCATACTACCTTCTCTCAACCGGCCTCTGTTTACCTCTGAGCTGGACCTTTCCTGCCCCTGCAGTTCCTGAGTTGTGCCACGTTCCCTCTACCCAGGACCTTTGTTTATGCTTTCCCTCTTTCCTGAATATCTTTTCAGATCCTCTTTGCGTTCTACGTAACTTCTATTCATTCTTCAGATCCCACTAGAAAACAAGTTCTACGAAGGCAGGAACTTCTGTCTGTTTGGATCACGACTCTACTCCAAGTGCTCAGAATTGTGTCTGACACATAACAGGCACTAAATAAATACTGGCTGAAGAGGTGAATCTTTTTTTCTTTTTTTTTTTTTACCATTAAAAAAAATGAAGTATAGTTGATGTACCATATTATATAAGTTACCGGCGTACAATACAGTGATTCGCAATTTTAAACGTTGTACTCCATCTGTAGTTATTATAAGATACTGACTCTAGTCCCGGTATTGTACAAGATCCTTACAGCTTATTTTATACATAATAGTTTGAGTTAGTGAATCTTGACTCAAGTCTCACTTCCTCCGGGAAGACAGCCCTGCCTTTTCCCCCCACTCTTCCCCAGGATTTGTTTAGAAAACCATGCATCTCTTTCGGAGCATTTTGGATCATACAATCACTGGTTTGCTAGACTTTGTCGTCAACGGGAGCAAGAAGCCTTCCCTCCTGCTTATTGTTTTGAGTCTGCGTCACACACCATATGCTGATCTAAAAATAGGCTTGGAATAGGTGTACGATGCCAGTGACATCATAGTACGCATTTTAGCAAAATTCTAAAGAAAAATTATGCATGGTCTTATTCTCTAGAAGCTTATACTTTATCAGAGGGAAAGAAAAGGCTAAAATGTACAAGCAGGTGGCAGTACAAGATGACAGATTACTCAGAATTTGAGAACAAAGAAGCCTAGAAATTACATAGATCAACCCTAGCTCATCACAGTGGCATTAAGTGATTGTTACACAGTGATTGTGACAGTCCCATGAGGTGTCTGGATAACAGGCACTTATAGAGGTTCAGAAGTGAAAAATACTGCTGTGTCCTTGAGTGTCAAGGAAAGATTATGAAAGAAGTAAACTTGAATTGAGTTTTGAAGAATTCATCCTCTGACAAATACTTGTTAACTATCTATTATATACTAACAAGAATAAGACACAATCCTTGCCCACGGAGATTAAGGGGCGGCAAGCCACCGCCTCAGGCCAAAGCTGGCCATGTGGTTTTGAAAATAAAGCTCTGTGGGAGCACAGTCACTCCTATTTACTTACATCGTCTTTACAGCTGTTTTTTTGTTTTTTTTTCTTTACTACAGTGGCAGAACAGAGTAGTTCCAACAGAGATCGTATGGAAAATATTTACTGTTTGGCCCTTTACAGAAAAGGTTCGCTAATTGCTGAGTGAAACTCTCAGGCTTGAGTGGAGGAGATAGGCATAAAACACCAAAATTGCACGACATATGGGCTTAGAACAGACACATTGGAAGCTTCACGGACAAGGTGAGAAAGAGGAAGGGCTTAATTAGTCAGGAAAGGGAGCCCGGAAGAGAGGACATGTGAGTGATGTCTTGAAGGATCAGATGATCAGTAGGAAACTGATTATCAAGAAATAGAAGAAAGAAAAAGAGGATACACTAAGAACTAAGGTGAGAATGCAGGAATGAACAACTCTTCTTTGGGGGGAAATACATAGTACTTCCAGGTGGGACCAAAGATTCCCACTGGGAAGCACAGGGTGAAAATTTCATTGAATGAGGCCAAGGGAACGAAGAGCGTCTTGAGCATTAGCTGAAACATTCAGAATTCACCACGAAGGCAATGGGCAGACTTGGAAGGCTCTGGTCCAGGACAAGGAGAATGAAAACGGGAATAGATCTGTAGACTCTGAGTCTGATGACTTGAAATGGAAAGGAATTCTGGGGGACCACTAAAGCAGTCTACTGAAGAGGGTGGAAAAAATTGGAGCTCTGAGAGCAAACTTAGCCCACAGAGCAGTCTTTCTTTGTCTACGTGGTACCTGAACATTTCAAAAAATTAGTTGTCCGCGTTCATGAAAGGATATTTTGCGTAAGAATCTAGATTTCTATGGGTTTTTATCGATCAGAGTATCTGGCAACACCGGGCCTGCATCGTTGCTCGCCAGCAATGGACCGGGGCTGAGCTGTGTGGTGTGGTCTGGGCCAGAGCAGGCTGAATTTACTCGTGCAACATAACCCCTGCGGGCATTGCGATTTGTGGTCTATGTTGCCATCACCTGGGCATAAAGTTTGAAAACATCTTTAATTGGGGTGGAGCTAATACATTCACCTTTCTTTTCCTGCCCTGAACTCATATCTACTGACTGTCCTTTCTGAAGCTTTCTGAAGGTCCACCTGTTTCATTTTTGAACGCTGGGGATTTTGTGCCTGTTTGTGTGTTTTTTAGACTCTTAATTAGAGTATGATAGATCGTGTATGTGAACATCTGCCTTGGGGTTCGGACCTCTGATTTAATTCCAGTGTGGCATATCTTTCTCTTTTCTCCCTCACTAATTTCTTAGAGCCCACATCTTACCTGCAGACCAAACATTCTGACCCCCTGGCCCCATTTCCTAATATTGTAGTTTCCATCTATTCCTTCTTTGCTTAAAGAACCACAACAGCTTTTGTCGGTGCTTTTCAGTAGAGTTTTATTTTGAATTCTTCCTCAAACAAAAACTGTTCCTCCCAAGAAGTTTTTTTAAGAGGGTAGCTTGAGTTACAGTCCCAAGAGGGTTCTTCAAAATCCTTCCTAGGACATTTTCCTAGTGTTGCCTGGTTGCTAAAAATAGGCTACAATGCATTTCAATATAACTCCTGATGGATATGTGATTCCAAGGGAGGGAAATGCTATAAATGGTAGTTAATCTCCTTGCACGCCTGCTGAGTTGGGGTGCTTCCCCGTCACCCCTCCCTGGGACTCTGAACACACGTTGATGCACTGCTCCGTATGTGGGGAGCAGACCCCATCCTGGATTCTGCTGAGCAAGCATTAGAGATACACGTCCATGTCTAAAGCCTGGTTTTGATCTGGTTACATGTGTATTATGTTTTGAGAAAAATGATTTGGTCCTTGAAAAACAGGTTAGTCCAGAAATCTGTGTCAAAAGCAGGCTATAACAGCTGGGACCCTGCCAGAAGACTGAATAACTAATTTTTTTAGTATTTTATAAGAAATGCATAGGATAGCAGGTCTGTGCTATTGCAGACCAAAAATGTAAGGCAAGGTCTTATCCTAGTTGGAAAAGGCCAGCCACAAACCTAATTCCATGACCTTCACTTTCCCCTGCCTTGTCTGCAAAGGGAAGGCGTTAAAACAGATGATCCTAAGGCAATTCTGCGCTAGCTCTGTGAGTTAAGAGGTGGATGAGGGAGCAGTTCCTGCCCATTGGGAATCCAGGTTTTCATGGTGCTTGCGCCAAACTGCATGGACCAAGAAGCTGCTGAAAGCCCCTGTTCCTCCCTGGGGTAAGGACTGAGATGGGGCAAGACTGAGTGCTTCTGCAGAAAGCCTGTGTGATGAGCGGGAAAATGTGGGCTTTGACTTCAGACAGACTAATGTCCCCATTCGAGTTCTTCAACCTCATGTTATTTACTCAATCCCTCCGCCTTTAGGTTTCCTCTTTTACTAAAGAGGCTGATGCCTATTGTATTTGTCTGCCTGCGCTGCCCAAACAAAATGCCACAGACTGGGAGGGCTTAAACAACTGAAGTCTACTTTCTCATGCTTCTGGAGGCTGGAAGTCAAGGTCAAGGTGCCATCAGAGTTGGTTTCTGGTGAGGCTCTTCCTATCTGGCTTGGAGATGGCCACCTTCTCAATATGTCCTTCATGTGGCCTTTCCTCTGGGCATGTGTGGAGACAGAAACATCTCTGGTACCTCTTCATCTTCCTATAAGGTCACCAGTATTATGGGATGAGGGCCCCACCCTTATGAGCTCATTTAAACTTAATTACCTACCTAAAGGTTCTATTTCCAAATACAGTCTCATTGGGGGTTATGGCTTCAACGTACGAAGTTTGGAGAACACAATTCAGTCCGTAACACCTCCCTTAAACGGCTGTTGTGAAGAGGAGAGACAATGAAATGAGATGACACAGCGAAACACCCGACAAAAAGTTCCTGGCCCACTTCAGAGCCCTATCTGGAACCACATGCGCAACCCAAAGAATGGCTTCCCTTCAGAAAGAGTCCTCACCTCACTATACAGTCCCTAAAGAAAATGACTAAGCAGCAATTTTGATAAATTTTAAGTTTACTTTGCAGAAGACTTGATTATGCCTACAGTAGGGTGTATATTTCTTTAAATATTGTTTTGAATCATTTATTGCTTTATTATCAATAAGGTGAAATTTAGGTGGTTTATAGACTCCCTGCAGTTTTCTAGGTCAAGCAAAATTGATTGGGTGGGGGTGAAACGGACCAGGACCCTATGGCCCCTGCCTCCTCCACCGCCATGTCCTCTGCCCACCTTTCATCTGTAGAAAATCTTTTGCCAAAGCGTAAGTTTAATCAGAGAAGCGAGAAAATTCAGAAGTAAAGGAAAACAGTCAAATAGGACAAAATAATAATAGTTTAGTCATAAAGCAAAGTCAAGGACTTTTAATTCTTCTTCAAGGGCTACAGATAATATTCTGAGCCATATCCTGGGAGCTGTCTTGTAGATACTGAAATCCCCACCAGGTGGAAGGAGTTAACTACATGATGACCAGGCTGTAGCCGTGACATGAGCTGCCACAATTCCCAGAACTGGCCTCAAGGAAATGGGAACAAATCAACCCTGGAACTGAAGACTAACTGTTCTTAAGACAATCAAAATGACGCTGGTCAGACCACTGCATGACCATCTTCAAGATGACGGTCGGAGCTGACTGGGCTGTTTCTGCAGGTAGCCCCTCCCTCCGCCTATACCTCCCTGAAACTCCCCTTTAAAAGCGCTTGCCCACTGACTGTCAGTGGGGAGCTGGCCTCTGGTTGCAAGTCCACCCCCAGCCCCCCACTGCTGGTCTCCAAAATAAAGCAAACTTTCCTTTCCATAGACCTTGCCTCTTGAGTATTGGCTTTCGAGTGGCGAGCAGCTGGATCCCACTTGTGGTAACAGAAGGATGCTGCCCAGTGCCTACCCCTTCCTGGTGGGCTTCGCCTGCCTGTACGTCTAGTGCTCTACAAGCAGGTGCCGACCGACTGGAACGTGTAACTGGATCAACAGCTCATCCGAGGCTGCTGCTTGATCTGACGAGCAACGTCTGTGCTATTGCTCCCCAGGAGAAATAATAGAAGTAATGGAAAGTATGTATATATACATGTACATATACACACAAACACACACGTATACCCATACATATATATTGCAATATATTTATATTGTATATCATCTACATCTACACTTATACCTATACCTATATCTATATCTATATAAGAGAAATAGAAAGACTGAAAGAGACAGACAGAGAGAGATCCTAGATGGACTTGATAGTTGAAAAGTACCCCAAAGGAATATCTTCATAGAAAGAAGACAAGACAAGACAACTGGGTGGCCAGAAATGTCTTCAAGCTGTGTACGGCTAATCAGACATTGATAGCATTATCTACCATTTTTGCTGAAATCAGCTCCTCATGAATAAGAAAAAATTTCTACGATTTGACACTGCCTCAAACATTAGGGTTCTTTTGGCTTCTAAATGATTTTTGAAAAGTTTGAATGTGATTTTTAGGCTTCTGTAGCTACCAAACCACATTTACAAAGCCCTGAAACACAAGAATTGTCCAAAGAAGATAAACGGTTAAGAAGAATCATCAGGGGTGTTCACTATTTAAGTCCTGAATGACGGGAATGGACAGAGAGAAGATGTACGCACACTTTTGACTCGGCAATCTACACACATGATTAGGCAGGATCCAGGCGGTAGCTGAGTGGGTATTAGACCAAATACAATTGTTCACATTTGGAGATGCCTTGAGTCTTTCCTGAGACAACTCAGAACCACCAATGTTCAGAGTAGATTTATTAGTGCCAATCAATATGTCAGGCACTGGATAACATGAGAACATATTTTGAAGGTAGAACAGCCCTATATGTTAATACATCAAGATTATTTGAATAGAATGCTCTTCCTGAATCTATATTTCTACAGTTTTTTTTTTTTTTTCCTCTCAGGAGAAAGGAACCAATGCTTTGCCCAGTTGAAATGTCAGTAGCAGACTTAGTGGGTCCTGAGGTTTCTGGGTTCACCATCAAGGGGAAGTTAGAGCACGAGCTGGAATGAAAGGGAAAGGTCTGAGGTTCAAGTCCTTGGAAGAGGCAGAGAGCAAACCAGTTCAACAGAAGCAAGGGTTGCGGGGATTGTCTCAAAGGAACCCAGAGCAGTTTCAGGAGGTGCCGAATAGAAAGAGTGGAAAGGTGCCCTCACGTCATAGAACGGGAGCTTATCGTGAGAGTATCTTCTGAGTCTGCGATCACAGCTGATCTTTCAGAGAGTACCTTCCCCAATGACTGGAATTAAGAGAAATAAGTACCATCTCTCAGGAAGTAGTTGATTGAATGCCAACCTTCCTTTATTAATCTGGAATCCTCTCCATCTTCGGATCTTAGATTTCTGCATGACTGACTCATCTTTCACTGCTGGAAAGTACTTTCCTCATTCGACATTTTTATTCTGTATATGTGTATTCTTAATCTTCAATTCAATACCGTGTGTTTGTAAGGCTTTATCTGAGACTTCAGAGCTGTGCAAGGACAGATAGGACGTCCTGCTTGTGCATAAAGCATTTGGGGTCAAGGGGCTAATGGCCATGAGCCTAACTAAGAGCGGGACACTGTCCCTGCCCACAGGTGTAGTGTGCACCCTGCGGCGCAGGCATGCGGAATGCTTTTAGGTACACGATATATTGGGTCACGTCATGCCTCTGTATCTCCACACAGTCTGAAGCTTCCACATGGAAACACTCCTAGCTTCCTTCTTGCCTTAACAAACCCTTATTTAACACTCACCTCGAGTCTAACCTCTGGGAATGCTTCTCTGACATCCCAGTTTGAAGTCAATGATCTTAACTCTCATGCTGTATTATTATAATGCCTTGCGTTATAATGGTCTGTTTAACTGGCTGTCTTTACCATAAAGAAGGGGCAGAAACTCCTTCTTTATCTGTAGTCCTACTGTCTGGTATGTAGGGAGTTAGGAGGCCCTTCAAGATTTCTGAGCAGAAGGAGGGATGTCTGACCTGATTCTCTCATCTCTTAGGTGTCAGTGTCCGTGTGTGTGTGTATGTGTGTGGTGTGCATGAATGCATGTGTGTATTTTCCTGAGAGTGTCCCAGGTTTTGGAAATAGGAAGAAATAATTAACATTTGCCTGGTGTATAACACACCTGGCAAAACTGAATATAAAGTTTGCACACTAGACTAAGTCTGGTAAAAGGACAAATAAACAAATATGGGGTGTGTATTCAAGTTGAGAGCCCAAAAAGGAGGCATCAGTGAAGTAAGACGGAACAGGAATGGGAGGAATTCCTGGAGATTTGGTTCCAATCGTGTCCTTCCTGTGAGTCTCCTTCAATTCTAATGAGCAGGGGAAAGGCCTGAGAAAGAGTGTACTGCAAGTGGCTGGATTCATTTTATGATGTTATGATACAAAGCAATGTAATATAATACCAAAACCCTGTACAATGGAACACTGATATTTCAGTGTCACAATGTAATTGGAATATTCGGCTTCCGATGAAACAAATTATAGTTCTGCTGCCTCATTTATTATTCTCTTTTTTCAGAGTTACCTCTACAAATTCTTTAAATCCATTTTCTTTTTACTTTGCCACCTATTACTGGGCCTACAAGTGACATGGAACTAGGTACTTTGCTTTATTACCTTTAACCCTACTCATGAAGCATTTTGTTTCTTCCTCTTGCGGTGAATTAGGTTCAGAAGATTTTCTAACTCTGTATAATTTTATTTCATTTTGCAATGTCTTTTTTCTCTCAGTCTAATTTTTAAATCCATTTTCCGTGCGGATTTAATCTTGTATAAAATCTAATGCCTATTAATTTGTACTGATTTACAACATTTATTTCAGTATACTAGAAAATGTTCATTTTTGACATTTGTACTCATAGATAATGCATATCATGAAGTTTTAATGTAAATCACTAATACATTTTTTCATCTTTAACTACCAAAGTTCTTCATGTTTATAGATCATTACTCAAATGTTTTGTAGGATTCATTAAAATACATCACCAGCCATGTGTTTTTCTTTACAACATCTTTGTGCATGTGTGTGGGTAGGAAAGACCCTAGTACCAGAATATTTTAGGAAAATTTAGAATAAAAAGAAAGTAAGGTTCATACTCCTATTCAGAAGTTAATTAAATATTCTTTTGAGAATATAACATTTGAAGCTCTTTTCATCAAGTAGGGAATTATATTACTTTTCTGGGTTTCTTTTTTTTTACATTTATCAATTACATTTAGACAGTTTAACTGCTATAATGAAAAATTTCCTTAATTCCCATTCTGGGGGCCAAAAGATGTTTATTGCTTGGTATAAGCAATTGTGAATGGCGATGAAACTCCACGTAGAGGTAGCGTTTGTTTTTTAAAGTTAAAGGTTCTCTATTCTCATTAGTCTCAAGAATGAGAAGCGTTTTGCCAAGTCCCACTGCTGTTCTCAACCCCTTAATTTGGTAGCCTTTACAAATTTGGTAGCCTTCAGGTGAAAACAAATATGGATGTCTTCGCCCAACTGACTCTCCCAGCAACAAGTCCTTTAGAAATGTGTTTCTGTTCTACCAGCAGAGAGTTTGGTGGAAAGAACGTAGGCTCGGGTTAGACACGGCTCCACTCAAATCCCCACTCTGCTACCCACTGACTACAGAACTATGGGAACTCTCTGAACCTCAGCATTCAGGCAAAATGGGAATGATGTCACTGCCAATCTCAGGAATTGCCTCAGGAGTGATATACGCAGCATGGTGCATCGTGCAGAAGGTGTTCCAGAAACTTCTAGCTCCTTTTCCTGGCAGACAGTGCAAGTCCACTAATGCAATGTACAGAACGACGGCTAAAATCATGGTAACGTAACTGAACAGAAAAAAAAAAATGACCCTCAAAAGCAGTCCTAGATAGAGAAATCAGACTGTCAGTTAACAGAAGCACAAACTTTTAAAACATAATTAAAACATGTTTGAAAGTAAGTAGATTAAACTCATCCTATACTGCAGAGACCAGGCACGGCTAGTCCCTGAGCAGAGAGAGGGAATCTCACTGCACCTGAAGGGCCTTGGAGAAATCACCAAGACGCCAGCAACGGAGTCAGATCCATCTCAGGAGGCAGAACTGGGTTTCTCCAGGTAACTCAGAATTCTTAAAAGCCCACTAGGGTTTTCCTCTCTCCTTTGAAACGGCTGGGATTTAATATAGACGGGAAGATTCTTTTTTAATTATTGCTTTGGGTCGTATCTTCCAAAGCTTTGGTCAGGCATATTATAAGTTGATGGTATTGCTACCGTGGCTTTTATTTTGGCCTTAAACTCACAGTAAATCCATGCAATAATATCTTTGTAGCCTTCCCTGAGAAACACTGAACCCTGAGCAGGGGATGGGGGAGCAATCGTTTACGGCCATGGGCCATGAACAAGCTGCTTTAGTCTGAGGCAGCCCAGCCTCACCAGGCCCTTTCATGAACACTCCATTCATCTAAGATGGGTCCCTGCACCAGATATCGTATCTGGCTTCTGCAGTTGTATTTCAGCATCACTCAGCAGCGAGCAGATAAGGTAATATCTCTGAAAGCTCCTAGACGGAAGGCTGCCAGACTCTCCGCACTGAAATCTCACTCTCCTTTCAGGTCTGAAGGGCTGCAGACGTGAAGGGAGGACGGAAGACAGAGGAAGGAAGACAGAAAGGACACTTGCATGGACTGAAGATAAGGAAGCTCCCAGGGCAGAGATACCCACAGTAGGTCCCAGCAGAGCCTAGATCCGTGAAAGGGGATGCCAAGATGCCACTGGAAAATGTGGCTGGCTCTGCGAATGTGTCCTCCGTATTCAAGCTTGTATTTTCAGTATAATCCCTGTTTTCACATATGCAAAAAAATCAACAAAATTTAAAAGAGCCCAAGTCAGGGAGTCAGCACTTTCTCCGTCTCTATTTTTAAATTTATTTCCTAATGGATTCGGCTAAAGACACAAACTTTGGCTGTGGTGGAGCCCAGACCAGAATCCAAATCTCTTTATTATTATTGTTGTTGTTACTGCTGTTAACTTTGTTATTGCTAGCTGCTGTTTATAGACTGCTTACTGTTTTCTTCGCAATATGTTTAGTACTTTGCATACATAAAAGCATTTGAGTTGACTTGAATGGGTATTTCTCCGAAGAAGATATACAAATGGGCAACAAGCACATGGAAAGATGTTCACCATCAGTAGTTATTAAGGAAATGCAAATAAAAACCACAGTGAGGTGTCATCTGACACTCACTAGAACGGCTATGATGCAAAAAATGGGGGAAAGATGTATTGGCTGGGATTTGGAAGAATGGAACACTTGACCATCACTGGCCGGAGTATAAAATAGAATACGGCCCTGTGGGAAACAGTTCAGCTGGTCCCCAACAGGTTACACATAGAATTACTCTATGACTCAGCAATTCCACTCCTAAATATATACCCCCCCAGCCCCGCAAATTGAAAACAGGTACTCAAACAAATGCTCACACAAATGTTCACAGCAGCATTATTCACAATAGTTAAAAGGCACAGACAACCTGAATGTTCATTAACAGGTGATGGTTAATGGTACTGTACATACATTCAATGGAATACTATTGAGCCATAAAAGGAGTGAACTACCGACACATGCTACAATGTGGATGAACTTCAGAAACATTGTGCTAAGTGAACGAAGGCAGACACAAGGGTCACATGATGTGTGACTGCATTTCTATGAAATATGCAGAAGAGCTAAATTCAGAAACAGAAAACAGATTCGTGGCTACCAGGAGCTGCGGGAGGGAGGGACGGGGAAATGACGGGCAACCAGGGGCTGAGTTCCTTTTGGGGTGATAAAAATGTTTTGGAACTAGATAGAAGTGGTGGTTGTACAACGTTGTGAATGTCCTAAATGACGCTGAACTGTTCACTTTACAATGGTATTGTTACGTTGATATGAATTTCTCCTCAACTAAAAACCACTTGAAATCATTTAACCCTTATGATAAACCTGTGATGTGGGCATGATTTCCCCCGTTGTTCAGATGATTCAAGGCTTATTTCCACTGAGACACGTATTATTTTTAGCAGAAGAAAGGTGGCATTATCTTCAGGATCGGACTTTATAAATGATGGAAAATCTAGGAATGTATCTTTGGAGGAAGGCATAAAATGACCAATACACGTGGGTCAGGTTTAGCTGATGCTATGCTACCGAGTCCCCTTTGCCCCTGGCACATTGGGTGGAATCACAGTCCTAAGCAATAGAGCCAGAGACCACCTCCCTAGCAGTCTGTAATGAACTAGCCAGTAAGAAAAACGATTTGGTAACAGAGTAGGCAAAAAAGGCTAAGATATGTCTGTTTCATTCTCCTCTGCGCTATAGAATCTTCCATCCGTATTTCATTTCAGAGGGGTGTTGGATGTGTGAGATGAAGGGGAAAAACCCAGGGAAGGAAGTTGGAGGGAAATTTCTGAACAAAGGGGTGTGAGAAGTTCAACTCCAGCTAGCTTTCCCCACCTCCCCTCAATTGCCAACATGTATCTCAAAAAAGACACACCACCAAGGTTCTGTTCCTATTTTTCTGCTGTGACTGTTACAGCAATAATATGCAGAGAGAGCCCTTAGTGAGTAGGTTTCTTCCTAGAGAGTCAGCTCTAACCAGATCCACAACGCACGATTTATTTTCCGAACATTCCTGTTCTAGCTCCGCTTCCATGCCCTATGGCAGACCCGCCTCACCTCGTGTCTAGTCAGCCAGGGGAATAGCTTCTCTTCTCTAGTCTCCCCCCTCTCCCTGCTCCACAAGCAACTGTAGCCCGACTCCTCACTAGGGTTTCTAAGCACTGTTCCATGATGTCTTCTCTCTATGCAAAAATTTTGAGTGGGTCCCCAATGAAATCAAATTTCTTAGTCTAGCTTTCCGAGTTGTCCTCTGCTTTTTAGACTTATATCCTAGGACTTCTCTATGTGAGGCCAAATTGGATCTTTTCTACTTAAAAAAAATTAATACTATTAGCTAATAGCTAAGATTGATTGAAGGTTAATTACATACCTATTGGAGGCTCAACGCTAAGCGCTCCACATACATCATCTCATTTACGTTTGACAATGCCCAGCAAGCCAGCTATTGTACAAGTGAGGAGACTACAGGTAGAGAGACCCAATCGATTATATAACTAGTGCAACTCAGCAGTAGGATTTGAACCCAGGTCTGTTTGGTGTCCAAATCCATGGTTTTAGGCACTGGTCTTGATTTTACCTTTTACGTTCCTGTTTTCATATCTTGGGTTCCCTCATTCTGTTCCTAACACCAACTCCACTCTCTTCTGCTTTTCTCCAACTACCATTCATGACCCTCAGGGCTGGAGTCTTCCCTTTATTTGAGTTCACATAGGTGAGCAAATGTTTTCTGTCTGTTGCTGGCATGTATCTTTTCATAGTTCTAATCATCACACCACTAGTTCAATGACAGTGCTAAGGAGGGCAGGAACCACGTCCAATACTTGTATCTCTGACTCTGTCTAGCACAATGCCTTGTTCACAATAGGTGTTCAATAACTATTTATTTGTTCAATAATTCTCATAGATTACCTGCCAGGGAAATATTTTTTTATAGAGCTGTTTGTTAAAAGTTCTTCATAAAATTGGATTTCACCTCTTCCATCTTTTACAAAAATGTAATTTTTTGAAATTTGGGGAGCATCAAATAAATAGAGTGAGCATTAGTAAAAATATTTCTAATTTTAACATATGACTAAAGTGCTTAAAATATTAAGTGTTAAAACTTATTTTTATCCAAGTGCTTACTTGAACCAACATTGAGACTAAAGGGAAAAGAAATTACTCTTTGTAAATCTGTTACTTTAAACCTCGTATTCTCCTGAGTTTCATGATAGGTCCATATAGAGAAATTAATTTATAGAAGTAGTCAGCATATCCGCTAAAAAATGCAAGCCTAAACTACTATGCACTTTTCCCTTTGTGAGACTCCTGCATATTTCAATATTTCGTTCACCACCTTTAAGGTGTTCAACTTCACCAGCTGTAAGAATACTTATCAGATTATAGTACAGCACTAAAAATAAGCTGGTGTTATGGAAAATAAATGAATCAGCACTTTCGTAGCTGAATTGTTTTCTCATGTGACTCATACTACTTAACTAACGTTTTCTTTGCGATTGTTCATTTATCATATCAAACGTTTCTTTGGACATCTGCTTCTTTAAGTACAAATGTGCAGGCTTGATGAAAATGTTCAGTAGAAAAAGAAAATAACTCTCTGGTCTGGATTTATAAAAGCAAGACATTACTGGGCTCAGTTACCATGGATTTAGCTGAAGATCTTTCTTCATTTTTTAGCCTATAAAGAATGCGATAGAATTTTCGATGTCGGTGCAGTCTGTTTACCAATAAAATTTCATATACGTGGGACTCATGGTACTAAACTTCAAAAAGCCCTTCTGTTTAGTTTGGACCAGAGGATATTCTTGATAGATCTCATCTCAAAATCACTTGGACTCCCAAGTGTCCATGCAAAACCATTAATCTCAAAATGTGTCTAAATACCAACTTTGAGACAGGCTACAATTTACTGTTCTCTGTGACAGACAAATAGCTAGGGGAGTGCTGTCATTTAACCCCAATGCTTTCTTTGGTAGTCATGGAAAGAAAGGTTTTTTTATACTGCCTTGTCATAAGAAGACTACAAAATCCATCAACACTGTATAACTTTACATATAAAAGTAATGTATGCATAGATATTTCAGTCATCGTGTGAAAAATAAACAAGACAGCCTTTAAATCAACGTCATTCCCAAGGAATCAGCATGGACATGTACTGACTCATTTTACAGCTAAAATAGAAAATAGATGTAAATTTGACTGCTCTATTTTGACATGGAGGCTCTTGGCCATACCTTTATGGCCAAAAAACCTGTATACACACACACCAAATTGGGAAGGAGTCGCATTTGCAAAAGCTGGGCTTGTCCTCCTTATAGGTGCTCAGATAGGCTTCTGCTGGATGAAGTGTCTGACTATAGGATATGTATTTTGCAAAACGCAAGTTAGCCCAAAAGTCTGGCATATATTTGGACACGCAATCAAATGCATGCTGAGAGTCTCAGTGAAGTGGATTGAAATGGCAACCCCATAAATGGTTACCCAGGAATATGTTTGCTTTTTAGAAATTGGCTAAAAAATTAAAAGCTTCAACAATGCAAATTTAAAACAAATTATTTTACTGCGGTGAGAACACTTATCACGAGATCTACCTTCTTAACAAATTGTAAAATACAGTGTACGATACAGTGTTGTGTAGTGTTCAGTCCAGTGTACCATACAGTATTGCTGGCTGTGGGTACAATCAAGTAGGTAATTTTTAAATTTATTTTTTACTTTAAAAGCACATATGAATGTAAGAGGAAAGACAGTTTCCACTGATTTTGCATAACCCTATGCCAATTACTAAATAAATACACACATGGATATGTAGAGGAGCATTCCATAAAGTATTTGGACAAGGTAATAATCACATGAAGACTCTCTTCAGGTATGGCAACAGGACCTATTCGTACAGCACTGAGGGTAATGAAAACTGATGTGTGAAGTTCACACAAGGTCTAAAGTGACAGCCCAGGGAAAAAAACCCCAACGACTTAGTCTTTTAAATAACTTTGCAGGTTTTTTGTTTTTTATTTTAATGTCAGATGACTGAAGGCAGACACGCACCAAGATGGAAAAGTGAGCAGCTATTAGGTGCCGTGCGGGTACCCGGCCCGACACTCCATCCGTGCCACCAAAGTCGTGCACATCAGCCGAAGGGACTGCCTTTCACCTGCCGGTCATCGTTTTGCACGGGGAGCCCACTTCCCCATCAGTAGTGATTTGAAAGCTGTGCAAGGAACTAGAGGTGACCGAGATAAGTCAACGGACAACAGTCAGCTCCAACACCATCTGCAACTGCTTCCCTGCTCTTTCCATGAAGGAGTTCTGGTCCGCAACTCAGAGCAGCCCAAATGTAGGCATTTTGTAGAGAATGACTCATTTTTGAATCACGTAAGTGAAACCCTATTTGGTGAGTTCCACCTCATAAACAAAATTTGAACTAGATCCTGAACTTTCAGAGATGGTGACGTATTGAGATAGGGGACATGGACCCTTAACGTGTATTTTAATGCTGTAAATTGCAGATGCCACAGCCGGAGTTACTGCATATATGTGTCTAGGCAACAGACGCTTCTGAATTTCTAGGTATATGTGACCTATAATACTGCACAGTCATTTTTTTGAGATTTTAATTCCATAGCAAGTGAGAACACCAGAAATATTCCCTTGACTGACGTCAGCAATTTTAAGTGTATTATGATATCTTAAAATTCATCTTCAGCTTTTGTGTGTGTGTGGCAAGTTGAACGTTTAAAACTTGGGATTTGCTATAGAAAATGTATTTAGCTGATGGTTCTAGGTAGCCCATAGTCTACTCCTAAGAAGATACCATAATACTGTACCGGGAATATTTTCCTCAAAATGAATGAGTGCATCTGTGTGTAGTAACTTATACTTTTAGTTGAACTTCCCTTCCACTAGGGTACCAAAACCTTTGTTCCTATTTTATGTAAAATTAACTCAATATCTGTTTTAGAAACGTTACTGAAATACAAAAGCAACCTCAGCAAAAAGAATCTGTGATTCCTCATATGCATTTTGGTAAAACTGGTTAAGAATTTTGACATTGATTTTCTTTAGGTGATAGGGTTCTTCTCAAATGCTGTAAATTCAAAATTGTTTGGTAAGGGCAAAGCAAAGCTTAAAGAAATCAATACGATAAAAAGTGTAATAAAGTTGATTGCTCTTGAAAATCAAGGGGATCATAAAGTTGAAGTCATACTGGTTAAAATCATGTCTGTAGCATGAAAACTGCATTGAGTTGCTTATAAAATGGACCAAGTCTCCCATTTTCATCCTTTTCTCATCCTGTCTCTTCACAACTCTTTTCGCCTAATCCTGCCCCAGCCACTCAGCGTCTGATTTCTGGATACTATTTCTGATCTCTTTTCACTTAGCTGACTCTAGCTTCCAAGAAAAAAGCAAGCAAGAGCTTATGGTTTCTTCCTCAAAATTTTGGTTTTTGCTCCTTCAAAGATAAGAAAAAATGATTTCAAATTTCTATCATCTGCCTTTATCATACTCCAGAGCATCTTAACAACCATTCTGCTTCTTCAAAGATTAAAATGTTGTCCTTCATGAATAGAAAGGAAAATGTTAATAATCAAAGATAGGAGCTTTAAGTAGTTTCTTAGAGAATGAAAAGAACAATTGAAAATCAGACTGATTTCTCAGAGGTTCAGATATAATTGAAGAGTTGAATCACAGATATATAAAGATATTAGAAGTAGGATGTATTTATCATTTTTACTATAGACCTCTATAAAAAAGGTACAAGAGCACATTTGCTCGTGACCAATTTACTTAATGTTCAAAGTAAAGTGACCTTTCTTTTCTATATCTGGGGCCAGTTTTACTCTCTTCCTGGCAAGACTCTCAAAGCCAAACCTGAATTTTATTACATGTATTTAGTAAGTTGCTAAACTGGGTAAAATAAAGTAGGGTCAACATAAGACCTCAAATCTCATTGGCTTTTTGACCTGTTTCTAACTAAGTTTTGCATTTCAAAAAATGCAGTTTGTATTTCACTAAGTACAGCAAACAGCTCTCGAGTAGAAATACACCATAGCTCTTGATTTTCACGTGCAGTTAATTGGTAGCCATACAACTATCTACAGCCCTAGGACTCACCCTACTTGGAGATAAAATCAAATGTCCTCCAGTGGAATTGTGTCCTTGCTTAAAAACAAAACAAAACCAAAAGCAGACCAAAAAACCCCATCTTATCATATGATTGAAAAGAGCCAGGAGGTAACTTCTGAGCTATTCCTCTCCCACTAAATTAAGCATTTGCAAACCTGAAGTCCTTGTCACCTGTCCTCTGACTTTACTATGTACGCAGGGCATCCTGCGCCTTAGCTAAGGTGGCTCTTTTAACATAGTCAGTGACATACATGTGTTTAAAAACGGATTTTAAAAAAACCATTAATCTGCACTCTCCCGTAAAGCTTGAGGCCTTTATCTGGGATACAAAGGTGCTAAGTTTCTCGGCAGAAATCCTCCAAGAGGATTTCCAGCTTGCCTTGGAATCCTTTGAGGTGAAGAGTCCTTCTTACGACGTTGCCTTTTATGCCCAACTGTTTGATTACCTAACGATGCTGGTCGTGTGCGGGTAGGGAGAGGGCCACGTGATCAACCAGGGGTCAAACGAGAGATGTGGGTCCAGGTAGAGAGAATCCATTGTCTTTCTTTCTGCAGCTCCTCTCATTATCTCCCTCCACCCCCTCCATCCCCCCCAGATACATTTCTCGACTTAAACCTTAAAATATTTGATTCCTTCGGTGTCCATCCACAGCCTCGGAGGTTCACGCTTTACTCTCCCTTGGGATCCATTCCTCTCTAAACACTTACCAGCCAATGTATTGTGTAAAGAGAATTCCCAGCAGTAGATTTTAAAATGAAAGAGAAAGCGTTGAGCATCTGAGTGTTCTCAGGTGCTGGTGTCAGTACCGGATGCCTCCTGTTGACAAGGACGGGCTATCGCGGGGGGCACCTGAGATCTCTCTATTCTGAGCAGTCTTCAGAAATCAGTTGTATCTGATTGTTCTTTCCGATCAAACAAAGTAGGAAGACAAAGTAAGCCGAGCATATTCTTTCACTCTGCACTTTGTTGTTAAAAGAGGGAGGAATCCCACTAGGGCCCCTAACTCAGTTTTAGATATTACCAAACTTTTGTAAGAATTCCTATTCTTCCTCCCAGCCCTTCCTCCCCCTGCCCCTCCCCTCTCCGTCAGTTCACTGATTGGGATGAATAAAGTTTCTTTGCTCCTCTAAGACTTGTGCCATGCTGCTAAAAATTAACTGTGAATAATACCACGGCAGGGCACGGACGAACGAAACACAAGGGCATTTGCTGTTTTCAGAGGATGTGGCATGCAGCTACCTGTATTTAGCTCAGGAAAGGATCACGTCCCTCTCTTAAAAAGAATACTTGGAAACTTCCCAGTATCACTCTCGGAACTCATGTCGTGGGGTCTTTTTCAAGGTTGCTTATATAGTGCAAAATGCAAAACACTATAGTTTGCAATCAGAGGTGGGCACGTGACAAGGATGCCGGCCTAAGCCCGTCTGTTTTACCAGGAACAACCTCTGTTGCTGATAATTGGCCTTCTGAAGACAGATGTGGCAAAGTGCCTGCCATTGGAAACAGCAAGGAAAATAAGTGTAGTCGGCATGCTTCCTAAAATATATTTCTTGTTGGACACAGGAAGTAATTTTCCATCAGATCGGGACGTGACATAACGTAATGTGTCAAAGACAGTGTTAAAAAAACAAACCAGCTGGAATTGAGGTGCATTCGGTTAGTCTTAGATCTCTCGGTCAGTTTCACACATTAAGACCGTCGAACACGGCAGAGCTTATAACTTTTCCTGTTGGAGAGGTTTTTGGAGAATTTCACAAAACTCAGTGGGATCTTGGTGGGGAGACTGACATTCACCGCTGAGTTCTGTAATGACAGCTAAACCGAAGAACGCCGCCCCTAATTTACTCGAGTAGAATTCAATAGCACAACAAGGCACATGCAGAGCATTGTTCTTTTATGAGACCAATTCTTGTGCTATGATTTTTAACTCTTTTAGTTACCAGAGACTTCAAATTGCTTCACAAAGCCTGCATTCTCATCCTGTGCATGCATTTTTTAATATAATGATTCTGTTTTTCTTCCTTCAGTACTTTCTGCTGTCACTAGTCATACATATCATATACACACATTTCAGGCCTTCCAACTTACATCATACGGCCTTATAGCTCCTGCCCACGCGCCCCTAGAACTATGTCCTATGCCTACCAGAGTGGCAAATAGCTTATCACTTCTCAGTTCTACAAGACATCCCAGTGTCATGCCATTTCCTACTCAGCCAGGACAGTTGACCAAATGATCAGGCAGTTAGGACTGTTGGCTATGAAAGGAATAGAGTAAGGATCACATTACCTGCCAGCCCCACAAGGAAAGGTCTCCTGCCTCTGCTGAGTATTGAGCTTCCACTCTACTGAACCACCTGGGGGAATGCGGATGGGTGTGGCAAAGTGGACAGAAAGAGGGGAGGGTCATCGTGGCTCTGCTGTGGGGGACTTCCAAAGTGAATCTGACACGCATGCTGCCCTTAGGGGAGGTGAGATAAATGAAGGTAGCCATAGCACAAGAGAGGAACAGACAAGGCACATGGGAATTCAAGGAAGTAACTGCTATTTCCAACTGAGGGCTAGAGTGGGCAGGTTGGTGGTGGGAAAAAGCATCATGGAAACAGCCTGAAAGGTGGCGTTTTCCTGCCTCAGAGTCGTGTTTGCTGCCCTTTGCTCTTCCCCCAACTCTCAGCTTGAATGGCATCTCCAAAGAGTTGCCCGTGATTCTCCTTCTAAGAGTCTCCTGTTATATTCTGTCACAGGACCCTGTGAATGTCCCTCCTAACAATACGGCCCACTTTGTAAGTACTTAATTAATTAATTTCTTTCATATAAGCTGCTGCTGAAGAATTTAAACTCCACAAGGGACCTTGACCCTCTTGATCACTTCTGTATGCCCAGCACTGTGCATACCGCCTGACACATAGAAGATACATAATAAATATTTGTTGAGCAGGAGAGTGAATGAATCAGACAGACCGGGTTACACAGGGATGGGTGGGGATGCAGGAAGGAGGAGAGGGAGGGAGAGAGGGAGGGAGAGAGAGAGAAAGGGAGGCCATTCCTGGCAGAGCAAATGGTACGAGTTTCTTACCTAGAGGCATGAAAACGCTTCAGCTTGGCTTGAAGCACATGGAAGATGAAGGAATTGAGGAAAAAAATTGAAAAAAGGTAAATTAGGATCAGGATCCTGGGCTACAGACTTTGCACTTTACTCTTTAGGTAACAGCAGTTTTTGATTAGGAGACCAATATAACTGGCTCTAGATCATCTTATGTCTTCAACCTACAGACTTTGAAGGAAGAGCATGTCTTTGCTTTAACTGCCTCTAGTGTCAAAGCTATGATCTTTTGACCAGACCCGCAGACCTCAGAGACAGTTGCTTGGAGCTGTCAGGGGCCTTGGATTTAAACTGAAATGAGTTCCAGTGACCTGCTGAGTCCTACAGTGTGAAGGTTCACATCGGGCCAAGCCCAGCAGCCTAGATCATTTCAAGTCAACAGATTAAATGCCCCCAGGGTGTGCTCAGTCCGTGGTGAGATACAAAACAAATCCAAGGCGGGTTCCCCTGCCTTAAAGAGCAGAGGAGGGCCGTCTCTGATGGAACTGCTCTTAAATGACCTCCCCACTTGAAGGTGTGCGAGGGAATCGAGCACAACTCAGGCACACAGGACCCCTTCCTGAACAGTGCTCCCCGTGAAATGACTCAGCACGCTGGGATGCAGGGAACAGTCCCATCCCGCCGTAGACCCCTGTGACTGTGTGTCTGTCCGGGTCCAGACAAGCCCAGAGACGCAACATGAAAGAGCCTTGGGTGGGGTGTCAGCTTCGCAGGACTCTAGACCCATTACTAAGAAACCATGACTCATTGGGGAAGTCGTCTTAATGATCAGAATGTTTTGTCATTTTCAAAACATTGGGCATTTGTTAATTTATCAGCTCCATTATGCATCCATTCAATGCTAGGCTCTGCGCTGAAAGAGGCCCAGCTGTCCGGGGCTCATAGGAGAAACAAGTGAACACACAGGAAATGTGTTCTCCGACTGTAAATCCCTCTACCACGTGAATCATTCTGAGTTGGTGGAGAGCCCGTAAAGCTGCCTGACGCAGCCTGGGAGTGTTTGTATCATTTGGTCATAGAAAATTCTGCTAAAATGCCATCTTTAAACCAGGTCTTTGAGACCTAAAATACAATGAAATTTACAAACATAAAAGCTCATTAGATTTTCAGGACATGTTATAAAAATCTACTTGTGTTGTAATGTCCTAATGGAACCAGAGTCGGATTGCCATTCATACAAATAAGAATTTGGGAAAATATCCCCATCCTTGGTTGACAGAAGCACATAGCTCCCAATGCACCCCTGGCAATAAGGACAGGTCTTTCTGTGCCCATTTCCCAGCTGCTGTGACCATATGGTGACTAAGTGGCCCAGAGTAGAGAAGCCGGCTGGGGGGAAGGCTGAGCAGGGTGGAAAGTATGGTGCATGGGGCCTTGGAGTAGGGGCCAATGAGGGGGACCTCAGGGCACGGGCTCTGAGGTGAAGGTCTGAATGAAATCACAGAGGGGCAAAGAAGCCAGGTTGGCAGTTTCGAAAAGAAGAAGAAAAGCTAAGTCCTTGATGCAAATGAACAGGCAGCAATGGGCGGCAAGCCACCAACAGCACAGCTGGCCCTTGAGAGGTGATGCCTCTTACTGTAGCTCTCACGTTGGTCACTGGCGTCTGGAAGCCCGTTTCCAGCCTGTTGACGAGGATCCCAGTTCGCTTACTTCTCGCCCAGTGAAGTCTGCATTCTGGCTTATCTCCTCCTTCTCCGCTCCAACTTTTGGACAATTTTCTCTTGCTTCCGATGACACGATCGCTATCTAGCCAAGTTCTCTGACTGTCTAGCCGGGGTGTCTGTGAGTATCAGGCCTCTCATGCAGAACCTTCATTGCTTCTGGGGCTCACGAGTAGTGACTCGAGGAGGAAGTAAGTCAAAAAGTTTCCCAACCTTGGTGGTATTGACATTTTAGGCTGGATAATTCTTGACTGTGTGTAGCTGTCCTGTGCATCGGAAGATCTTTTGCAGCATCCCTGGCCTCTACCCACTGGATGCCAATGGCACCCCGTCCCCAAGCTGTGACACCCAAAAAACGTCTCCTGAAATTACACCCAAATGTCTCCAGAGGGGCAAAACTGTCCCCTCTTGGGACCACTGCCCTAAGCAAATGAATAGGCACAACACTTTAGGAAAACCCTTAGTGCTTTACCTCTGACATGACTTTCTGATGAGGCAACTAAATTATTCCAGTGATCTTAGGTACTCAAAGTATTTAAACTTTAAAATCTTAAACGATCTAATTGTACTATTCAGGGTGGCCTTTACTATAACTGTAAATCATGTGTCCAGAAAATAGCACATTTGTTTGCCATACTCAGAAGTAGGCACTTAGGAAACACTTGTTAAGTGAATAAATGTTGCTTTTTAAGAACAGAGAAGTGCTTCATTTGCGTTCAGCTCTGGCCCCATGGGCCTCAAAAGTACTTCTCTCTGTTACGCCAATTGGCCTGCCAAGAGCAGACATGAACTAAGCCCACAACAGAATACGGGCATTTTATGTCCCCACCAGCCATGTCCCTCTGCCAACCTCCAGTGGCTGAAGGTCATCTCTGGAGACGGGTGGAACATCCCTGTGGCAAATGCTTTCAACAGGAGAACTGTGTTTAAGAAAGCCTGCACTAATTTCCCCTTTCCTCTTAATTCCCGCGTCACGTCATGGGGACCTCTGCTGCGTCATGCGTCACTTTATTTGATGTGTTTTCTTATGACTATTTCCCTCAGCAGACTCAGAGCTCTGTGCAGGTCAGATACATGTTTGACGCATTTTCTGTATCCCTCCCAAGGACCCAGCACATGACAGTAAATCAACATGTTTTTAAGGGTGTGCCCTGGCCTTTGCAGGACTCAATTTCTCCTCTAAGCCAATTTTCTCCAATGCAGGCCAGACAAAACCTGCACTCTGAGGTGGGCGAGGGAAGGACTGGGAGTCTGGGATTAGCAGATGCGAACTAGGATGGATAAACAACAAGGTCCTACTGTATAGTACAGGGAACTATATTCAAGATCCCGTGATAAACCATAATGGAAAAGAATATGAAAAAGAATATATACATGTACAACTGAATCACTTGCTGTACAGCAGAAATTAACATAGCATTGCAAATCAACTGTAGTTCAGTTAAAAAAACAAACACACACACTCTCCAATGTCTGAGTTCTAACACTTTTAGTCTGAAAGGACCAAAACCACGCTCTTCATTGTTCCCTGAGCTACACTCTCTACTCCCCCAGAGATATTTCTATACACTCACGGAGCTCATGTGCACAGTAGAGATAAATACCATCTAAACTAAGATGCAGTCGCCTCTTACTGACACCCAAATCCTTCTTAGATGTTCCTTTTCCCTCTTCAGTAGTCATCAGATCCCTCTTTGAGGGCCACTTTATCTTGATTTTGAGATTCGGCAATTAATATAATTGTGATCTTAAAAATCCGTCAAGAACAGGGAAATGGCTTGCGTACGTGGGACACGTCATACGCTCACTCTGCGTGCTGAGCTTCCCGGCTGGATCTAACGGGCGGCGTTTGAGTCGGGGCGGAGGACGTGGGAGGCGATTCCCAGAAACACCGGCTCGCTGAGCACTTTGCAGAGGAGAAGAGCCAAAGCGCTGTCTCCGCCCACCTCCCGCGGGCCCTTTCCAGGCCAGAGGAAAGGAACTCTTCCAGCTGGCCACAGACTCTACTAAGGTCGGGCTCCAGGTCAAAATGTGACACAGCAGAGGGAGCACTCATCCAGGCTTCTCTCTGCACACCTCGTTCTTTGGATAAAGGGCGATCGCACTTTGTCTAAACCTAGTCTAAGATCACACGCGCACCAGGGAACTTTTGTTCGCCAAGTGTGTCAATGGTAAGTAACTGAACAGAGAGAGTGGGTGACGCGTGGGTCTGTAGCTGGACTTTTAACTACGCGCACACAGAACTGTCGATGTCTCCTTGGGGAACTGGGAGAGACGATGGCTGACTCCCCCATGCTAAGTAGGTCAGGAGGAATGAGAACCCAACTAGAAAAAAAAATCACAGCAAAACGTCCCCTCAGTTGGTCCTAAGGAGTTACAAAAAGCTCCCCTAACTGACCACATCAGAGGAGGGTTTGAAGTTCTTGCATGAAAACAACTTACCATTCCTGGTGACAACACCGTTTACGATGAGGTTTTACACAAAGTGTTCAAGGGTAATAGAAACAGTATTTTTAAATAAATGTGTTGCAACATGCAGGCAGTATTTTCAAAAGCATCACCTGCTCCCCTTTTAGAAAGGTAGGCTGCTGCACTGCTGCAAAAGTGAGATTGGCGCTCATGAAATTTTTTTCAATAAACAGTGTCTGAGAGGGATTTTTTTCAGCGCTTAAATGACATATGTGTGAAAAGAGAAAGTTCCCTTTATAGAGGCACAAAAAGTATCTTTTACCCTGAACGTGCTATTCAACTGAAGTCACCTTTGTTAATTCAACTGAGTTTTATTATGTTCACAAGTCAGATTTTTTTTTTTTGGCATTTGACTCTTCTAGAAAATTGCTGTAGTGAAACAATTCGTCACTATTAGCATCATTTAGATGTTACAAATCAACAAGGACGGTGATTATCTGGTGAACCTATGTATTTGGATAAAGCAAACATCAAACAGCAAAATCTGGAACTAAGGAAATACTATTCTCAAGGGAATGAGCAAAAAGAAGGAAAGATATAGAAGTAGGTAGAAATCTATGACATCAGTACTCTACTTTGATATTCACCTAAACCTGTAATATTTACTAATTAAAAATACTTTGTTATTAGGTAACAATCCCTTTCTAGACAATCATATTTTATCACAGTTTAATAGCCATTATCATTTGAACTCCACAGTATGTAAATTTGTACAATAAAATACTTTGCTAAAATTGGGGGGATATCTATGAGAAGTTACTTTTAGCTTATAACATTCAAAGTGATTAAATAAATTCTTATATGAGAAACTTTTGGTGAATTATAAGGGAATTTGAAGAAGCTTATTTAGGTAATATCTGAGTGGCAACCACAATCTCATATAGAATATTCCTTGGGGCCACTGCTGGCTGCATTTGCTATGACATTTCTTATACGGTCAGGCTCACAAAATAAGAAATACATTAGCTAAACATCATAAACAACTTCACAGTTGTAAAGAAGTTTATCAAAAGATCTCAAAGCACCTTTCTTCTAATTAGGCTCAGGCTGGAGATATACACAGCAGAAAGGTGAGGGGAAGAAGCACTGCTGTGATGCCGAAATCCAAGATGCTCAAAGCCAAAGAATGCTGAGTGGCCGCCTCCACACAGGGTTGGCAATGTCTGCTGTGATTATTAGAAGCCATCTCTGAGCTCCTAGAACAAAGACCACCTAGCATATTATTTCCCAGGAAAATGGTTCATTTATTCACGCATTCAGCACATACTTCGGGAACTTTCACTATGTACTTGACACAGAGTATTTGGCCAGGGCCGGGGACAGAGAAGCAAATAGATTGATGTCTGCCCTTTCTGTACTGGAGTTCTCTGGAGCGAGCCATGGAAGTTTAGGTTTTTTGCTAGCCATTCTAACCCTCCTATTTGTCAGGCTTATTTACTTCTGGTACTCTTCCATAAAGCAGAGTCTTCCATTCAGAAGCTAACAAGAAAGATGGCTTGCAGAGAACACAGGCAATTGGCTACATTTCCTAGAGGTAAAGCCTTCAACGTTCATTGCACCTCCCTAAATCTTCCCATCGCGGTCTGATCTGAGAGGTGGAACGGGGCCTGCTTGAGTTGTGGCTGAGCCACTAAAAAGAAATTCTCGGCATTGCCTGTTTCTATTCCTTCTTCTACTCATCAAGTTTAAATTTCATCCCTTCTCTGTCAATAAATATCTTATAAATATGATAAAATATAAGAAGGTTGAAAATATCTGCACTCTGTCGCTTACCTAATGGGTCTTAGAAAAGGAAGTTCAAAATAGAGACCTGTTGTAGAACGTCGTGCTCTTGTAAAATAATTACCTTCAATAATAATAGTTATAATTTATTGAGCATTATATATATAGGAACCTTGGTATATTAACCACATTTTCTCTTCATAAAAGGACAGTAGGGAGGTTTATCATTCCCATTTTACAGATTAAGAAACTGAGAAGTGAATTACCATTGCCAAGTTTTTAAGGCAATGAGGTTTTACGCGAAGTGTTCAAGAATAATAGACAGTATTGCCACGCTGCCATCATTACGTCAAACAACATCTGCCGTAGCATTGCATTTATTTGTTTATTTTTACTGATTGGAAAACTGAAGGCGAACTGGTACCACCTATTAGCAAAACACTGTCCATATAATCCCTGAGGAGATATTTTCTGATTCCTGAGTTAATAAACAGAAGATTTGTTCCTCTGCCTTTTCGTCATCTTGCCTGGCCTCCCTCCTACTTGTTCTCTGTTGATAGTGTTTTAAAGACTGGTTTCCTACATGGTTCCCTGTGGGCTGGGCCACAGCTGTGAAGCGAGTGGTCTGGTCTCAGCTGATGGGAAGCGTCTGAGGGGTATCACTTTATTCCAGGCGACGCATTTCCACAGCCTTGGCTCTCGGCGTAAGACAGAGGACGCTCAGAATCCCATGGGGCCAGGGCTTTGGTGGCAGAAGACATTAGGACATGAAGAAGCCCCTTGGGGCTGGCGGACATGTCTCAGCATGGGTACACCCACCCCATGGTGTTCTTCAAGCACACAGTTTTCCGTCTGTGCAAATCCATGCAAATGGCAACTCATGACCAATGACCAAGCCACGCACTTGTGCAGAAAGCAATTTGTCACATCAGTTTACAGTATGGCCCCTATCCAGGTCCCAGAATAACGACACTGTGGTTTTTTAGGGGCCTTGGAATATCTACCAACCTTAACTTAGTGAGAGCAATGCTTTATAGCTGATATAAGACAAAACTGAAATAATCAAATTACGAGCGGTGCTTCCTAGCATGTGAGTGCCAATGCCTCTTCTTCATTAATTAGTTATTTCTGCCATTTCTTCACTAGCCCTGGGACAGCCCTAACAAATCCATTTTGCTCATTCTCTAACTTCCTAATATAGAGTAAATTACTGTTCAATTTTAATTCACGATTTAAAAAAAGCAGTGACCTAATAAAAGGAAATTTTTTGTAACCACCTTGTCCTTTGTTCCTATTCCCCCATAGGTTATATATTTTAACAGGAAAATCTGTTTATGCCCCTTCAAATTTTTTTTTTTTTAATTGAGGCTGAGGGTCACACTGGCTCAATGACAGAAGACAGACATGGGCACTGTACTTGGCGAACCCCTCCTGTAAAGTCACATGCAAACACGAACAGTCAAAGCACTCAGTCAGGCTGAATGCTCCCTTGGGTACAGACTTCCCCAAATTGTGAGATCAGACTGGCATCTTCAGAAAGCTCAGACATTCTTTCCCAAGTCTCAGGCCAAGCAGGACTCCTTGAGCCACACTGCTGGGGCCAGGCTCCAGGATAATCCTTCTTACCCAGGAGGAAGGGACCAAGAAGCACAGTGAAAAATTACCACAGTATCTCACAAATTTTAAACTCTAACATTTCCCTTGCACCAAATGCTGTGTCTGCAAAACACCGAAGCGTCCAGATGAAAAGTAAAACCTGGAGTCAGCATTCTGACTTTTGTTCCGCACGGCAACAAACACAGAGATACTTATAATCGTCGGAATGGCTTATGATTTTTTTTGACATATTGTTAATTTATGCTGTTTCTTTCATTCCGTTGAATTCTTTGATTACCCACCAAATAGTGATATAATCGGTGCCCCATCCCAGTCAAGGCAGGGAGGGAATATTCAGTTTGAGTATTATTGGGTTCTTTGCTTTTCTCTTTCTCTTTTTACCAATGTTGATCGAAGGGAAAAAAAAAATTATACAATCAAAGGTTTTATAATTTTGAGTTCAATTTTATAAAGCCCTGGGAAAGGGTGGGGCTTACTGGCTAAAAATGAGAAGCTCTGGCTTATCTGAGGATTTCAATTATTTACGATATTCCTCATCTCCAATTCTAAAATGGACCACATTCTACGTGTTTTCCATTCTTCCTACCAACTTTTAAACAACAGCAAGATTCTGTGCTTGGAAATTGTGTGATATTTAGTTCCAGGTGCAATTTTTTGCAAAACATCATTTTGTCATTTTTTTAATTGAGGAAATGTTTCGGCATCTTTGTTGGGCTTAGTTAAAAATATCTGGCGAACCTTAGGACATTTAAAGTACGTTTACAATCACACTGAAAAATATTACCTAAAGCCTATACCCTAAAGCGTATTCACAACATCACCTCTAAATCATAACAGGCAAACTCTGAAATCTTCCTAGAGAATAGAGTTTGGAAAGACTCTTTTAGCATTGTTTTGTTTTGTTTTGGTTTGGGTGTCTTTCCCAGGCTAGAAAACAGGCAGTCGATTTGCCTGATTTAGGAAGAGTTTGGGGGTATGTGGAAGGTAACCTTTTGTTTCTTCACCAAGATATATGCTTATATGTGAGTTTTTAAGGCAGCAGCCTACCTACATAGCAGCAACTGTCTCATATGAAAAGTTATCATTCAATGTGAATCTCAGAGGAGCACTAAAGCATTTGAGTTTATATGTTAGCTATTAAAGACTAGATGCTTGTTGTCGAGAACCTCCGGGTATGGGAAGAGTGCTTTTCATGAACTGACAAGAGAAGGGTTTGAAGAGAGGGTACTTAGAAAACAAGGGGAGGTCGACATGTTTTATGATCACGGCATTTATAGAAAGAGCTTTTGCTAGGGTGAAATGCTGGAGATCCGAAGGAATCTCATCAACAATGGATTTCAGAGAACCAAGTACTGCTTTTGCACTGAATATCGCGTTATCTTTTTATAGGAGAAAACATAGGTGATTACATTTCAGGTTACGGTGTTTGAAATTAGGTGCGTAGCTCCCATTCATAATAAGAAGAGCTACACACCTAATTCCAGAATACTTCAGTGACAATCTATCCTAAAAATGTAATTTATTTGAAGTCTATTATCAAACTATATGGGTAGGTTTTTCACAGCCTTCGTCATGATTCACATTTGAATGAAAGGTCAGGAGGAGAATTTGAGGAAAGTATCAGCAAAGCAACTTGGGTAAATCACTTCTTATCTAAGATATCTATCTATCTATCTATCTATCTATCTATCATCTATCTATATTGCACATACATTCCCAGGGTCTTTGTTTCCATGGACTGTGTGCAAAATATAATGCTAAAATTCTTAGAAAGAATCTTAACAGCTACTGAGGAAAATATAGATGGTAAATTATAAGTCTATTTTGTATTAACTGTTTTATCTTAACAGAGGAATCTCCCCATTACCTAAACCGAGATCAAGGGGAAAAAATTACCCTGCATGCAGGAGGTGGCACATAACAGCCACTCACACCAGAGCTTTATTTTAGTTTTGGTTAATTACTGAGCATGTAAGGATGTGCGTGTGTGTCTGCAAGAACTTTATTAAAGGATTCTCCTATTGCTTTTCTCTGAGACATGCTTACCTGAAAAGTAAAAACATAAGTACCGGGAAAGAATATTGAAAGAAAACAACAGTGGTTGCTACCATTGTGTGTAGCAATTACACCACAACTGTATTGTTAAAAAAATCCCTTCTATTTTCTCTTTGCCCTTCTCTAAGCTGAAAAGCAAAAAAACTCTTCTGCAAGTATAAATTTATGTCAACTTCAAAGGAGGAAAAAAAATAAAAGATTACTTATTTTGGATATACAGTTAATTCAAATCTAGTAACCTGAATAGAAAATTATATCAGCAACACGACCGTAGCTATTGTCATAGACTCAAGATGTGGGTACTTAACCTCTAAACTTCTGCAATGATTTATTTTTCATCTGAAAAAGGAACAGTATATTGTCTTTGAACGAAGAGCATCAGAAAGAAATATGTACTAGTAACTCAATTTTTCTGACGTAAAAATGTTGTCATTCTTACACATTTGTATTTCGTAATTATTTCACAATCTAGAAAACCCTTTCTCCAAGGGAAAATTTTACTGAATTATGTATTAAAAGAAGAAACAAGCCATCGATCAAGCAAAGTCAAAGAACTCAAAGAATTCAACCCATTAAGCCAAAGAGTCAGGCACTTTCTGAATGATTTACTCTAGGAAACTGGATCTTCTAGGCGAACCACTGTATATACACATCCTGGGCAGGACATTTATCAGATTTTCTGTTGTAAATTCTTTTATAGCTTTCTAGTAGAAAACGCTTTTCATTTTGAGGAAACCCGTCAGAATAAGGTTTTAAATGAATCTGTTTCCAAGGTTCAAAAGCTTTAAATTACTAGACCATGGTTACCATTGAGAAAACGCACTGAGCTATATCAAGGAGAGAACAAAAATAACCAGGTACAAGTTCAAGTCTCTAAGGTTGCCATGCAAGTGCTGCTTAGAAAGGATTAAGACTCCCTGGGAAGAAAAGAGCTTCCAAACAAATCACTTACAAAGTGGGGAAACACACATGCTCTATAATCCATTGTTTGGTCTACTCCGTCCTAGTGGAAAATTCTCTCTAGTTACAAAGCAGAGATTCCATATTTTAGGATGTTCTCATTCAGCTAATTTTTCAGAAATAAAAAAGCTGTAGAAAGGCCATTGCTTTCATATTATCAGAAAGAAGAAGAAAATCAGCTTAATCACACTTTTTGGAATCATTTACCTACAGCTAATTCACAGAGGTTAACAGCATTAGTAATGAGCTACAAGGTACACGGCAGCTTAGCGCAAGGGTCTTATTTTGTCAAGACAAACAAGTTGTGTATTTTAAGAAGACTTTTTTGTCTTATCTGGTAGGTCTGGAGACATTGTTGTCCCCGGGACTTACCTTCTCTTCTTCTTTAAAGACGCCTTGAGTTTTCTTGCTTTGCACAGAAATTCGAAATCACTTTGTCTCAGAAGAGTAGGAAATCTAAAACAAAATAAGTGAAATATATAAACTGGAAGAAAGCTTGATCTGATGTTTTATATGCATAATTTCAGTTCTGAAACTCTTAAAAAGCTGAGATGCATGGTAACGAGAGATTACTGCTGACTTAAAACAAATGGAACAATTCTTTTTTTTTGAATTTTATTTATTTATTTTTTATACAGCAGGTTCTTATTAGTTACTTATTTTATACATATTAGTGTATATATGTCAATCCCAATCTCCACATTCATGAATGGAAAAAATTCTTAATAATCATAAAAAGTCTACCGTAGCAGTGTGTTAAGCTAAACTTTATTTCATGAGTCCATCTAGAGCCTTTTTGCTTTTTTCTTCTAGTAGTAAAAGCAAGAAATTTATATGCTGATTTATCTTTGCGAAAAGTGAAATGTTTGTGAATTTATCTAAGACCTGCCACCTTTTTGTCTTGTTTAAAGCCCCTCCCACTCAGTCCCTGTTGCTAATTCCGATTATACATGATGATAATTAGATTAAGGGTAGGACAAACTTTAGGCCACACTGCATTCCCAGAGCCCAAGACTATGTTTACTACTGTGTGAATTTACAAATACTTGTTTCTGGTTCTGTTGAAGGGAAAAAATGCATGTGTTCCTCATTTTTGCATTTTACTTAGTCATTTTAAACAGCAATCACAGCTAAAATGAATCCATTCCTTGAGTTTTAACATTTAGTTTTCATTTTAGCATCATCGTCCTTTGGAATAACTTCCAAGTGTCAAACAATGAGTCTTATTCTCTCTGTTCCTCCCTTTCCTTCTTTCTCAACTATACCAAGAAACAAAAAATGAAAATAACAACAAAGAAACAAAAATACAGGGAGGATATAAGATAGGTCAGAAATTACTTTTAGGTTTTGAACATTGTTGACTAAGAGATAACTGACGTAATTATTAGAAAAAGGGAAGTGAAGAGAAAGAGCTCGTTTTTCAGAAAGCCGTTGTATTTGTTTTCAAGGGGCCACATCAATATCTAGTTAATACATTCGCTGAAAGTGTTGAGTTGCAGTGTGAGGAGTCATGGAATGGACGTCATTCTCCAAGACATGCAGAGAGGCTGGTCTACTCTTGAGGAAATATCTACGTACAGTGTCGGGGAAGGAAGAGTCAGGAAAGGAGACAGAGGACAAGAATCTGGTCAAGGAGTCACACTGGAGGCCGTGGAGTGTTTTGTGAAGAGCTAATTGGTAAACAGTTGTGGAGGAAGAATGCCACCTGCCACATGAGTAAACAAAGGATGCTCTGGCCATCAAGCTATCAGACTCTGCAGCCACGTCCAACTGGCTCCTTGCTCACCTCTTTGGAGCAGTCCCTCAGGGCTATCTGAGAGGCTGTCTCCCGGACCTAAGTCCCCAGCAAGTCCACTGAATCAACATAATTCTCAGCTTTTACGTTGTGCCTCTTTTTTTTTTCAGGCACCACAGTGTTAAACGCTACTGGTAGATTTGAAAGGACGACAACTGTCTGAAAATCATAGATTTGATTTTGGAAAACATTTGTGTCTTCTGAGACAGATATTGTGGTCACATAGAGGGTATAAAAGCTGACTTACAGGAGGAGGAAATCTGGATCACGACAAGAAGAGGGAAAGAAAAAGTACGACAGAGTTGAGGAAAATGTCTTCTTGGTGGTCATTTTGCTTTTGGTAACTTACGGATGAGTCAGCTTGAGCATGTGACTGCAACAGAGGTAGAGACCACTGAGGAGAGGAGGGTAATTAAGGTCAAGGGTAGGCAGGAGGTTTGGCTGTAAAGGAGGAGAGATGCCATTTTTTGAGGCAGGAAGGAGAAAGTCATTTGAGAGGGACATGGGTGGAGCTGATGACTTGAGAAACTGTGAAACATGAAAGTGACTGGAGAGGATGCTTGGGCAACACGATTAGGTGTTAAACGTCAACGAACACACAAGGTCGGGTAGGGATCCAGTGAGACTGAGCAGGATAGGTTTATCCTGGATTCTCATGATTTTCTCATGATTTTCTCAAGAAACTCTTCATGAGTCTCCAGCTAAGAAAATGAAAGGTGAAGCTAACCAAGGTTGGGGATCTTGGGTTGGCCAAAAACTGGTTAGTCAAGGAGATGTACAAGAGTCAAGGAATGGGTGATTTTGGAGACAGGGCTGGATGTTTCAATTGGTTGACTAAGCCCTTTCCCTCCTTCCCTCCCTCCCTCGCTTCCGTCCTCTAATTCCTCACTTATTTATTTATTAAACAGATACTTACTGAGAACTTTCTTTCCTCTAAGCTCTGTGCTAGGCATCAGAGAGAGAAGTAAGTGGCTCTTAGATCAAGAGTTTGTGGAGGAGGTGAGGTTACTTCCTAGTACTTTTTCTAACCATAATCATGTCAGCCACATTCATCAATCCTAGGCGCACTATCTCTCTGTGTAATACGTGTATATTCGTATGGGTAGACCTTTCTCTCTCTCTATATATATGGCTTCATTCGTGCTTGTCTTCTCTCTCACATGAATTCATCTGATCTTTGCACACAGTGGGTACTTGATATACGACACAGATACGATATATATGTCCTCTGTATTTTCATTTTTTATCGAGTTAGAATTAACATGCACTATTATAGTAGTGTCAGGTGTACAACATAGTGATTCAGTAAAAACCTCGTGCTCCCTCAGGCTGAGTGCTGGGGGTCTAAGGATGCAGCCCGGCCACAGTGCTACTGTTGCACAGCCAATAACGGCTACAGATGAGTCCACATGAAGGGAGATTTCTACAAAATATCAAGGGGGAGGGGGGAGTGATGAGGCATCCTGAAATTGGAAATGGTTTCTTGAGCAGAGAAAAGTAATTCAACTCTGGTATGTGGTGATCTATGCCCACAGATCAGTATTCCTTTATTGAAAGAAAAAATAAAATAAAATCATCTTTTGACCAAGAAAACAGGATTCTAACATCTCATGGAATCTGTGTGGGAGCCACTGTGCACTGGAGAGCAAACGAGCAGTGAAGTAAAGGCTCTGGCTCTGTAGTACTGGGGATTTCAACTACAATCCTCTGCTCTACCAGCTGAGCTACTGAAGGGACCAGGGGACTTGGAATGGCTCCTGGAAACCCAAGGTTTGGAGGAAGTGTTCCAGGGTTCCTCGAAAGTTGGATTTGAATTTCATCTTTTAAAATGTGTACTGCAGTTTCTCACAGATACTCAAGAAGTTCATAGCTCTGCTTTGGTCTTGAACGCTAGACTCTGTGGCTCTTTCCATATGTAATTGCTGATGGGTGAGCCCCGCTACAGAACCTATGTTTCAGGTTGAGGGAAGGCCCAGGCTGGGCTTGGGCCTCTGGCTCTGACACTAACCCTCCACGATCTCACAGCACCATTAGGGTTGTTACGTTTGGTGTTACTTGTCCTAGTCACATGTGTAAGATTCTGAAAGGGCAGGTTCTGAAACCTAATTCCTGTGGATGAACCCCAGCTTTGCTACGGAACGGCCATGACTGTGTAACCTTGAGTGAGACACTCAATCTCTCTGTGCCTTAATTACTTCACCTTTAAAATGGGGAGAAAACGAAATCTTCCATGCATTTACCGAGATAGAGTTAATATTCGTAAGCACTTAGAGTGCTAGCTAATATTTTAAAATGCTGTTTAATTCTAATTATTATTAATATTTATACATTAAAATAGCTTTTTCCTAGTCAGCTGCAATCATTGCTTTTAAGAGTAGGAACAGAATCTTCATGGGTAGTGGGATATTTTAAATGGACATTTTTCAAGGGATGTTTAGACTGATTGGATTCATAATGAAAACAGTCACATTCTTCTAGAACTAACGTTTCAATTCGTATCAACCATCCTGAACAACAAACTGAAGGAGGAGGGAACAACTGTTGAAAATGCTCATGTAAAATCAGGTAAAGCAGAGAAAGTATAGTGATAATTGTCCTTAGGTTTCATCTTTTAGGCTGATTAAAATGATCGTAAATCCTCAGTGTCTTTCTGTAGTGAATATATCCTCTACTCCCCACCAAGTTTCAATTTTATCTCGAAACAAAGCATAGTGAGCAAAACAATAAGATGCAGATTCTTTCTGTATAAACTGACTGATTTGGAGAAGAGACCTTCAAGATGGTGGAGGAATAAGACGCGGAGATCACCTTCCTCCCCACAGATACACCAGAAATACATCTGCACGTGGAACAACTCCTACAGAACACCTACTGAACGCTGGCAGAAGACCTCAGACCTCCCAAAAGTCAAGAAACCCCCCACGTACCTGGGTAGGACAAAAGAAAAAAGAATAAACAGAGACAAAGAATAGGGACGGGACCTGCACCAGTGGGAGGGAGCCTTGAAGGAGGAAAGGTGTCCACACACTAGAAGCCCCTTCGCGGGCGGAGACTGCGGGTGGCGGCGGTGCGAGCTTCGGGGCCGCGGAGGAGAGCGCAGCCACAGGGGTGCGGAGGGCAAAGCGGAGAGATTCCCGCACAGAGGATCGGCACCGACCGGCACTCACCAGCCCGAGAGGCTTGTCTGCTCCCCCGCCGGGGCGGGCGGGGCTGGGAGCTGAGGCTCGGGCTTCGGTCGGAGCGCAGGGAGAGGACTGGGGTTGGCGGCGTGAACACAGCCTGCAGGGGGTTAGTGCGCCATGGCTGGCCGGGAGGGAGTCCGGGGAAAAGTCTGGAGCTGCCGAAGAGGCAAGAGACTTTTTCTTCCCTCTTTGTTTCCTGGTGCGCAAGGAGAGGGGATTCAGAGCGCCGCTTAAAGGAGCTCCAGAGATGGGCGCGAGCCGCGGCTAAAAGCGTGGACCCCAGAGACGGGCACGAGACGCTAAGGCTGCTGCTGCCGCCCCCAAGAAGCCTGTGTGCGACCACAGGTCACTGTCCACACCTCCTTCCAGGGGGGCCTGTGCAGCCTGCCACTGCCAGGGTCCCGCGATCCAGGGACAACTTCCCCGGGAGAACGCACGGCGCGCCTCAGGCTGGTGCAACGTCACGCCCGCCTCTGCCGCAACGTCACGCCAGCCTCTGACGCCGCAGGCCCGTCCCGCCCTCCCTGCCCCTCCCTCCCCCCCGGCCTGAGTGAGCCAGAGCCCGCGAATCAGCGGCTCCTTTAACCCCGTCCTGTCTGAGCGAAGCACAGACGCCCTCCAGCAACCTACACACAGAGGCGGGGCCGTATCCAAAGCTGAGCCCCGGGAGCTGTGAGAACAAAGAAGAGAAAGGGAAATCTCTCCCAGCAGCCTCAGGAGCAGCGGATTAAAGCTCCACAATCAACCTGATGTACCTGCATCTGTGGAATACCTTAATAGACAACGGATCATCCCGAATTAAGGAGGTGGGGGGGTTTGCTTTCTGCTTCTAATTTGTTTCTGATTTTATGTTTACCTTAGTTTAGTATTTAGAGTTTATTATCACTGGTAGATTTGTTTATTGATTTGGTTGCGCTCTTCCTCCTTTTTTCTTTTATATAGAGATATATATTATTTTTTGCTTTTTCTCTTTTGTGAGTGTGTATGTGTATCCTTCTTTGTGTGATTCTGTCTGTATAGCTTTGCCTTTACCATTTGCCCTAGGGTTCTGTCTTTTTTTTTTTTTAGTACAGTTTTTAGCACTTATTATAATTGGAGGATTTGTTTGTTGGTTTGGTTGCTCTCTTCTTTCTTTCATTTTCTCTTTTAATAACTTTTTAATGTATTTTTCTTTCTTTCATTTTTTCCCCTCCCTTTTCTTCTGAGCCGCGTGGCTGACAGGGTCTTGGTGCTCCGACCCTGTGTCAGGCCTGTCCCTCTGAGGTGGGAGAGCCAAGTTCAGGACACTGGTCCACCACAGAACTCCTGGCTGCACATAATATCAAATGGCAAAAGCTCTCCCAGAGATCTCCATCTCAACACTAAGACCCAGCTCCACTTGACGACCAGCAAACACCACTGCAGGACACCCCATGTCAAACAACTAGCAAGACAGGAACACAATCCCACCCATTAGCAGAGAGGCTAACTAAAATCATAATAAGCCCACAGACACCCCAAAACATACCACCAGACGTGGTCCTGCCCACCAGAAAGACAAGATCCAGCCTCATCCACCAGAACACAGGCACCAGTCCCCTTCACCAGGAAGCCTACACAACCCACGGAACCAACCTTACCCACTGGGGGCAGACACCAAAAACAACAGGAACTACAAACCTGCAGCCTGCCAAAAGGAGACCCCAAACACAGTAAGATAAGCAAAATGAGAAGACAGAAAAACACACAGCAGATGAAGGAGCAAGGCAAAACCCCACCAGACCAAACAAATGAGGAGGAAACAGGCAGTCTACCTGAAAAAGAATTCAGAGTAATGATAGTAAAGAGGATCCCAAATCTTGGAAATAGAATGGAGAGAATACAAGAAACGTTTAACAAGGACCCAGAAGAACTAAAGAGGAAACAGATAATGATGAACAACACAATAAATGAAATTAAAAATTCTCTAGAAGGAATCAATAGCAGAATAACTGAGGCAGAAGAAGGGATAAGTGACCTGGAAGATAAAGTAGGGGAAATAACTGCTGCAGAGCAGAATAAAGAAAATAGAATGAAAAGAATTGAGAACAGTTTCAGAGACCTCTGGGATAACATTAAATGCACCAACATTCAAATTATAGGGGTTCCAGAAGAAGAGAAAAAAAAAGGGACTGAGAAAATATTTGAAGAGATTATAGTTGAAAACTTCCCTAATACGGGAAAGGAAATAGTCAATCAAGTCCAGGAAGCACAGAGAGGCCCATATAGGATAAATCCAAGGAGAAACATGCCAAGACACATATTAATCAAAGTGTCAAAATTAAATATGAAGAAAAAATATTAAAAGCAGCAAGGGAAAAACAACAAATAACATACAAGGGAATCCCCATAAGGTTAACAACTGATCTTTCAGCAGAAACTGCAAGCCAGAAGGGAGTGGCAGGACATATTTAAAGTGATGAAAGGGAAAAACATACAACCAAGATTACTCTATCCAGCAAGCAGCTCATTAAGATTTGACAGAGAAATTAAAACCTTTACAGACAAGCAAAAGCTAAGAGAATTCAGCGCCACCAAACCTGCTTTACAAGAAATTCTAAAGGAACTTCTCTAGGCAGGAAACACAAGAAAAGGAAAAGACCTACAAAAACAAATGCAAAACAATTAAGAAAATGGTAATAGGAACATACATATCGATATCTACCTTAAGTGTAAATGGATTAAGTGCTCCAACCAAAAGACACAGACTGGCTGAATGGATACAAAAAACAGGACCCGTATATATTCTGTCTGCAAGAGACCCACTTCAGACCTAGGGACACAAACAGCCTGAAAGTGAGGGGATGGAAAAAGATATTCCATGCAAATGGACATCAAAAGAAAGCTGGAATAGCAATTCTCATATCAGACAAAAGGGACTTTAAGATAAAGAGTATTACAAGAGACAAAGAAGGACACTACATAGTGATCAAGGGATCAATCCAAGAAAAAGATATAACAATTGTAACTATTTATGCACCCAACAAAGGAGCACCTCAATACATAAAGCAAATGCTAACAGCCATAAAAGGGGAAATCGACAGTAACACAATCATAGTAGGGGACTTGAACACCCCACTTTCACCAATGGACAGATCATCCAAAATGAAAATAAATAAGGAAATACAAGCTTTAAATGATACATTAAACAAGAGGGACTTAATTGATACTTATAGGACATTCCATCCAAAAACAACAGAATACACTTTCTTTGCAAGTGCTCATGGAACATTCTCCAGGATACATCATATCTTGGGTCACAAATCAAGCCTTGGTAAATTTAAGAAAATTGGAATCATATCAAGTATCTTTTCCAACCACAATGCTATGAGACTAGATATCAATTACAGGAAAAAATCTGTAAAAAATTCAAACACATGGAGGCTAAACAATGCACCACTAAATAACGAAGAAATCACTGAAGAAATCAAAGAGGAAATCAAAAAATACCTAGAAACAAATGAAAATGAAAACACGACGACCCAAAACCTATGGGATGCAGCAAAAGCAGTTCTAAGAGGGAAGTCTATAGCAATACAATCCTGCCTCAAGAAACAAGAAACATCTCAAATAAACAAGCTAACCTTACACCTAAAGCAATTAGAGAAAGAAGAACAAAACAAACACAAAGTTAGCAGAGGGAAAGAAATCATAAAGATCAGATCAGAAATAAATGAAAAAGAAATGAAGGAAACCGGAGCAAAGGTCAATAAATCTAAAAGCTGGTTCTTTGAGAAGATAAACTAAATTGATAAACCATTATTCAGACTCATCAAGAAAAAAAGGGAGAAGACTCAAATCAATAGAATTAGAAATGAAAAAGGAGAAGTAACAACTGACACTGCAGAAATACAAAGGACCATGAGAGATTACTACAAGCAACTATAGGCCAATAAAATGGACAACCTGGAAGAAATGGAGAAATTCTTAGAAAAGCACAACCTTCTGAGAATGAACCAGGAAGAAACAGAAAATATAAACAGACCAATCACAAGCACTGAAATTGAGACTGTGATTAAAAATCTCCCAAGAAACAAAAGCCCAGGGCCAGATGGCTTCACAGGTGAATTCTATCAAACATTTGGAGAAGAGCTAACACCTATCCTGCTCAAGCTCTTCCAAAATAAAGGAGAGGGAGGAACATTCCCAAACTCATTCTACAAGGCCAACATCACCCTGATACCAAAACCAGACAAAGACGTCACAAAGAAAGAAAACTACAGGCCAATATCACTGATGAACACAGATGCAAAAATCCTCAACAAAATACTAGCAAACAGAATCCAACAGCACATTAAAAGGATCATACACCATGATCAAGTGGGGTTTATCGCAGGAATGCAAGGATTCTTCAATATACGCAAATCTATCAATGTGATACAGCATATTAACAAATTGAAGGAGAACACCCATACGATCATCTCAATAGATGCAGAAAAAGCTTTTGACAAAATTCAACACCCACTTATGATAAAAACCCTCCAGAAAGTAGGCATAGAGGGAACTTATCTCAACATAATAAAGGCCATATATGACAAACCCACAGCCAACATCATTCTTAGTGGTGAAAAACTGAAACCATTTCCTCTAAGATCAGGAACAAGACAAGGTTGCCCACTCTCACCACTATTAGTCAACATAGTTTTGGAAGTTTTAGCCACAGCAATCAGAGAAGATAAAGAAATAAAAGGAATCCAAATCTGAAAAGAAGAAGTAAAGCTGTCACTGTTTGCAGATGACACGGTACTATATATAGAGAATCCTAAAGATGCTACCAGAAAACTACTAGAGCTTATCAATGAATTTGGTAAAGTAGCAGGATACAAAATTAATGCACAGAAGTCTCTTGCATTCCTATACACTAATGATGAAAAATCTGAAAGAGAAATTAAGGAAACACTCCCATTTACCACTGCAACAAAAAGAATAAAATACCTGGGAATAAACCTACCTAAGGAGAAGAGAACCTGTATGAAGAAAACTATAGGCACTGATGAAAGAAATTAAAACAGAAATAAACAAATGGGACCTAGTGAAACTTAAAAGCTTTTGCACAGCAAAGGAAAATATAAAGAAGCTGAAAATACAGCCCTCAGAATAGGAGAAAATATTTGCAAATGAAGCCACTGACACAGGCTTAATCTCCAAAATTTACAAACAGCTCATGAAGCTCAATATCAAAAAAACAAACAACCCAATCCAAAAACGGGAAGAAGACCTAAATAGACATTTCTCCAAAGAAGATATACAGATGGCCAACAAACACATGAAAGGATGCTCAACATCACTGATCATTAGAGAAATGCAAGTCAAAACTACAATGAGGTATCACTTCACACCAGTCAGAATGGCTGTCATTAAAACATCTACGAACAACAAATGCTGGAGAGGGTGTGGAGAAAAGGGAACCCTCTTGCACTGTTGGTGGGAATGTAAATTGATACAGCCTCTATGGAGAACAGTATGGAGGTTCCTTAAAAACATAAAAATAGAACTACTATATGACCCAGCCATAACAAGAAACGAAATTGAGTTATTTGTAGTGAGGTTGAGGGACCTAGAGTCTGTCATACAGAGTGAAGCAAGTCAGAAAGAGAAAAACAAATACCATATGCTAACACACATATACGGAATTAAAAAAAAAATGGTTCTGAAGAACTTAAGGGCAGGACAGGAATAAAGAAACAGATGTAGAGTATGGACTTGAGGACACAGGGAGGGGGAAGGGTAAGATGGGACGAAGTGAGAGAGTGGCATGGACATATATACACTACCAAACGTAAAATAGATAGCTAGTGGGAAGCAGCCGCATAGCACAGGGAGGTCAGCTCAGTGCTTTGTGACCACCTAGAGGGGTGGGATAGGGAGGGTGGGAGGGAGATGCAAGAGGGAGGCAATATGGGGATACATATATACATATTGCTGCTTCACTTTGTTATACAGCAGAAACTAACACAACATTGTAGAGCAATTACACTCCAATAAAGATGTCAAGAAAAATTGATTAGCTTAACAGCGTAGGAAAAAAAATGTACAGCAACAAAATTTAAATATGCCAATGAAAATAGAGGAATAACATCATTCAAGGAAAGTTACTGTCTCACTCTCGAGGTGGCAGGTGACTCTTGCAGAAAAATTATTAAACCCAGTTCTGCTGATAGCAGGCAATTACCTACTTTGAAAATACAAGTGGTATAAACGTTTGGTAATATAGTCTGGAGAAGAATCTAAAGCTGTATTTTAAAGTTTGGAGATGAAGATGATTTGAATTATTTACAATTCAACAGAATCAGAGTATAGATAGACAGAACCCTGTTCTCCTTAATTTTGTTTTTTATAGCCTTGTATTACACATAAATATTAGAAAGATTCTTTATGAAAATACATAACATTCAAGAGGAGGAGACACTTTAGGCGATGAGGGTGGTTTTAACACGAAATAAGCTGACAACAATACAGTCAGGTCTGTGGACTGTCAAAACCATTTCAAAAAGCAAACTGAGCTTGTTATAGAGAATCTCAGCAAGAAAAATTAGTTCAATAAAGTTATGGCTGAGAAATATCTAAGTAATTTTTTTCTAATCGGCAAAATTAATAGCATGTTTTTGGTGTCTCACTTTCCATTTTAATATGAGAAACACATGAAAAAAGCAAGAGTGGTGGCTTCTATACACAGTACTTTGAAAATTCATTCAAGTGGGCTTTGCATTATGGGAAGTGGTCTTTGCATTATGGGAAGTGGTCTTTGCATTATGGGAAGATAAAACTAGCTGACTGGAACACCTTCTTAGTTACATGTATATTGGTTTGTTCAGCAAATACGATTGGGCATGTTTATGTGTCAGGCACTGTTTTAGGTTTTACGGATAAAGGTGAGCAAAGGCAGAATCAGCCTTTGTCCTCATGTAGCTGGGGGCAGTTATTAAACAAATTATGACACAAACATAGCTGTATACACAGCACAATGGTGAGCAGTGCAAGACCACACAGCAGAAAGACCTGACAGGCCTAGAAAAGGCTCTTTGAGGAAGATGGTAGGATTTACCCGGGCCCAATGGAGGAGGCTTGAGAAACGGGAGTGGAGAATCTCGCAGACTGAGGGAATAGCTTATCCAGAGGCCCTGTGGTAGGAGGGAGAATGGTGAGCTTGAAGACCTGAGAGAGACCAGTTCTGGGGGCTCAGGGCCCTGGGCGTGGGCTCTCCTGGTGCAGAGGAGGTTGGGTGGTCAAGAAGGGGCCAGCCTTGACAGTGCGTGGTGGGGCGCATTAAGGATTTTCATTGTTATTCTGAGGCCAGCGGAAAGCTTCAAAGGGATTCAAGCAGGAGACATGTGGTCACGTTTGCATGTTGAGTACTGTGGCCACAGCTTGGAGACTCATTGGGAACTATGTCAATAGCCACAGCAGAAGCAAGAGAAAAGTCACAGTGAGAGACACCCATGCAGCTGAAGAACAAAGGATCTGGGTGAGGTTTACGAGGTGAGATAACAGTACTAGTCAGTAGAAAATGTCACACTCATGTTCAATAAACAGAACTTTTCAGAGCTCTGCAAATTCTACTGCTTGTGAGTTCCAGAATTCCTGTTCTCATAAATTCTAAAGTTTCAAAGATTCAAGTTTGCTGCGTGTCCTGGGTGCCTTTTAGTATTAAAATGGCAAGCGAGACCAAAGTATGCTATTGATTTTGCTGATCAAAATAACATGACTTACATACTTCTCAGTCACGACTTCATTAAACTAATTTATTTATCTTGCTGTTATTTTTGATAACAAGCTCTATCTGCTCATTTGAGTTGTTGTTACCACACTTTCAATTTTATGTAAAGCAGAAATAACGCAATTTAAACTTTGGAAATCGACGTGCAAAATGAAACAATTTAAATAACACACTTTGAGTTATTTCTGATAGAAACAAATCTTAAGGTCTTGCGATAGATGAGACTTCGGAAAGTGTCATTGTAGGATGTCTCATGATGTCACAAGATGTATTTGAAAGGTGTTTTCTGCCAAACGATGACGTTAAAATTCAAACTGTGTGGGGAGCCCGTGAACCAACTTCCTCCAACCTGAATATTTACCCAATGGTAAGGATGTGAGCAGTCGAATATTATGAATGATCCAACTAAGTCTCAATATTCTATGGCTCATCTTTGCAATGCTCTTAGTTTATCTGAATTTAAAAAGTTGAAAATATCCAAGTCCAATATATTTTCTTTTTACATCTCTCCTTTTCATATCAATATAAGGATAATAGGGACTTCCCTGGTGGCGCAGTGGTTAAGAATCCACCAGCCAATGCAGGGCACACGGGTTCAAGCCCCGGTCCTGGAAGATCCCACATGCCGCAGGGCAACGAAGCCCGTGCGCCACAACTACTGAGCCTGTGCTCTAGAACCCACGAGCCACAGCTACTGAAGCCCACGTGCTGCAACTACTGAAGCCCGTGCGCCTAGAGCCCGTGCTCCGCAGCAAGAGAAGCCACCGCAACGAGAAGCCCACGCGCCACAACGAAGACCCAACACAGGCAAAAATAAATAAATAAAATAAATAAATTTATTTTTTAAATAAAGAATCAGGATAATGTGAAGACTGTTTAAATGTTTCATATGCATCTTACAGTTTTAGTAATAAAAATGACAGTTCATTTTATACATTAGTTACCTCAAGATTTAGCTGCCTTAAATCCTTTTTGAAAGAAGGCAGAGTGTCAATAAATACTACATGCATAAATATCTCAAGAGCAAACCACCGTCAAGATCCACCTCACTTCCCCAACAGGTAGTAAACGTTCTATACTTTTGTGATTTACTTAAAGTGCTACAGCGTCGCAGTTTTACTCTCCTCCCCTCTACCCGCACTGTTCAACTCCTGATGGATGGATGTATTTAGTACAGACTTTTTGAGAAATCCACTTTCTTGTAAGCAAAACAAATACAAGATACAACAATGCCCGCCTTATTTATTTACTTATCTTTGTAAAGAAGTGTTCCAGCTTTTTGAAGGAAAAATATTACTCTTAGAATCCTGACTCTGAGTTTTCTTTCTGACCAATAGTTAATCTTTTGAAGGCTGCTCTCCCCCCGCCATCCAGTTTACCTTCAATATTTTTTCTTCGTCGTCAACAACACATTTAAAAACTGAAATGTATAATTGTGAGTGCATTATTATAATGTGCTCTTACAGGGAAATAAAATAACTTAACAGTACAAGAGCAGCAAAGAATTGTGTGTAAAGAATTTTCGGCACAGAAAGTGCCGAAAATTTAGACTCACGTAGCTCCACGACCTCTACAGCGTCGGGAATGCTTCTAAATTATTTTATCATCAATGCGTCATAGGCACGAGTACGACAACCAAGGCATTACAATTACAGTGGATTTTGGTGGACATGATATCTTATACTGCTACAAATTATATAAATGAGAAAAACATTTCCTTGATCTTTCAAAATAAGCTTCCTTGGTGGCATATTGTCCACAAAATACTCCGCTGTCAGGAAATGTCTAAGACAAACACACAAACACATGAACAGCCTTTTCACCAGATTTGAGGGAGCGCCCACTGAGATAGAATTTTCCGCACACAGGCGGCCAACGATCGGTCACACACACAAGGTCAGTGGTACCATAAGCTAGAAAGGGCCAGTCAGAAACTCCTCACTGTGACGTAACCTATGTTCAAAATTTGTCTGATATCAGGGTAGGTCTATATCTTTTTTGACAAAAAACCCAAATGTGTCTGTGTCCAGGAGGGAAAGAGAAACCTATTATAACTCTAACTGAGACAAACTCAAAAGCTATTGAGTCCGTACTTCCCCTCTACATGTATTCTCAGATTCATCAGGCTTTAACAAACATTAAAGGTCTAAAAATAAATAGTAGCAGCCCCAAACCCCAAGCTTTTTAAACAGCCAAGCTGGCCAGTATCTTCAAATGCCTTCATGACGTGTGGAATGGATCGCTGTTATTGGTAAGTGGAAAGGAGGGGGGAAAAGTTTAGAAGAGGACTGTGTTCATAAAAAATGAACGTCAAGAAGAACTTTTGGGCCGTGCTTTCAGAGCCATTTCAAAGCGACAAATAAGCGAAAACAAATAAACCAGCCCCTCATCTTGACCTAGATTACTGTTTAAACAAAGGTACATGCTCTTAATTTACATGGAAAGCGATTAGACCTGGCGCTGACTGCACTGTGAAAAAGGCGTCTGCTTAGGACAAGCTTTTACATTTGAGAAGAAAAAGAGCTGGAAGAGGTTTTTACATTTGAGATTAAAAAAAAAAAGAGCTGGACGAGGTCCCCCGAGCCCCCGCCAAACCTTACCCACTTATCCACTTTGGGCCAGAAATGCTATTAAAAGTTTTAAGCTTGTTGAGACAAGAGTTATTATTGACACATGTTTAAAGGGTGTTTAAAATTATGTTCGATTCAGACTTCGAGCCCAAATTTTGACATTTTATGATGATGTTTGATATTTAAGAAATGGCTAGAAAGTGATATAATTTTTTCCTTCTCCGGAATGCTTTGTGAACAAGCTAGACTTTGAAATACAAGGTAAAAAATGAATTGAGAAAACCGTAGCGGGAATAATATTCATATTTACATTTATTCATATTATTAAAATACGAATTCGTAGTTTATATCTTTAGAGTATGTTTATTTTTCTGTAGAGTCAAGATTTTATCAATTCAGTAAACGCCTCTTTCCTTTTTTCTTTCTTTTCTTTTGGAACGTTTTTTTTTTTGTTTTGTTTTGTTTTTCTGGTGAGAAGGATGGTACGTGTTCTTTTCAAGAAGTAAACATTTAAAAGAGAAAGTAAGAGATTGACTACTCTTGACATTTTGAAATTACATTTTCCCACTTACATTTATTTACTCAGCAAATATTCATTGTTCAGCTGTTGTCTAGTTGAATATTCCTAGGCGATAAGGGACACAGTGGCTAACAAGGCAAGCTCCACTCTTGCCCTCACAGAGTAAGAAGTCTAGAAGACCATTATACCAGTGGATAAGTGCATTATAACTACAAATTTGACAAATCTTTAAAAAATATTTTTAGGGGCTTCCCTGGTGGCGCAGTGGTTGAGAGTCTGCCTGCCGATGCAGGGGACGCGGGTTCGAGCCCCGGTCCGGGAAGACCCCACATGCCGTGGAGTGGCTGGGCCCGTGAGCCACGGCCGCTGAGCCTGCGTGTCCGGAGCCTGTGCTCTGCAACGGGAGAGGCCACAGCAGTGAGAGGCCCGCATACCGCAAAAAAAAAAAAAAAAAAAAAAATTATTATTTTTTAATTGAAGTATAGTTGATCTACAATGTTGTATTCGTTTCTGGTGTACAGCAAAGTGATTCAGTTATATATATACATATGTATATGAATATATATGTATTCTTTTTAATATTCTTTTCCATTACAGTTTATTATCAGATATTGAGTAGAGTTCCCTGTGCTATACAGTAGGACCCTGTTGTTTATCTATTTTATATATAGTCGTTTGTACCTGCTAATCCTACACTCCTAATTTATCCCTCCCCCAGCCCTCCTCTCCCTTTTGGTAACCATACATTTGTTTCCTACGTCTGTGAGTCTGTTTCTGCTTTTGAAAAGTTCTTTTAGTGAAAAAATAAATGATGGTGTATGGAAGAATACAACAGAGGGTCAATTCCAGTCTTGGGTGTATGTTAACGCTTTCCTGTGGGAGTCTGAGTGGGACGTGACAAATAAGTAGAAGTATTAGGTGGAGTGGGAAAGAGAGGAGGAAGAAGGAAGAGGGAAGGATGTGCCAAGGTTTGGAAAGCGAGGCTGCCGGTCGGTCAGCGCGCTGCAGGACTGAGCGGCGAGGAGGGCGTGGTACCAGGTACGGCTGCAGAAGAGGGCGGCAGCCTGATCTCACCGTGCCTGAAGCCCACTGTGAAGACTGTGTTTGTTATCCCTGAAGGGATGGAAAAGCACTAGAGGATTTTTAAGTTGGGAAGTGACATGATTCAATTCAAATAGCCACTTTGAATGACTGCTTTTAAAACACAGTAAGTATATTGAAGATATTCCCAGAGCTTCACGAGTCATGAGTTTCAGGGCCAGGGGAAGCGATGGATACTTCTAAAATGGAGCTGGCCAGAGATTCCTGGCTCCGTGCAACGATAAAAACAGAGCAATTCGTTGGCTTCCTTCAGGCCTCTGAGTCTCATGCAACAAAGCAGAAAAACCCAACTAAATCTTTTTTCTACCATAACATTTCCGAGAGAAATGAGGGCAAGGCTACAGGTCAATTTTGGTCTGGAGGTAAAACGTCTAGTCTGTTTAAAGTCTTACTTTGTTTTTATCCTTTCATACCAGGACTGGTACATACAGGCAAGACCACTCAGTGAAAAATACTGTGCAAACTAATCTGGGTAGTCGACTTGGGGGTGTTGGCAATAAAACTGAGGGACGTTCAGACATTATGTGTACAGGGAGGGTGGAAATGTCCACATGAGGGACTGTAGCTAGTCTGCAACGCCTCAGCTCATCCCTGACGTAGGACACTGGACCAGAGGGAGCTTCGCCAGAGGCACTGGAACCAGCCCAAGTGACACGGGCAGGATCTGGCTTACATGACTCAGGGCATTTGCAGTTTTTACTTCAGTTCCACACAAATCTGGAGAGAGGGAGGGCAGATCTCCAAGCTGGGAGGGGCAGTTGCTCCCAGGGCGCTGGGCAGCCGAGAAACACCAAACATCCACTGAAGGGATCAGATGCTGAGAGCAGCAAAGGGAAATAACAACGCTGTCATTAAACATGTAATCAGCTGAGGCAAGAGGGCAACTGAATCCGACTCAGGCGTTTCCGCGAGTTTGTTTCACGTGTACGTCCATGAGATACAACTTTCGTGTGGTTTGCTTTTCGTTATCCTGGGAGGTTACAGATGTTGTACAAGGGTCTGGACACTGCCACTTATGCTACGGATGATCCTGGGAAGATTTCTTAGTCTTTTACCATGAAAATAAGAAGAAAATCCTGCACAGGATTGTTCTAGAATTAAATGAGATGATGTACGATGTCTGACGCAAAGTGATTGTTTAGCAAATATTAGCTCTTATTATATTTCAAAATCTGTGGTAAAATGCAATTTCTCTGGGTTTTTTGGTTTATACATCTATGCAACAGGAAGCGCCCAACTGTTAAATGGCTTGCATTTGTAACGCATGCAGAGTCTTAGAGGGAATACCACTTTATCAGTGTGAAGGATTCTGAAAAATGCAATGGAAGATTTCATCTAAGCTAGATAAATATTATTATCCTCATTACATAAAGGTCAGAGTGATGCAGGGAACTAAAGTAACTTGTCAAAGAATGTCAGCGTTTGAGATTACGATTCTGTCCTTCCTAGGTCCTGCGAATGCTGTTAGACAGAGGCTCTCTGAAGCAAAACATCCTCCATTTAAGTCATTTCAAACGTGCCAAATGCTGACAGCTCAGCCACTTCTTTTGTTGTCGTCGTTTTTCTCCATTCAGCGCACATCTCCGAATTAAGCAAACAGTTAAGGAAAAAGGAAATACAAGTTTGTGCCATTATGGCATTGGCTAATCAGGGAGGATGGCTACAGGGAATGAAAGGCTCAGGATTCTCCTTGCGTATACTTACAAGAAGACCAGGAGAAAGTTAGCGATTCCATCTCAATTAATTAACATTGAAAACCAAAAGACTCATTCATTACCAGCACAGAAATAAGCAGTAGTTTATCTGGGGTTACAAACCAAATAACTACTCACTCAGAATTAGCTGTTCCCTAACTGCAAACATTCACAGCACCACTTCCAGCTCCAGGCAAATACGCAATGTGTTCTCCTGCCTCACCATAGCTTCTCGTGGTTTGCATTATCATCTGACATAATAAGCTCCGTACCTTGCGCAAAAGCTTTAAGATCTGTATTGTCTTTATTCTTCCTCTGAAGACATCACAAATTAATCATAAAGTGTGCCCTTAGCTTGTAAAAGAGCAAGGGAAGATCACCTTAGTCAATCTCTCTGAACATGTTCATGGGCTCATGACAAGTTCCGGTTGGGGTACTGATGTAAGTTTGTCACACAGATTGATGCTGTGACAATTTATAGGATTCTATGCCTCCTATCATATGGGCCTCATGTAAAGCATGCAATAACTAGAAGAAAAACTGCTTAAAAAGCCTGCATCATTATTTTAACCCACGGGACTACATTTCTTAGGTTCCTATCCAAATAAGTTGCGTGTGTGTGTATCTGGATATCATAATGTTGACACAAACTTATTAATAAAGAGTTTATGGTGAACAAATGCTTCTCAAAAATCATATTCACCTTTCAAAGCAGAACAGGCTAAATACTGCATATAAGAATAAGCAGTGCTATCTCTCTCACTATTACACTAATCTTAATGACTAAGTGAAACTCAACCCAGGAAAAAGTCCATTTCATTATACACACGAGCATAATCTTCACTAGACGTGGTAGAAGATCAAAGACAAACCAGCCAACCAACCTCTCCATCAACCTACGTTCCTGAACCACAAAACTTCTTGCTCTTCTCATACCTGTATTTTGGGGGGGCAGGGTGAAGCAGAGCTTCAGCAGGGGGTCAGGGGACTGGATGAGGGTGGCAGCCATGGGGAACACTGGCAAGGGAGCAATAACTAGGGGGGCAGGACTGGCCTTGAGAGGCCTTGAGCTAAGCCCACAGCCCGCTCTGTGGCCTCCGTCTAAGATCCAGAGACAGCCTAAACTTGTGCATCATCTTGTCCACGTTTGGAATGTGTATTAATCACAAGGCAAACAATGGGGGTGACTTGGAGGATTTTATGACTTTTGGAAAATGAATTCTTGATCAAATCTAGGAAAAAAATGTAATGGCCCAAATCACAAATGCTATGTTTTATGTTTTAAATTGTTTTGTATTGTCAGTTAATTCGTATGAAAATATTAAAAATGATTGTCACTTTGTTATTTTGTGCGTAAAACTAATCAACACTGGAAAAAATCTAAATAGTATACTAATAACAAATTTCAAGAAATTACAAAGAGAACACATCTGATTTGTACATACTAATGGCCTGTGTTCACTGGCAAAGAAGTAATTTTTAGTTCATGATGTGATTATTTAATGATATTATGGGTATATTTTGAACCCAAGCACATAATTTTTTTTTTTTTTTCTTTTTTCGCGGTACGCGGGCCTCTCACTGCTGTGGCCTCTCCCGCTGCAGAGCACAGGCTCTGGACGCGCAGGCTCAGTGGCCATGGCTCATGGGCCCAGCCGTTCCGCGGCATGTGGGATCTTCCCGGACCGGGGCACGAACCCGTGTCCCCTGCATCGGCAGGCGGACTCTCAAACCACTGCGCCACCAGGGAAGCCCCAAGCACATATTTTTAATACTCTGTTAAGCAAATACATTTTGCCTGTGGAGAATGTTACAGACATTAGTATGGCGGATGGATGTCATCACATTTTGTAGTTACAACTCAGTCCTGTAATTACTCTGTACTCAGAGGTCCCGCTGAAGCCCAAGGTTTTCTCAAAGAACTTCATGGGGGACATCGGTGAGGAAGAGGACAAAGCAGCTGTGAAACCTGCTTTTATAAACATGGTGTCAGGTAAAAAATCTAAAACCCAGAACACGTCATGCTAATAAGGAAGTGAAAGCAAACTGCGTTCCTACTTGAGAATTTAGAATTAAGTCTATTTTCATAAATGGGGTGAGAAGTTTCACTGTCTGGGAAACTTCTGTGGATCAGACAACCTCAAGTGCCTTGATTAGAACACCAAGAACTGGAGAAATTCAAGGTTACGAAGAAACAAGAATAGAAAAGTGGATATAATACTATTTTGCTTTATGGAGCACATTTCTGCAGTGTTTATTTACCTCAGCCAATGCTGCTTCGAAGGATAAATGTCTCTGAAACAGGAAAAAGAACAACTCACCCCACGTTAAATTAAGGCGTCAGATCGGATCTTTAATCACTCAGGTATTTTAAGGGGCTGAAAATATCAGGTTGCCAAAATAATCAATAAAGATTATGAATCGGTTCATTGATACAATCCTAAAAATTCCCAAGATCTTTAAAGAACAAACTCTATGTTTCTAAGGTAATGAAGTTTATCTCTAATACACTGCAAAGTGTGATTAAAATGGTCCCCTTAAAACTGGAAGATTATGAATTAAAAAAAATGTAAAACGATGAAATTTCTGGGGTTTCTGAACACCTGCACCAGAAATGACTGTGCTTGGTGATCGCTGCCGCTCTATGAAATCTAGGAGGAAGTCCAAATGGAGAAAAACAAAGATGTTCAGGATGCTAAATTTTCAGCGTGCCTTTTCTCTTTTCCCCGCTATGAAGGTTCTAACAAGAGGGAAGGGGATTTACGGACTACAAGACCACCTGGCTGCCATTATGTAGAGCTGAGTCCTCAGCCACTGTAACAACTAAATGGTCTTTGCAGGAGGGTGCGGGCGGTTGTGGTGGTCCCAGGGGAGGCCTGGGCTCACACAGAAGCACCCCAGACAGCACCCGGCACAAGCTAACACTGTAAAGGTGGCTCTGAACACTGGTTGTTGTGAAAAAGTAGAGAGAAACAGTAGAGTGCAGTTTAATTCCCCTTAAATTCCCTTTGAGAAATGGGGTATGTCTTGCGTCCCTTAATTTAAAAACCTAAGTCTCATTTTGATCATTTGTAAGAATGTGCATTTCCACTCATACTGGACTTTGCTTTTATAGCAGATACAGCCAGGAGTGGTGTAATTGGCTTAATGAACTTTACCATTAATTATATATTCTGTTAATCTCTCTGCACGTCAGTTGGAAAGGTGGACCCCTTCGAGCCAGGTCTCTGGTCCCAGGGCCTGCTCTCAGGAGCTCAGAGATTTCTGCCAGGACGACCACCCCAGTGCACCTCATTAGGACTGGCTGCCTGGGGTTCTGTGAGGCTGAATACTTCCCTGGCGCCCCGTCCGTCCTGCTGCAACTTATTTGTTTTGTTTCTCATCTCAGGATCAGCCTGCCTGTGCCTTCCAACGTGACAATTAACTAATTTCATCAATCTAATTTAACCTCGTGCTGCAGTGAGCAGACTCTAGGAGGGGCCCTGGGGTCACCTCTAGGTTCCTTCTTCCCCTGCTGGCGTCCTCTGTTCCTCATGAAATCCCAGTTTTCATCATAGATTTCTGGAGAAAATGCGCTCCCCTCTCTTTCTGAAATGGCAAGTAAATTCTATTTTCTGAGGCAACTTAGATGGACAGGTGAGGACATGGCTGTGGTGAGGACGGTGAAGTGTGCTCTAGGCTTTGTGGGAAAGGGTTTTAGGATTGATTAGTGACGTCTCCCCCGGGTCAAAAATGGCCCCATATTTGCTGACTTTGTGTCTATTTCATAGAGCGGGAGGTTAATAGTAGGTAGCTGCCTGGTGTGTCTTCATATCAGCTCACAATTTTACTACTTTTAGGGTAACCAACATTGTCAAAATTATATATAGAATACTCACAGAGAAAGGTTATGTCTTTCATTAAAATGAAAATGTAATTTTGGGCAAAATTTGACTTTTCCTGGTCAAATTCAGAGTACTCAGTTAATTGTATCCATGGCATTCTTAGATGCTGATTCAACAGATTCTCCCCGAGCCATAGCTTTTCTTCCCAGAGGCATTTCCCTCAGTTCTAGACTGGTCCCTACAAGTCCCTGAGCTGCTGACTTCAGTATCAGAGGAGAAGGAGAGGCACAGAGTAAAGTGGGAACAAGGGATATGAGTAGGAAAAGAAAAATATGCTGGAACAGGAAAAGTGGTCAGTGAACCCAGAGTAATGAAACTAATATTCTTCTGCAAATGGAAGGTCCTCTCCATGGCAACTGCAACTCACACTGAACCAGGGTAATGGGGCTGAGAAAACACGGGCCTCCCGAGAAACCTAGTTTGGAGGAGGACACATCTGCTTGTATAATATAAGCTCTAGCGTACCTACTAGGGAGAAAAATCAGTGTTATTATCGCAGTCATAAATTGGATCCTTACCTGTAATTTTAAAAAGAAATGAAAAATTGCAAACCTGATAAGGGGTTAATATCCAAAACACATAATCAGCTCATACAACTCAATGGCAAAAAAAAAAAAAAATCTGATTTAAAAATGAGCAGATGACCTGAATAGCCATTTTTCCAAAGAAGACATATAGATCATGGCCAATAGATAACATGAAAATGCTCAGTGTCGCTCATCATCAGTGAAATACATGTCAAAACCGCAATGAGGTAGCACCTCACGCTTGTCAGAACGGCTACCATAAAAGAGACAACAGATAACGAGGGTTGACGAGGGTTTGGAGAAAAGGGAAGCCCTGTGCCCTGTTGCTGGGAATGTCAATTGGTGCATCCACTATGGAAACCAGCATGGAGGTCCCTCAAAAAATTAAAAATAGAACTACCGTATGATCCAGCGTTTCCACTTCTGGGTGTTTATGTGAAGAAAGGGAAACGCTAACTCAAAAAAATATATGCACCCTAATGTTCATTGCAGCATTGTTTACAATAGCAAAGATGTGGAAACAACCTAAGTGCCCACTGATGGATGAATGGGCTGATTTAGGCAGAGAGTATTATAGAGCATTTGGTGTGAATGCTTGAACAAGGATGCTCTCTCTTTCTTGTTGGATGTAAGCGAAGAAGCATACACCCCAGGAACAGCTGTAGCCCCTTTGGACCCCTAGAGGAGGAAGGGTTAGGGTGAGGCCAACCCCATAGGTGGCAGAATAGAGAGACAAAAAGAATTCAGACCCTGGATCATATGGTTGGTTGGGCTGTTGGATCAAGGCTCTCCAGAACACAATGTTACCTCTGGCCTTTATGAATATGTAAGCATATACATTTCCTTTGTTATGTAAGCGCTATGAGGTAGGATTTCTGTTACTTGAAACAGAAAAAATCTGGGACAGAGGCAAACACCCACCCCTGTCCCAACTGGTGTTCCTCTGCAGTGAAGAGAACCATCCCAAAAGCTGTCATGATATCAACTCATCCGTCTTGCTCACAGGGATACGTCCAATGTCTACCAAAGTAAGTGGCACAGGATAGACATTCAATAAAGTTTTCCTAATGAAAAAAAAAGGATGCTGTGTATTTATACAACGGAATATTACTCAGCCACAAAAAAGAATGAAATCTTGCCATTTGTAACAACATGGATGGACCTTGAAGGCATTACGCTAAATGAAATAAGTCAGACAGAGAAAGACAATTGCCATACCATCTCATTTACTGTAGAATCCAAAAACCAAAATCCCAAGCTCTGAGATACACAGACTAGATTGGTGGCTGCCAGAGGCGGGAGGTGGGCAGGTGGGCACAATGGGTGAAGGAGTCAAAAGATGATATAAACTTCCAGTTATAAAATACATGTGTCATGGGGATATAATGTATAGCTCTGTGACTGAAGTTAATGATACTATGTTGCACATTTGAAAGTTGCTAAGAGAGTAGATCTTAAAAGTCTCATGACAAGGACAAAAATCTGTAACCATATGAGGTGATGAATGTTAACTAGATTTATTGAGGTGATCATTTCACAATACACACAAATATTGAATCATGATGTCATACACCTGAAATTAATATAATGCTCTATGCCAATTATACCTCAATAAAAAAAGAAATAAAAACTAAACAAACCCCAAAGCTTCGCTTTCATAACAGCAATAATCTGGTATAAGACAAAGTACTGGGCTCAAGACTGAGATAGAGTCTTTGGAGGCAATTTCAGAATCGAACATATCCATCTGTCTCTTAGCATGCCCACCATTCATTCATTCATTCAAAAAGAAAAGCAGAGAGCTTTGATATAATGAACCAGTAAATTGGTGGGAGGGTTATTTGAGAGGCTGGAATGCTTAAAATATAATGAAGGTGCAAGGGGAAACTGCTCTGATGAATTACCGGCTCTAGCAGAAGAAACTGTGCATGCTTATGGGAAACTCTGTGAAAGTGAAACATAAACATAAAACAGACTATCTGGACCTTTCATAAAAAATGTCTCAAGTGGTCCTGTGTGTCCTCACAGTTATTCTCAGTTTTCCCTGACCTAATGCAGCTCCGCCATTTTTTATCACCCTTGTAAGAATATTCCCCAGACTGTGGTGAGAGAACAACAGCTGTAGATGCTTTGACAGTGGTTATTCTAACCTTGACCTGAAGTGAGTAAGAACTTCTTACCAGGAGGTAAGAAATTACTAAAAACTTAAAAATGATCCAAAAAGTGTTATCCAGCACATAATACCGGGCATGAAATATGGGTTGATTTCCTTCTTGTTTTTCTTAGATTTTAGTAAAGATTTAGCTTCCAGGATGCCTGAGGCCATGTGTCTGATGTCCATGGCAAATCAGACAATTCCACCGTTCTTTCCATCCATTCCTCTGGTACAGGATATGTGGGCTTCTGGTCATGCATTCTTTATAACTATATTGCCCTTTGCTGAAATACGAGCTAATTTCTGAAGGATAAGAAAACATTAATCATTGAGTGGTTACTGAGGATCTGTGTAGAGAAGTTCAGGAGAGGAAAAGTGCTAAAACAGGAGATGGTGTCTCAGAGCCAGGGACTGAGAGAGGCCAGGGTGACTGTTCGGATCATCTAATGCTGCATATAGCAAATCACCCCATTAAGTGAACGGCATAAAACAACCATTGGTTCTGGTCACAGATTCTAAGGGTCAAGAATTTGGACACGGCACAGTGGGGATGGCTGGTCTCTGCTCCACGATCTCTGGGGACTTAACTGGCAGACCTAAAGGCTGGAGACTGGAATGATCTGAAGGCTGGTCATTCATATGCTGTTGGCTGAGGGCCTCAGCTGCTCTTTATCTCGGCCTCTCCATGAGGTCTCTTTGAATGGGCTAGGTTTGCACTTCCTCACAACTTAGTGGTTCATTTCCCAAAGGATGAATCCCCAAAAGAGAAGTCAGGTGGGAGCTGTATTCCTTTAAAATGCCCTGGCATCAAAAGTCACACAGCATCACTTGTGCCCTAATCTATTGTTTGCAGCAGTCATCAACCTGCTTGAGTTCAAAGGGAAGGTGAATAGAGTCCACCTCTTGATGGAGAATGGTAAACGGGAAGGTTCTAGAACAGCATGAGTCTAGAGATAGTATTGTGGCTCCTTCTGGAAGATACAATGCAGCAGTAATTGAAGTACAGGAGCCAGTGGGAAAGTGGCTCAGAATGAAGCTGGTGAGGTAGGCAGGGACCAGATTATTCAGAATGTCGTATGTTACGTTAAGACTGTTGGTCTTTTTTTCTAAAGCACGTGGAAAGTCATTAAGAAGTTTACGCACAGGAATATCAAACTAAGGTTTGCCACAGCACAGAGAATAGACTGGAAAGTAGTAAAGTTGTATATGAAGGGCCCAGTTAAGAAGTTAGGGTGCTAAATAAGGCAAGATGTAGGTGAGTCTGGACCAGGGATATGGCAAGAGATAGAGAGCAGTGAACAGATTTAAGAAACATATGAGGGAAAATCTAGCGGGTCTGGATATGAGGAACGAGAGACAGGGTGCTATGAAAAATGACTCCCAATGTCTGGGTTGTGCAACTGTGAGTGTGGTGTGTCTATCACCAAGGTAGGGAGAACTGGAAGATCATCAGGGTTTGAGGGGAAGATCCTGAACTCAATTTTGAGCGTCAGAGAGATATGACTGCACATGTTCAACTGTGCAGTGGGAATCAAGGGCTGGATGCCCAAGGAGAGGCCAGGGCTGGAGGTCTGGATTTGAGTCATCCAAGTATAGGTAGTAGTTGTAGCTGCTAGCATAGATAGGGTTTTCTTGAGAGTGTAAACATTCGATACAGAATGTTGGCTGAATATAAAGGCAATTCTGCAAAGTGTCTAGGGAAGGTGCTGCAGAGAAATTAGAGGGAAACTGAAGACAGAAGCCAAGAGAAAAGGCCCATAACTCCTGATCGTGTAGAATGCGTCTAAGGCTTCACATCAGATGAGGTCTAAACGTGTTCATTCCGGGATAAGACAACTTCTTAGCATGACATACAGGAACTTGCTTAATGAACTAAAAGGTTTTGTTGCTGTTATAATTTTCTAATATTTCACACTAAAAATAAAATAAAAATGATAAAAGTGGTATGCATTTCATAAAGCATAATATAATACCGTGCTATATGAAGCACAATATTATTTTTTCCACTAGAGGCATCAGAAAATAAGAGAGAGAACGTTTCAATGTCGAGTTGAATATCAAGCCTTTCCCAGGAACACAGTCCATACTATCTTTTTCTTTGAAAAGTCAAATTTTCATTACTTTATTTTCATCTACAGCACTTTTTATAACACATCAGCTGATAATTCTTTATTTCTAAACTAGAAAATCCTGTATGTATTGGAATATGCATAATTATGTATGTAACATACATGAAAATGGTCTTCAACCATATTCCGATAACTTCTCTAAAGCACATTTCCATGACCAGATGGTCAATTTTTAAGACATTTACATATATATGTATATGCATGTATTTTGTATGCATGCAGGGATACTATTAAGCATAATGTGAATGTCTTTTCCAGAATGAAATTCAATTCAGTGACTCTAAATTAAAGAGAAGAAAAAAGTAATGCTTCATTATACTTTTACAAAGAGCTATATTGTTGATCAAGACTAGCTTATTTTTAACGTACGCCAACCACAATATGGTTACAGATCCAAAATTCCTCATATCTGTTGACTTACAAAAATAAATGTACTTTTCCACTGGCCTTAAAATAATGAGAATAAGAAAAAAGGTTAAGTTTTAAAAGGTCTGATTTCTTTTTTCAGTATTCATAAATGGATTAACTAAATAAAACCACATGTTATGTTTAAAATGCTCAATGGAACAGCAAACATATGCACTGAGAAATATTTTTCAAAGCCAAATACCTATAAGGTTAAAAGTAGTTTCAAGAGAATTGCACATGGCCAAAAAAAAGGTGTAGGATTGTAAAGCTAATCACTGCTTTATAAAAAGTTGGAGCAGTTGACAAATGTAGTGACTGATAAACTTTAGTGGGATATAATTGCCCTAGTCAACCTCAAGAATACAGTGACTAAACAACAAGAAAACAAAGTCAGTATGTCATTATGCACGTAACAGTGGTGTGTCAACTCCCAAAGAAAAATTTAAAAAATCAAATCATTATGGGAAAACCAAATTTCACTTAATTTTAAATGTATTCTTATAATTAATTATAAGATATTTTATCAAAATGATTAACACGCATATATGTTTAGTGAGTTTTAAGCTGGTGTCCCATCATGGGTATAATATATTCGGTCTAATTTTATTTCCAAACTTTTATACTGAGTTGTCTAACTTCAGGGGAACTGGGAAGAAGCACAGGCTCTATGCTTAGATCACAGTATTCTAAACTGCAAGAAAACGTTGGTAGCCCACCTGCTTACACTACTGTATACACAGGGTTCTCTTCTAAGAATCCTGATAAGATGGACATGAAATATACTTGTAATTAGAGAGAGGCTGGACTATCAGAAAGTAGGTGGGTACTTAGTCATCAAGAATACCTGCTAGGGCTTCCCTGGTGGCGCAGTGGTTGGGAGTCCGCCTGCCGATGCAGGGGACACGGGTTCGTGCCCCGGTTCGGGAGGATCCCACGTGCCGCGGAGCGGCTGGGCCCGTGAGCCATGGCCGCTGAGCCTGCGCGTCCGGAGCCTGTGCTCCGCAACGGGAGAGGCCACAACAGCGAGAGGCCCGTGTACCGCAAAAAAAAAAAAAAAAAAAAAAAAAAAAAAGAATACCCGCTGACTCCCAGGCAGAGTTAGTACTTAACTTACCTGCATGCTGTGCTTCTCCTACTTGTATTTCTGAAAATAACTATTATTCAAAACACTAGTAGCCACCCAATTAAAAAAATAACCAATGTATCCCACTTGAACAAGTATAATATGTCAATTGATCCAGTGACAAAGTTTATGTTAAAAGAATGGCTTACTGACACTGGCGTCAGGCTCAATATAATGGTCTAGGACGCAAGACAGGAAAAGTCAAGGGTCAAGGCCAATATGAGCTTTGGGAAGAAGGCTGAGTGTTAGGAGATGACAGTAAAGCCGAGTTTTGGTTGCTTTAAGGAAAAGCATGTAAGAGCACGGATGTGAGGGTAGGCCCTCGGGAGGAACAGGTGGCCTGTGACCTACAGGTATGAAGAGCAAAACGCCTCAATTCAAGGACCATTACGGATGGTCAGTGATGTCAATACGCCCAAAACCGAGACAGGCAAGACGACAAGTTCAACTGAAATCTGGGAAAACGTTAATGACATTTAAAGCCTATGCAGAAAGTTCCTTTACTGGTATATGGAGTTAATTCAGGGTTCTGTGCTGAATGATCTATGGAATTTACAAAGTTACAATCATTGAGCCAATCAGCTTGATCTAACTAGCTTCTTTTTTCCCTTCATTTGAGAAACACCCCAGGTCTTGCATATAGAATAAAATCCACCTAAATGGTCTTTTCAAAAAGGCTGTTTGTCCCTCTCTGAATTTTGCCATGTTGCTTCTCTCTCTGAATTTTTAACGAATATCAATATATATGCTAACATTCTTTTAAGGGACTCAATGCACTTCAGAGACATACAACGGGATTCTCTAAGTGCACAGGGAGTGCTATGAGGAATACACTTTTTTACAAAAGAGGCAAGTGGCAAAAGTTGTAGTTGAGGGACTTCTAATTTACTGTCGTTTTCCACTGGTTTGAAAGAGTCATTATAGCTCCTAAAAGAAACAACCTTCATGCAGGAAGTTTTGGTTTGCTATCCTGTTTGGTTAGTTCCTGAGCAGTAACTTGGTGTGATACACTACATTCAAGCCAAGGCAGTTTCTGGGTAATGGATGGAAAAACAGAAGCCCAGAGAAGTTCACTTCCCTTCAGAGTCTGGGCATATATAGAGCAAGAAACAGAGACCACTTCTTTTTATGCCAAAACAAATGATAGTTTCAAAAGACCTCCCATACTTGCTATGTTATTCTGTTTCTTCTGTGTACAGCCAATTTAATAGTTTAAATATATATATATATATATATTTAAATACACAAAGACCCATTAAGCTAGGAAAAACATCTTATATTTGAACTATCTAATGCCGAACTGCTTGGCCACAAATAGGTTATATAACAGGATGAAAGCGAGACATTTCAGACAGAGGTTTAAATTCAAATAACTTGGTGGGTGGTGGTGGTGAGGGTAGCTCTGAAGCTTTAGAACAAATAAGATTTTCTGGTTTGTTCTATTGCAGGAATTCCTTTAAAAAATAAAAAGGAAGGAAGAGAGAAAACTACCTTCCTGTGGTTTGGTCAGTCCTCAGACTACTTTTAATTAATTCTTCAAAACACTTCCGACATTGCTCTTGTTTTCAACTTGTTTGAACTTTCATGTACAAAATTATTATTTTAGGCTTTCTTGTTATACAGTCACCCTTCAACTCCTCCCTAACTGACTCAAGATAGTGGTCTTTGGGATTTAATAGATAGCTCTAACAAAAATCTAAGTTTTCACTGATTTTCCTTTCTTTTTTTTCCCCAATCCAGCAAATGATAACCTTTCTACTCTTCCCAGGTTGACTGTAGACTCCCATTTTCTTAAATGAAGCAAGAAATACTTTAGAATTTTAGAATATATTGCTTCTTATGTATTTCTTCTAATGCCACATTTGCACTGGTTTAAACATTTTAAGGGTGGCCTACAACCAAACAGGCAGTGATGCCCAGACCTTGTGGGTTCATAATAAATAACACACTAAGCTCAGTATTTCTGATGGCAATGACACTGCAAAGCAAGAGCAAATACCTGATAATGTGACTTAGGGAGAACTGATTTTCGGCCAGACAAGGGCTGTGGTGATGGAGGCAGTCCCAGTGGTATAATTTTAGCTTTTGCAGAATTTTCCATTGCTTATTTCAGCACTACTGCTATTTCATCATTGCCATGATTGCTCCCCCAGCACTGACTGACGAGTTTACTGGATGCAGAAGGGGCTGAGTTGGATTACATTTCACTGAACAGCTACACCGCCTGTGTAAAAACAGCCTTTGGAAATGAAATAATCCCACCTAATAGACTGAAGAGAAACAATAAAGCCAGTTGGTGTGAGGTAGACAACCCAAATCCAGAGCACAGACTAAGTTTTCACCAAATTAAGATCTCTGACATTTATAGATGATAATTTCCATCAGATGGATGAAACTAACTAAGGATTAAACGTTTTGCCACTTTGTAAGGTACAGTGTTTCTTATTATTTTGTATTTAACATAAAGGTTAAACTCATTAAATACTTAATAAGCATAAAGTTTCTAGGAGTTTATGAACTGCTGCTCTTTTCCATAACGAATTTATATCAAACTGGAGGACGCAGTTTGAGGTTGAAAATGAATCCCTCCTATGTCCTATCCTGAATAGAGCATTGTGCTATTGGCGTTTCCGTCATAACAAAACATCTTTTAGACTGTGTTGTCATCTAGACGTATGGATGGCTTGTAATCTGAAGAGGGATACAGGCTATTTTTATACTGAAGAACACTGGAGGTTTCTCCTCATTCTTCTTCTGAGGTTTTGTATGACATGTGACAGCTCACGCCGTGCTGTTCTTTCACATGCTAATAATGCAAGCTCGTATCACTTCAGGAACATTCTGTCACTGACGCTATTCCACGGAAGCACCGTGTGCTCATTGCTTCACAAGTTTTGTGTACGTGTAACATTCTTTCTCGTCTTTGCAAAGTCACCTGAAGAGTCACCGGTAAAGCAGCCTCTCTCTTGCAATAGCCGAGAAGTGGATGGTGCAAGTGAATCAGAGCAGGTGATACGTTAGGCCAACCTCAGAACTTCGCTCGTCTGTCCTGGTTCCTTTGTACCATCTACTTATTGGATATTCCAGGACGACTTGCTGTGCCCTGGAGTACCTCCCTAGCCTTTAAATCCTGACTTTTTTTCTTTATTTTTTCTGCGGTACGCGGGCCTCTCACCGCTGTGGCCTCTCCCGTTGCTGAGCACAGGCTCCGGACGCGCAGGCTCAGCGGCCATGGCTCACGGGCCCAGCCGCTCTGCGGCATGTGGGATCTTCCCGGACCGGGGCACGAACCCGTGTCCCCTGCATCGGCAGGCGGACTCCCAACCACTGCGCCACCGGGGAAGCCCCTGACTTTTTTTCTTTTCATGCTCGTCTCAGCATTCACAAAGTCTCTTTTCAGTAGGAGGGAACTACGGAACAGTCTATGAAGTCAAGCCTATCCTGTGACAGGAGGATGAGAAGCAGGACTGTTGGCGCTATAGGAAAGCCTGGCAATTGTCACAGGGGCCCAAAATCTTGGGCTAAAGGGAAGGACTCAGGAAACGAAAACCAAGTCCACAGAACGGAAGTAGCAGCTAGCAATTAACCGTGAGCAAGAGGTCTGCTAGCTGCTTTCCACGGAGTAGTTCTAATTCTTCTAGAAGTGGATAAAGGATAGTTTACTGTGACCATTTTACATTTGAATAAAACTGAAGTTCAGAGAGGTTCAGTATCTTTCCCAAGCTCACAGAACTAGTAATTGTTGGAGCTGGGAATCTAACCAAGTCAATCTGATTAAAAAGCCTACATTCTAAATAGTATGTTATGCTGCTTCTAGATAACTCTAGTGGGCCCAAGGCTTTTGCACAATAAAGAAGGCAAAAATAGTTATTGGAACTAGGATGGGAAGTCCTAACAAGAGTGGGTTAATGATGAGCGAGGGCCTGGTAAGTTTTGAGCGATTCCCCTGAGGTCACGGGGAGGGGGGAATGGGTCTCACATCTGAGGTGGAGTTGCGTTGGCTTAAATGGTCTCCCAGAATCTTGGCAAATGGAGGAATTACTGAGTAGGGAACCAGGCAGCTAATTACACATCATAAACAGGAGGAAGGTTGTCCAGTCAGGCTATTTAGGTGTGCTTTGGTCTTGGTGCCTGGCTACGATACGGGGGAAACAATGTTTCTCTCTTGAATATCTTGGGGTCAGGGATGGATTCAGGTACAGGAGAGAACAAAGCCTAATTTCTCATTTTTTTGAGCTTCCTACTCTTTTTCTTTCAGTTTGTTCAATATTGGCTTCTGCAGGTGACGTTAATGTAAGTACTACTTGTAAGAGTGACCCCTCTTACATTGGCAAAGTCATTGCCAGTAGAGCGCAAATCACTTCCGATTAACACAAGGGTCAGTAGGCAATCATCAGCTAACGAAAACTTGCATTCTGTGCATGATTTTAAAAAGGGCCAAACATTTAGAAATGACAATGACTCTCATCAGATGTTCGTGAGAAAAGAAAACCACTTGTACATTCCACAGCACTTCAGTGATTTAAAGAATTTTACTGGCAAATAGCAACACTGCTTGAAGAACTGCTGAAGCAGTGGTGGAAACTAGTTGTCTATTACTTTGGCTACCAATTCCTTTAACTATGAGAATCTGTACAGATCTTCTTGCCCTGATGAGACTGTGAAATCTTCCGTAACTTTTCAAGTAAAAGGTAAAGCAGAATTTCTATGTAAAGTAATATAATTGTTTAAGCAAGACTATAAATCTTATTCTTGCAGCAATAAAAGTGGTTTGGCTTTAATTTTTTTTTTTTTTTTTTTTTTTGCGGTACGCGGGCCTCTCACAGTTGCGGCCTCTCCCATTGAGGAGCACAGCCTCCGGACACACAGGCTCAGCGGCCATGGCTCACGGGCCCAGCCGCTCTGCGGCACGTGGGATCCTCCCAGACCCGGGCACGAACCCGTGTCCCCTGCATCGGCAGGCGGACTCTCAACCACTGCGTCACCAGGGAAGCCCTGGCTTTAACTTTTTTGTACACTTGAAATACCTTAGTTTCTCCTTATTAGCTAGTCTTAAAAATGAATTCCTATTGAATTAGGGGAGTCTCACTGTTTCTCTTTTACAGGTAAACAATCTGAGGAACTGCAGGTCATGACTTATGCTGTATTACACGCTACATTTCTACCACAGCCTGTGCCCAAATTCCCAGCAAGGCATCCTTTGGGCTGTGGATATCTCAGGGAGATGCTCCATCACTGATTTCACCTCCATGCTCTTGGCAAACACGCATCAATTCCATTTACCTCCTGCCTGGCATTTTGATGTGGCCTTTCATGAAATGAAAGAGATCTTCAACAGAGAGCCCTAGGCACCTGTGCTCCCCTTGTGAGGACAGGAGGACAGGGCTAACCTCATGAGATTAGATAGAAACCTTCATCTTGATGACACTCCACGGACATTAAGCAAGCGTCCATATGCACACACTCGCCAGCCTCAGTTGGGTGGTCCACGTTTTTCATCTCACTTGAAAGGCATCCCCCTTGCACAGGCAGCCTCCAACTCACCTACCAAGGTCTGAATTGCAAAATAACCCATCAAGGTTAATAGCCACTGCCACCTTTGCTCCACATGACACAAATAAAGACGGGCTATTTAGAAATCAGATGGAGACGTTGGACAATTCATGATGTTTGAAGGGGACCAAGTGCAAACAATTTGAATGGTAAGGCTGATGTACGCAGCAAGTGTGACTCACCTCTAACAGTATCCTCAGCCTCTCCCCTAAATCTATATCTATCCTTATGCTATATTTTTTATTTTGCTACCATAATGGCTAAAATTCTATCACAAATTATTTCTGTGCATCAAAATTTACTGGTTGCAAAGGAGACTTACAGGACCATCAGTCATCCATTCACTGTATGTTATCCCACAAAAATCCAGTCCTCAGAAGAGCTAGTCCGAACTGGCCCGGCCCCAAGTCTTCCCTCTGAGTCAACACCACCACCAGAAACCTGCTTTTCAGACTACAAAATCTGGTGGCCATGTTTGACCCTATATCCAAGGCATCTCCAAGTATGGCCGGTCCCTGTTCATTCTTCCCCCACATACATCCAAACCTGAACACTTCTCTGAAGTACCACTGGAATAACCTTGACCTAAGTCACAGTTGTCTCCCAGCCTCACTTTCGACTTTTCCACCCCCTTCTGAGCCACCTTCCCTTAGAGTCCATTCTCCACTCAGCAGACAGAATGATGGGGAAGAAAAGGGAATCGAATCAAGTCAGCATCTCTTCCCTAAAAACACTCCCATGGCGACCAGGGCTCCTATCCCCACCGGGCTGCCACCACTTTCCCCCTTTGACTCGCTGCTCCAGCTGTACTGGCTTTTCTCTTTTCTTGCCGTAAAACTGATAAGCTCTTCTGCCTCTCAGAGGCTCTGTGCTTGATGTGTTCTGCTTGTAAGCCCCTCCCCCAAGTCTTAGATGATGTCTCCCTTCATCACTCAGTCTCAGCTCAAGTCCACCTCTTTGGGAAGTTTTCCTAACTCTACCAGTTAAAGTGGATTCCCTCCTTCCCCTGCGACTCTCCCTACCCCACCAGTCACCTCGCCCTTTCCTTTTCTTCATGACTCTGACCACTCACTATTGGCTTATCTGTTTCTGTGCGTGTCTTTCTTCCCACGGGAGAAGGTAAACTTGAAGGCAGGAATCTTGTGTTTTCATTACAGTGGTTTCTTCAGTGGAAGCTGGCATATAGTAGGTGCTCAATAAACAGTGCTCGTCCACCAGCACATTGCGTTCGTCTGAACACCCAGCTGTGGTCAGCTGCTGTGGGTGATGGAGTTCTCGCCTGAGGAAGAACGGGGCCCACTTTTGGGTCTGGAGCTCTTAAGGGAGGAGAGGAAGGTCGGTGAGGTGTCACCGTAGGGACTAAACACTGTATTCATCTACAGAGCCATTTGGGACCTGCTAGAAGAGACAGAAGCTTCCTCCTGTAATCCTACTTATTTTAAAACCTGGGCAATATCTGAGCTAAGGATGAAGGATCTGGTTTTGAATCCTGAAATAGATGACTATTTCTTCATCTATAAAGTGGGCATAATTACGCTATCTATCTCATAGGATTGTAAATGGTATAAAACACTCAACACAGAGGCTAATTTATAGCAAGTGCTCAATGAAGAAAACTCCCTCCTATACCCTTCCCCCCTCCCCCATCCCACACAGAGATGATTACTTTTAGAATTCAATTATATTCAGGGTTAATTAAGCTTAGAACCACCATTTAAAGTAGTTTCTATGGGAAATTGTATACCTAAACAACCAACTCCCATATAAATGCCTTTTGGAATACAACCTGGTTGCACTTTGAGAATTACTTGTCATGAAAAGTATCTGTGCTTGCATTTTGTTACCAAGATGCTTCTAAGTATACATTTTCTCAGGGTCCTATTTTTCCAGCACTCATTCCATTCTTAATGAACAACTGACTTAAAGCGAATGTTCACTGTACAAATGGGACAAACGCAGATGTGTAATTCATTCTATTTTTCTTAGAAACAAGAAACTAAATATAAACAAGAGTAATTCAAGCCTGATGAAGAGTAATCACTACGCTTTATAATACAAAGGAAACAAAAGGAATACAGAAGAACTTGTTACATTCGAATTGTATCTGAAAGGCTTATGTGATAGGCTGTGAAGGACCATTACATCCTAATTTATTCCAGTTTCTGTTATTTACTCTGTTTTTCGTTAGTGAGATGTTCTTGCCTGTGAAAGCCGCTTTAATCTTGGAGATGAACAGTTACGTAGGATGAAGCATGCAATTAAGTTTTTCCTTTTTACGATTTTGATTTCTTAATTATTTCTTTTAGTTACAAGAAAGTGTTCAATGTATAGGTCTTATCAATACAACTATTGGCTGCCTCAAGAAAACAATTCAAGCTATACAGAGTGTAAACTGAGTTTACCAAAACACAAAGCAGAAACAAAAACACAAAAACCGACAGAAGCTGTTTTCTCAGGAAGCTTCTAAACTATTCTGTAATACTATTCAGAGAGCATGTCTTTTTGTTGACAGACATATGCTTGAAGAAATATGTTTCTTTATGTTGAGAATAAAATAATATATGTATACCACATGACATTTAAAATAATTACGTTCTAACAAAATTCTTATTGTATTTCCTTCCTATTCAGAGGGCTCTGAAGAATAGGAACTTCGTAACTTCAGATCCCTCTGAATAGGAAGGAAATAAATAAATAAATAAATAAATAAATAAATAAATAAATAAATAACTTAACTAAGTTAACTTCTTAACTTCTTCCTTGATTATCTCTTCCACCACCCAACTTGCACTCTTTACATGGGAAGTTTCCTGAAAGAAACTACTGTGAACTAACCTAATAATTATTTTATTGCTTACTGTAACACAATGTACTTTTGATTTTAAGGAGGTCCTATGATTTTATTACAATCTTACAATTGTACAATTGCAGGGTTTTACATAGTTTATTTCATGATGACAGCATAAACATATTAAAAAATCGAAACATAAACTAAGAACAGAAGATGATTGTGTGAATAGAATGAGTACCTTTCATGATATAAAGACATAAAACTTGGAGCTAAATCTATTTGTCAAAGGGAGAAGAAAAGCAAACCCACTCTTAATATTTCTCCTAAGTTCTCTAAGTTTCATCTGGGGACTCTGCTGAACCTTCTAAATTACTTATATATATAAAAAAACTCAGTCCTCAGAGAGCCAACAGGGAAAATTTTTAATTATATGTTTTGCTCTTTGCATATATGTAATTAGTTTTCTTTATAGCAGTTCAGTTCGAAAATTTTACAGATTAGTAATAACAATAACATTATTGTACTAGATCGACTTTAAATAAATGTCTTTCAAATTTGTGGCATGAGACATGGCGAGGTATAGGAAATAAAAGAGTTTCCTATTTTGAACGCCTCCTGTAGCTTAAATGCAAAACACGGGTATAGATTCATGGTAATTCTCACGACTGCTCTGAGGAGTCACAGATGACTGTTTCTGAAATCAGTTCATTAATTTATCTAATTTATTATGTCCATCCAGAAATGCCTTCCACAGCAGAAACAGCAAAGCTGTTCTCTCATATTTAACTACTAATTAATTAGCAAGACTTCAAGTTGCTCACTATTACTAGAACAGCAATATAGTTTTTATGTTCAATAAGCTACATCATCTAACATTTCGAAGAAGGATGCTATTTAAGTGGGTAAGTCCAAGATTATCACAAAGTATACTGACCCGTTAATAGCAACAACATAATGAGCCAAGTTAGCATCTGTACCTCCCAAATAAAAACGTAACATCAACACGCCTATTAACAAAATGAGAAAAAAACTAATTAAAGCAAATTAGCCTAATGTGCACAGGCTGGATAAGACAGATTACTTCTAAAAATCGAAGAAGTTAATGGTACCCATATGGGACATGTTTTTGGCATTTTTCATATAAATTGGACAGTTTTAGAGGATAAATATGGTACAAAAGTCCTCACAGGCAATTATGTCTTTACAATGCTGGTGTCTGACATCATAAAAGTATAACTTTAATTGCTATTAATTGCATTAAGTCTAGTCTTGTTGAATACTTAATGCCATCTCTGACAGTGGTACTAATTTATATACTTTAATGAAGCTTCACGGTAGAAGGCTGGAATTATAGAGCTACTAAAACCATGTCTTAAAGAGCACATTTTACCCGTCAAGACGTACTAGACACAAAGGAACTTCATTGGATATTTTTTCTTTAAGAACATGTTTGCATTTCCCCTGCTTTTTCTGTGTGTGATAAAGCGATGTTGCCGGGTTTTTTTCTTTTTCTTTTTTCTAAGATAATTTTTGAAAAACGCTTCTAGTAATGTTTCCTACACATTTAAAGCAGCTGCTGACTCTCCGACGTGTCAGGTCTTGGACTATATCTGATAAAATACCCAAAATTATTAACTGGCAAAATTTAGCTACCATAGTTCCAGGCATCTGATTTCAGAAGAAAGTAGTCATTTATAACATAAAAGGTGAAGAGACACAGAGTAAATAACAAATATCATAAAAGGCAGAAACATTTCTGAATAAAGCAACAAGATGGATAGCTCTATCAATATTACATTTATCAGCTGGCGTTCGTAGTAATTCTAGTGCCACTGGTTACTGGAGGTCTCTACTGTTAGTGGGATTTGCATTATTAAATTATGAGAAATTCATTCATCTCAATCAGTGCTAGTCTCAATATTTGTGAATTAGTAATCTGCCTGGTTGCACTAATGGGAGAATGCATCCATTATTGCCTTTTCCATTTGTTTTCATGTTCATTGACTAAAAACATGCTATTTGAAATGGTAAAGACACCATACATGAGAGAAATTGAGGGCAAGGGAAATCTTTGCTCTCAGATACTGAGACTTTTGGTAAACTCCAGCCTCTTATTTCTGCTCAGAAAGGCATGGTTAATAAAGTGAAGAGCACAAATGTCAGGTAAGATATGTCATGTACTTTCCGATGCCCTACCAATTTTTCCTATAATTAAAGGGATGAACACACACTGTTTAGTAATAATGAAGCTAGATCTCCTTTTGAGAAGTTTTTAAAGGTTTAGCAAAGTCAGTTCCAGCCGGTTGCCTTTTGGTAAAATATCTTTGCTCAAATTTCCCTAGGGATATGTAAGTAAAAGGCAGGATTGTGAGGGGCGGAAGGCTGAGAATTTTAGAAGTCTCCAGAAGTTTCAGTTTCCTTAAGTTCAGCATCCCGTGCCTGTGGAAAAGGGGTTGGGCTAAGACCTCTGGAAATAGACATCTGCCTTTCCATTACAGCAACAGCAGTAACTCCTTCAGTGCTGTGCTGTCCTTTGCCATCTTAGCCTAACTTCGAAGGCTGTTTTAGAGATTAGTCTCTTTATTCACTCTTTCACGCTGAGAGTATCAACCAATTAGTGCTACTTTATGTAATGAGACTGACACTGGTCCATAAGGAATTAGACTGACACCACCGACCCATTTTGCATGGGCCAATGAGTAGCCATGGGTTGGTGACAACTTTTGATCACACCTGCATTTGGGTTCAAACCAATTACTTAACGGCGAGAGCTTCCATACCACCTGATTAGGCCTGTGTGTCATTCGGGGACCCAGGTTAATTGAAACAACAACTAGGTGGAAAACTTTTTTTTTTTTTTTTTTGGCGGTACGCGGGCCTCTCACTGTTGTGGCCTCTCCCGTTGCGGAGCACAGGCTCCGGACACGCAGGCTCAGCAGCCATGGCTCACGGGCCCAGCCTCTCCGCGGCACGTGGGATCTTCCCGGACCGGGGCACGAACCTGTGTCCCCTGCATCGGCAGGCGGACTCTCAACCGCTGCGCCACCAGGGAAGCCCTAGGTGGAAACCTTTTACATAACTTATTTCCACTGCTGAAACGGAGAAGGCAAGCTAGTGCGAATCAATACTGACGCGCGGAGGGAAGGCTCCTGTTCTCTAGAAAAAGAGCAAAAGGATCGGTCTACACCGAAAGATGGGGAGGAAGTAGCGTCCTGATATTTTTGAGAAGAAATTAGAGGAGGAGTTTTTCTTTTTCTTACGGGAAAAAATATTTTGTAGAATAGTTCATTTAATGTGTATGTCCTTTTGCCTTAAAATTATTTCCTAATTATGAAAGCAATTCCTGCTAAAGGCTGCATTCTTCAGAATACAGAAAAGCCTCCCCTAATCACTTATAACCCCACCACAGAGGTAACGAATTATTGTTAATAGTTAGCTGAATACCTTCTCGTTTATTTTATTTGCATGTGCTTCTACCTCATGGAATCGGTCACTTTCTGCTGCTCTGTTGTCTGCTTAGAAAATATTTTGGGAAGCTTTTTTTTTTTTTTTTAATCAATAATGCAATCCCATGATTCGGGCTTTTGCTTTTCTTCTTCTCTTCCTTTCTTTCTTTCAAATTGTCTGATTGGCTCTCTAAGGCAAGGAGGCAAGGAGGCAAGGAGTACTGCGGTTGAATATTGATGTTTATTTATTACTATTAGTTTTGAATTTTCGGGTGCCTTTAGTTGTAAACTTCAGGGAGTGGGCTGTGCGTGGGCTTCTGTCCGCAGTAGCAATCTATTGACAATGGCTCCTTGCCTGCTGGCTTATGACTATACAAAGGGAAAATCCAGTTCAGTGGGATTTTAGACCAATTCTCCCCTGTGGCTTTAGAGTGGCTCTATGTCACTCCTGTAGAATCAAATATCTTGCCTCTAGGACGGTCATCTTTTCAGGTTCAAAGACATATGGCTCTGGTTTCTGTAATCTGTTGGCTGGAATGTGGTGTTCGTCTATGAGATCTGATTGAGGATACCGGATTGCTATTCAAGGAATTAAAAAAAATAACTTAAGTCAGGGGAACTCAGAATGAGATACAAATTCTAAGAAGATTTCGAAGATTTCTAAGAATATATAAGTATATTTACTTGTATGCATGTGGTTATTCACAGTCACTCTGAACTTGCTTACTTGTATTGTTTCAGTGGGTCCAGGCTGTACATCCAAGAATCCTTAGATTTCCTTATTATTTATAATGTATGATGAGCTTGGATGAAGCTTAAAGAACACACTTTAAAAGTATCTTTAATAGAATATGCACTTTTACAGAGGCAATATGTACCAGCTTAGAAGAACCAGCCTTTTTGTAGCTGTTTACCACTATGCACTGCATACTAAAGAAGATACTTGCATGTGTGGTAAGCCGAGGTTAGCCCTGATTAGACTCTGAAAATGCTGATAATTTGGCAATGAATTATTTTTATATGTACCGTAAAGCAGAAATACTCTCACGTGTGACTCAGCTTAGTTTTAGCAAGTATATTGCTGTCTGAAGCTAATACTACTATATTTCTTGTAAATAATATTTATCTGTGCATCACATTACATTTAATTAAGTCTGACCTGTTTGTCAATTTTTCCAATCACATATTTGTCGATTTTTTTCAGATGTAAGCATCACAAGGTAGCTCTTGGTGGGACAGATCTATTCTCTCAGAACATTTTGCCAGGTTGACGCCAATAGCCGTACGCAGGAGACTGAGAATTGCTGATGACCTAGATAGCTAACGTAAGGTGGTTTATGATGTTGTAATCCTCTCATTTTACGGGCACAGACAGCCAGTTTGACTTAACATTAATTGTTTCACATCAACAGTCATCTAAAACTTAGTGAGGAAAAACTAAAAGAAAGAAAGATGATTAAACTGAGATGTCATACGTGATTTTAAGATGCAAGCATATTACTGGGATATTGGCATCATCCTTTTGAAAACTCTTAGTTTATCTCTTTATCTATTTATTTATTGGCCGCACTGTGTGGCATGTGGGACCTCAGTTCCCTGGCCAGGGATCAAACCCGCGCCCCCAGCAGGGGAAGCATGGAGTCTTAACCATTAGGCCACCAGGAAAGTCCTGAAAACTCTTAGTTTAGGTAGCTTTATAGATATGCTAAAGAAAATTTCTAAAGATTTTTCAGCAGCTTGTAAACCAGTATTTATAAACCAGCTTGAAAAGCAATCCATACTTCCTATTAGGTACTTTATTCTTACTATTTCACTCTTTATACCTAGGCTGAGAGATACACCGTTTGGCCAACAGCTGAAGTGAGCTCTCCTCCAAACACAGTTTCCAGGAAAACACCGTCCGCACTCTTCTTCCCTTTCTTTTTGTGCCTCAGGACGCAGAGCTGCTCCCTTTGGGTTTCAGGACAGGTGCGTTTCCTTGGCAATTGTATTCTTGGCGCAGAGCCCAGCACTTCTCAATGACCCTTTTCACTCTGATCTCCTCGAGCACATAAAGAGTTCCCCATAAATGCTACTAAATTAATAAACAAATGAATGGGACGTGTGGGTCTTAACGTCAGGACTTGGGATTTAGCATCTCAGAAAAGAAGGTGAGGCAAAGATGTCCTAATCACTAAAGGGGCGCCCCATTGGGCAGGAGGTGAGAAAACAGGAAGTGTCCGGTCACAGGATGCTGATAGATTTGGGGCAGGGAGAGGTGTCTCTGGTACTTCGATTGAGTACTGATCAACTCATCCCAAGTTCCTCAAGAGAGGGCACTATAAAAAACATGAGCAGACTGCCTTTCGGGTGTCTAATGAGTAACTATATCCATGGCAGTGAAAGCAGAGCTGTGTGACCTTGGGCAAGTTAGTTAACACATCTGTATTTCAGTTCCTTCGTAAGCCGGGAGTAGTTAGGGTACCATTTTAGAAGGAGATTGTGAGATTTAAGTGAATAATTTCATGCAAAATATCTAGAAGAGTGCTTGGTACATAATCTGATTCAATTAATGTTAGATATTATTATTATTATTCCATCATCATCATCATCTACCACGAGAGAAATGGTGGCAATAAAGACAACTGTACTGTTCCTGGCTTGCATTCTCACCAACTGGTCTTTGCAGACAGCATTAGGCAAAGGCAGAGGAAGCGGAAAGAGCTGTTGCCACTGAAGTAAGTCCCCAAATGGGTGAACAACCACAGCTTAGTGGAAGATTAGCAGAAGTGATAGGTAAGGGGTTGCTAGGAGAGGATGATGATTAAAAATGGAAGGATTTAAGGTGATATATTATATTATGCGGAGAGAATTAGGCTGTGATAATGGTGGCACAGCAGGAAATATGATACAGGCAAAATAAAGCAAAAGGAATTAGAGAACATTAGGAAGTTCAAGAAGTAAAAAGATACGATAGTGAAGGAAGGCGTGCGATGAAATGAGATAGGGAGGCTGCAGAGATACCCAGGGCGTGAGGATGAGAAGCAAGGGAGAGATCCTGTTTCTTTTGGAAACTGGGCTGGGAGTTTTCATTTCTTTTGACTCTCATTTTTTAAAAATCCATTTCCTTGTTTAACCCCCTACCCCATTTAATTACCAAGCTACCCATGTTTCCACTTCTAGCTCGCCCCGTCTTCCTCCAGCTCGTCATGCTTCTCTATGTCTCTCCAGTGACATCACTGTGCGTTCCTCCCATGTCTGTGCATCAGTGTCTCACCCCGGGAGCTCGTCCTTCTGCCCTTATGACATTTGCTGGAACGCTGTCACTCATCCAGAGAAGAAAGAATTTTTTTTTTTTTTGCTCAGCACCATTAAGCCAAAGGAAACTGGAAATGTGTACTTCAGCTATGACATTTCCCTTATGCTGTTGTCTGACAGAAATTTAGAAAAATAACTAAACCCAAAGGTGATTCCGTCGGAGTTCTGCGCTTTAAATGGCATGCTGAAGGACTGCCGTGTATGCGTACGTACAGAGCGGGTTTCTCGTTCTGCAGGTTCCACTGTAACCGGTGGTCGAGTGGATCCCGTGAATAATGGTCAAGGCTGTGTGAAAGGACTGTCAACCAGAGAAACTGGGAAGCACGACTTCTTTGAATTTGTATCAAACTGAGAGGAAGATTGTTCAGCCCCACGGTCAACGTGGGGTGCACGTTGTAGTGTAGTGTAGTGTAGCACGTGTAGTGCACGTTGCCGAGGGGGAGCAGCCTTTTATGCCTCCCTCAGGGGCTCCGGCTGGTCGTGTTTCCCATCGGATTCCCTTACACAACTGCAAAGGTAGCTTTGTTCACGTTTCCTGATTGCCAGGGGCTTGGGACGATGCAAAGAGCAGGACATTTGGAGTCAGACAGCCTAGATTCCAATCCCATCTTTGCCACTTACTAACTCTGTGACCTTGGGAAGAGAACAGATGGGGACACGGCCAGAGGAGTAGATTGAGGTCAAGAGCAAAACAGAAAATACTAGAAGGGAGCCAGGTTTAGGCCAGAATTTGATGAGTTTCGTTTTGAGATGAGTTGGTTTTGAAATTCTGTTGCGACTTCAAGGAAGATACGTTATAAACGGAGATATAAATTTAGGGGATTTATAAGCATTGTAAAAACTTTGGAAGAAAATAACATATATTCATTCTCCCATCATTACACTGTAACTGCGATTCATATGTTGAATTTCTTTATAGATCTATTCAATTTTTCCCACTAAATGCTACGTAATTAACACATGCCTGTGTCTATAGATGTATGTTATCATTTAATGGCTGCATATAATTTCCTATGTTCCCTATTAATCCTAGCGATTCTGGAGCTCTAAGTACGATTCCCAAGAAAACATACAGAGGGAGGACATAGGTGACAGGAGAAAGGAGAGGGCACAGTGGCAGAGGGTGGGAAGAAGATGTGTTTGGAACAAGACGGAAAGCAAACATGCCATGGTGTTTGTTGTAGATTTGGACCAATGGAAGTTTGGAGTGTACTGAAGACGTGTCATGGAGACTCACACCAAAGCAAACCTCCACTGCATTTTGAGAGGAGAATGTTGTTAATGGTCTTCAGAAAACAGACGAGGTTGGGGTTAGGAACAAATGAGCTCCTAGAGATGTTGACAGCCAGAGAACAGAGCTGCGACCCTTGGAAGAGGCCAAACTTGCCAGAGAAGTGGGATACAGACGAGGCAACCAAGTGGGGGATGCAGGATGGAGAAGGTCAAAGATACACAAAGCAAAGTTGGACTCTGAAAGCACTGGGGACATCGTGTCCTTCAAGAGAGAAAGGAAGGAGAAGTGAGCTGAAATGAAGATTTCTGAAGTGCCGAAGAGGAAAGATGAAGAAAATGCACTGCCTTATCTTGTCAGTGGACAGAAGAGGCTGACAGAGATTAGGTGAGCGGAAGAGCCGCTCTGGAACATGCTTTAGGCAGTCAACAGAAATCCACACAAGCGATCACCCAGCCAGTCAGAGTCCTAATAGGATAATGGGAATTTGTAGCCCACTGAATTGCTGCATTTTGACCCTGGCTAGTGGGTCCTGCCAAGTATTTGGGTGGAGCCAGAACCCTGGGCTCTGTCCTAGACTGAGGCATGTGAAAAACGCATAAAGGAGGAAAGCAGGTAATTAGAGGCAGGTGAAGAAAGAGAAGAGGCGACCTTAACTAGAAGAGCAATGGAAAAGTATTGAATTATAGGCTGCACTTGCTTTCAAAACAACCACGATACCACACTCAAAAGCTGTAAAGTAGATAAACGATGGAGTGTTAGTCACATTATAAAAAGATTCTTTATGTTACGAAAAAACCCACCCCGGCTTCTCTCTGATGCTCATTGTTTATTTAAAATACAATTTGCCTGAAAAATATCAATCTGCAAGCATTTTTCCGAGACACACTTATCCGAAGTGAGGTTTACTCCCATTGTTCTGCTTATGCGGAAATTAAAGCAAGGGTGGGTCGTGCAAAGATGTAGGACTTAGTCCACCATCAGTTTCCTTGCAGGCTCTGCGGATGTGGTTTTCCTTGAGCCGTTTAAGCCCTGATCTGTTCCCTTCGTTCACGAAACCAAGAGAATAATCTCCGCCTGTGTCAGAGATGGAGATTATTTTACCTAGTGAGGATTAATGACCTGATTATCAGAGAAGCAGTCTCAGCTACCTGCAGATTAAAAAGTACGTGTCCCGAGACCCCTATATTAGTTCACTGTTTTTCCTCCATGGGAACCTTAGCCGATTTGCCCCAATAAAGGCTTGGGATATTTCCAGCGGGTATGTGATGTACTAGGGGTACAGAATTTTATAACATGTTGGATTTTTTTTCTTTTATGAATGCTACCATGTCAAATGATGCAATTATAAAAATTCTTCTACTATAATGAAAAATTTTCAAAGCAGCAAAGTACATATTTTATGTATTAAGATATTGCTACACTTGTGAGAGAAATGAGCTACAATATGGGTGAAAAATCAAGACACATAAGAATGAATGAGCATTTCCCTTTTCTTTTTTTTTTTTTAAAGATTGTATCTGATGTCTTCCCATTAGCAGCAGTCACTATTGGCGAGTGCAACAGCTGCAGAGTGATCTCTTTCCCCCCCAGCATAATTCCATCTCTCTGCTCTGTTTATAAGGCTTCTCCCTGATCGTCTCTCCAGTGAATTATTTTGACTTTCACACAGCAGTGGACACATTTAGAGTCAAAATTCTTTCTTTCTTTTAAAGGCACCCACACACCGCTTTTTTTGTTTGTTTTAAACAAGAAGCAAGCCACAAAAAGCCTTTGAGGTTCTGGCATTTCTTATAAAATATATACTTTAGTGCATTACTGTCACAGTAATGCCAAATATTGTTACTCCATAATTTACTAGAGATTACTTAGCTTTAGAACATGCTACTCTGAGCCTTTTGTCTTTGGCTTAATGGGCAAATAATATACAGTTTATAATCCTTTGCAAAAGGTTTTTTCAAATACACAGTAAACTGGAACACACATACACACATAATGTGAGTAAATAATGCTGAATTCATGATTCAAAGCAAGCTAGAACAACTGTCAAGAATTCTACAAAGGAAAAAGAAAGTCACTTTTCTTTCTTTATGCAAACTTCTAAAAATCCATAAAACAGAAAATACCAACATTCCTGCCCTTATTTACTTTAAGGGGTTATTATAGGCATACATTTTCTAGAAATTGCTTTGGATTTCATGGTCAAAGGAACATGCAGATATGATATATGCCCCAATAATTTTGGTGCATACATTTGTTTACTTGTGTGTGCATTAAATACAACATGTGAGTAGTAGGATGAGTCCAAAGGAGAGCATGGTGGCCCAAGGGCTGTGAGGACTGAAGTGGTGCCGTGTAACTGCTCTGCGATCAGAGGAAAATGCAAAGAACCGAGGAGGATTAAAGACACTCCAGGCAGCTTTAGGAGTCCCTCAGCGAAGGGACGGAGAGAGAAGTGGGAGAGGGAAGAACGAAAGCAATGGGGCGTGTTATTCCATCACCAAAAAGGCAGAGTCACACTTAAAATATATGTGAGAATTCATACCCATAAACACTATGATAATCAGAGTGAAAAAATTATTTCTCTTTTTCAGAAGGGAAGGTCAAGGGCGCATCTTATCAGGTTTTAAAAACACTCTTGTTGTTTTATGACTGCACAGATACAGAGTACAAAGATTTAGGATTTTGAGAAGAGCTCATTATATTAAAACTGAATTCAGCTGTGCCGTATTTCTGTGTCACTGTTTTTCTCAAGTAGATATAAAGAACACACATTATTTTAGCTGGGAAAAATTCAATCCCAGTGGATACAGACTAGTACGTGGAAACAGAATATTATGTAGGAAATATAGTTGATACATAACAGAAAATGGTTGAAAAAATGGAATCTTCTCACATTACCTCTGCTTATATTCGTAACTGTACTTAGTAACTCTTTTGAAAAGGTCGAGTAAACTTTGACCTAAATAGGGGGCAAACTTTAATAAGGAACTATATGGCTTAGCCACCCCAGAGGTTCTAATGAAATGGACACAATATTAATAAAAATGACCACATATTTCTGTTGCTGAGATAGAAGATGTTGATTGTGGACATAACCACTTGAGATGTATAAGCAATTATATACTAAGCCTCAGAGTTCAGTCATTCTGGGAAAGGATACGATGATGTTGGCAGGTAAAAGCTATCTCGCATGTGTGTCCTATTCAATCTTGAATTCTACGTGTAATTGTTTCATCGGTATCCCTACCTTAGGTCACAAGTTCTTTTTGTGTAAGATCTCCGTCTCTTCCTATAACGTACTGTCTGTGGTGCGGAGCATATAACATGCAGAAGGAATTAAAAGAAAATTTAATACCTACTCAGGTGCTTCTGTAGACATCTGAGTACTCCTGAACATGTATACTGACACACTAGCTGAGAATAACTTGGCATTGATTCACGTGCTAATGGCTTCCTATTCTATTCTTTATTAAACAGCATAGTGCTAAAGTGTTCTGGCATGCTGAGACGTAAAATACAAACATTTGTACAAAGCTACAGAATGGCCTCTTCCAGAGCGGACATAAAGACTGTTCCCAAATCTACTAGTTCCTCGGTATCCCTCCCACCCTATAAACCCCAAATCTTCGGGTAACAAAGGTAAAATTAAAATAAAGTAGTTTGCTTTGGCAAATCAAAGACTCTCCGTTTATTTTCTGCAACAATCTTTCCTTTCAGGACTCGGAAAACAGATTACCAAAGGAAAATGTGGCAGTAGGTGCATAGTTTTTAAATGCAAGAAATTGTTCCCCAGAACTTTTCAATAACAGAAAGCATGTGACCTCCTTTCTGGGAGACCCACAGTACAGTAAACAATTGAATCCATATTCAGCCAGATGCTTCCAGTGTGTAAATTACTCCCAGGGTAAATGTTAGGCACTTCTGGAGCCGCGTTAACTCTTTCGGGCTTCGCGTATGCAATTTAGTAAATTACTGCTGCCTGTGCTTAATGGTGCTCCAGGGACCGAAAAAGATTAATGTAGCTACAGAAGTGCCTAAGCTACTCTCGGGGAGAGCATCTGACTGAATGGAAGGGGCTTGTGTCTAATCATTCTGTGTAAAAGGAGGTATTCTTTAAAGCTACCTTCATTTTCAATACTGCACATTCCCTCCCCAAAATGTATAGTATGCTAAGAAACCTGGGATTTCTTTTTTCCTATTGGAGACAAGGTTTATTTTTGGAAAAGTTTTCACTGACCCTTTTCTCTGTAAAAAAAAAAAAAATCACAGAAGCCATTATTTCTTGTTCAAAGAGGTCTTTTTGTCATTTTGGTGCAGTTGATTTCATTCTGCTTAATCGCTTCTCTGAAATTCCCTCCCCTGAAATCATCCCTTACTGCTTTTCCTATCACTTCTTTGATAGCCATCGTCTTTCTTTCCTATTGTTTTCCCTTCTAGCCCCACTGATATTTATTACGGACCCCAGCTTGGCTTCCTCCCGCCATCCATACCCACAGGGCTTGTTCGATCTCTTCCAGGTTCACAGTCTCGTGTGGGTGGGACCTGCTCTTTCAGACAAACGTCCACTTCCCCCTTTACACCTACCATCTCAAATTCGAGTCTATGGGTTATCTGAAATGGGGTGTCACACCACCAGTTAGGGACGTAATGAAAACATATGGAGCCCATCTCTTGGATCAACTCACTACATCTTTTCTTCTCTAGCCACAGGGCATCTGTCAGCAGCCTGGAGCAGTTACCAGCCTGATAATACTACTAAACCTTTCCTTTCCGCATAAAGCCAGCTGGTCTAGGATGTGCTACCTTTTTTCACTATGTTTTTTTTTTTTTTTTTATCCTTGTAATAGTCTCTTATGAATGCTCCCATTCCTTTTTATTCTGTGTCATTTTGGACTAGTTTTATTAACTCCCTTTTTATGCCTGATGATAAATTCTCATTTTGCTTACCCATTTTTCCAAAACCCTACCAAAGCCCAGCTTCCACCTGACTAAATGGAAGTACTTTAGTACTCTTCTTTTCTATTGTATTTTGATGAAAAACTTGTTTCTCTACACAGAATTATACTTTTTAAAAAGCTAACATGATAGTCATATACCTATCTATGATCTTTTGTCTTTAATAACTCTATGTTTTGGTATTGATAGATTTGAATATTCATGTTGATTTCTGTTATTAAATTTTTAAAGTACAGCGATTATACCTGTTACATTTTAATAATAGTTATTCATTATATAGGTCCTCAAGTCCTTCTACTGAGCTTAAGGCTGTTTGAGGTACCCAAAAGCAAATAGGAGAGTCAAGATATGCCCAGAGTATTAACAGAAGCAACAAAATACCTAAATCAGTTTACCTAGGGAAGGGGTTGGTACTAAATGGTATATAGAGACTTTGAGGAAGACAGCCAAGCATATGAGCTCTAGTAATAAAAGAATACTTTATGAAAACATTTGGGGCTCGATGAGTGAGATTTGGAGAGACAGGGTAGAAGGAAGAGATCCTTAAAGATGATAAGACCAGTCTGAAAAGAGGCATGGCAGTGAAATTAGCATGGCACATGCTAGGGCACTGGGGCCATGGGCTGCCTCTTGTACAACGATGAGACATACTCAGTATCCATCCATTTTTATCTTGTTTCTCCATGTTTCTTGAAATAACCATCTAATGTTTAGTTCAGTAGATTTATTTTGAGTATACGTAATTCCTTAGAGGAGAAACAGTTTCGAAATTAAAAAACATAGGCATAAGTTTCAGGATTTTACAAAGATGAGAGCCCAAATCCAACACTGTCTTATATCGCAGTGAAGGAACTACCATTTTCATTTGTATTCTACTTATTGTTAAATAGCTAGTGGGTACTTTGGATGTAAAAATTAGAAATTAGATATCTGGAGCTGTGATTTTTAAGATTACAAGACAATGTAAGTAAGCTGATTTGGCCCAACTTTACCACACTTATTAAACATCCCAAATGGGATTATGGTACACGTATTATTCGGTCGAACGTATGAAATTGCCACAATTCAACCATTTCTGACTTCCTCCAAAAGGGCACTTTCATGTGGCTCAACGCAGACACTGTAAATAAACACGTTTGGATATTAAACTATTTTACAGATGTAACTTTCTTGCAGCCCTAGCCTGGCTCTCCTTCCAGACCCTGATTTCCCAGGTGATACAGGACCCTGGAGGAGAGGTTGCAACGCGGGAGAGACGAGTTAACGTGAAGACAACCACGGCTTCCAAGGAGGCACGTGGGCCCCCAGGGGAGACCACCATCTATCCGAGAGAGAACTTCACCAACATACACAGATACCAAGTTACCCTGAGGATTAAAATATTGCCTTTGACATTGGGAAACTGAAGATCCCCCCACCACCCCCATTTTTAAATACAAGACTTGGCCACCTTTGAGTGAAGCTGGTAAGACAGACCAGGGACCTCCAGGGAAAATGCCTTCTGGTTTGTTTGTGCCCGAGGCAACTTTCTTCAAGAAGAAGCTTTCAATCTGCCTGGCTTTTTTAAGTCCATTCTGGATCCCAGGTGGTAACTAGTGGACCAGCTATCCCCAGAGAACCCCAGCCATGGCTATCAGTAAACTCATCATGAGGTCTGTGTTGAAAATGGAAAAAGAAAAGAGGAGAAAGAGAGAGAGAGAACCGTTTCAGCTTGAACTCTAGACCTGTCATGTTTAGCTGTGTGCTATGAAGCAGATCAGTTGACATCTCTGAGCTACTTTTCTTAGAAGGTCCCACCCGCCATGTCTGCCTCACAGTGTAGGGCAGAGTGAGAAGAAAGGTGTGAGAGTGCTGTGTACGCTGTACGTTGTTCAGGGGCTTCGCCAATGCTGAGCATCATTACTTGCCCAAAAGCCTGACAGACAACACTGGTCCTCACACAAGCAGCTCTGGTCCCTCCAATCCCACACGTAAGCCCCAGGTTCTCCCTGCCTCAAGTCCTCTGTGTGCGAGAGAACTGCGGGGTTAGGGCAAAGCTCTTCCCACCCTGCTCAGCTTTTCACTCTTTATATACTTTACTTTTTCCTTTCCACGAAGTGCTTTACTTCAGCCATATTTTTTTTTCTGCTTTAGAAAGCCAATAAGAATTAATCAATCAGTAATTGCATTGATGGGGAAAAACTAATAAAAGCAGAACCATAACAGGACTTGAACTTAATAACTTTGAAATATAAAGGGGAGACTTTATCCATGGGAATTTACAGATATTATTTGGTCGCCAGACAGCTTCCATATTTCTTCATTACTGCAATACAAACATAAGAAATACGGAGGAAAACACTCCATATAAGTGCTATAAATTTCGAGCTGAATTCCCTAGCCCATAACATGGTAGTCATCCAAGGAATTTTTTTTTTTTATAAAATCAGGCTTAATTTAGTGCATATTTTGCTTCTTCAACAAAAAATGTGGAATAGCTAAGTTTAAGAAAATATTTGTGCTATTTCCCCTTTTACAAATAAGATAACTATCAAATGTCTTTTTTTCTTTTAACTTGCTAGTGTTCAGTTTTCAAAGTCTCCCTACACCCAGATAGTAACTTTTGTAACCCTTCATTCATTGCGTTACTTCTCAAAGGTCTTCTTATGTCCTATTAAGCAGAAAGAAGGACCAGGATTCAGGTTTCCCTCCTCTATTTCTGGTCCTTTATTTCTTACTTTCCTAGGTTTAGATATGAAGTGTCCTTTTGCTGCTTAATTCCCACCTGACCCCTCCGTACAGGCTTTCTGTTCTTCCTTCCCTTTTAAAAAGACAAATCGGTCAGTAAATTCCCTTTCTGGCTTTAAGAAAGCCTGTCAAAATTGACCCTTCACTTCTGATCTAGCTCTTTCAAATCCTGGTTCTGCGAGAACTTGGGCATGTCGCTGGATTTCTCTAAACCTGGTTCCCTTCTTGTACGAAACAGTTCAAGGAGATGATGCCACAGGCCCTTCAAGCCCTAAAAGTTTATGAGTCTATTTTCATTGGTTTCATTTTCTCTATCAGCTGCTTTAAAATGATTCATTCCCTCCACTACCACTCCCCGTGATGATCCTTCCAGCCTTCACCTCTGTCATCCACACTTACACATCTTGTGAAAACTACTTTATTTTCTTTGCTTTACTGCAGCTTCTTTTGGAATAACTGGGCTTCATCATCACTGGGAAAGGGCTCTCCTGCACGGCCACTCGCTGTCCTTGACTCTCCTGGTGTCTTTGACGCTGAGCATTCTCAGTTCCAATCCTCTTCAACCAGGACCTTGCGAACATTATCCTGTCCTAATTCTCTCTGGTCACTTTTTTCAGCGTGAACTTTAAACAGATATTCCTGGGCATCCCACCCCGGATGGTAAGTCCAGAAGGAAAGGATCAGCTCTAGGAGAGACAGGTGAGAGAAAACTCTTTCTCTTTTAGCCACCCTGAAAAACCTACGCCAGGTGCTCTATTTTCTGAGAAAGAGACCCTTTAGAGACGGCCGTTCCCACCCTAGACCCAGGTACCTTGGGCCCACTGATGATTCTCTTTTATTGTTTTCACATTCATATGACACCTTATCCTCTCTAAACTTCGTTTCCTATTAGTAAAACAGCTTTAACGCAGCCTTTCAAAACTGTCTCTCCATTTTCTCCAAATGATCAATTCCCCTAATTAGATTAATTAATCGACACTCATGATCAGGGAAGAGTCACTGATCTGATAGAAATAGGATAGGCTTTCAATACAGAACATCTTAGGTTCAAATCCTCTCTCTGCTTCTTTGGAGAAGTGTGACTTGTAGCCAGTTTACTGAATTAACAGGTAAGGTGACAGGCCTTTTAAGGAACTTGAAAAACAATTCATTAATTTTTTGAGTCTGAATTTCTCTAACCCTTATAAAAACCCCAGCAGTAGATACTGCTTCCATTTAACAGTTGAGGAATCTGAGGCACAGAGAGGCAGAGCACCCTGCAGGAGATTTCAGAGCCAGTGACGGAGCAGAACGGGAATGTGAAGCCGAACCGTCGGGCTCGCGCTCTACAGCAGAATTCCACTCTACCTCTAAGCAAACCTCTCTCTCTCAGCCTGAACTGGCTCATCTGCACAGCTGAGGAGGCCATTTTCTTCGTAGTGCTGCTGGAGGGATTGGGGATAACATGTCCAGAACATGGAGCGCAGCGTCTGTCCCATAACCGGCTTCCAGTCCAAGGCACACGATGCCTCCCTTGTTTCCCGCTTTCCGCTCACCCCTTCTCAGTCATCTTTGCTCATTCCTTCTCTTCTCTCCTCTTTTAACTTTGAACAGGGCTTGGTCCTCGGCCCAGTCTTCATCTCATCCAGGATCACGACTTTAAATCCTATCCGTCTGTATAATGACGACTCCAAAATTCATCTTTAGCCCAGGCTCATCTCCTGAGCTCGTCTTCATTTGATATAATTGCCTACTCGACATTACCACTTGATTTCTAATAAACATCTCAAAATGACTATATCCAAACCTGTTCCGCCTACAGGCTTCCACTTCTCAATTGGTGGCAATTCCATCTTTTCAGTCGTTTAGTGCAAAACTCTTGAATTTATCCTCAGATACAGGTGGAACTGTGTCTCCCCTCCGCCCCGCCCATCCGCCCACGATGTTGAAGTCCTAAGTTCCTAGTACATGTCATTGTGACCTTATTCGGATGTGACGTCTCTGCAGATGATCAAGTTAAAATGAGGTCATTGGGCCTCCCTGGTGGCGCAGTGGTTGAGAGTCCACCTGCTGATGCAGGGGACACGGGTTCGTGCCCCGGTCCAGAAGATCCCACATGCCGCGGAGCGGCTGGGCCCGTGAGCCATGGCCGCTGAGCCTGCGCGTCTGGAGCCTGTGCTCCGCGACGGGAGAGGCCACAGCAGTGAGAGGCCCGCGTACCGCAAAAAAAAAAAAAAAAAAAAAGAGGTCATTGGAGTGAGTCCTAATCCAATATCCTTATGCAAAGGCAGATTTGGACACAGAGAGACATGAGCAGACGGAAGACAGTGTGAAGACACAGGTCCACAGGTAGGATGCCATCTACAAGCCAGGGAATGCCTGAGGCCACCAGAAGCTTGGGGAGTCACGGGGAACAGATTCTCCCTCACAGCCAGCAGAAGGGACCATCCCGGCCGACATCTTGCTTTCAGACTTGCGGCCTCCAGAGCTGTTGTTCAGGGTACCCAGTTTGCGACACTCTGTGATGGCAGCCCTAGGAAACGAGCACAGCCTCCAGCTTCCCTCTGTCTTAATGCCACATACAATCTTACAGCACATCTCCTTGGTTCCACCCTCCACACGTATCCACAACTGGGTCCCTCACCCTGTCTTTGCTACCACGGTGCCTGAATACCCTCACCTCTCCCTGGAACCCTGCACTAACCTCCTACCTAATCTCCCTGCTTTTACCTTGGTCCTCTCCCTACCCATCTTCTCCAGAGGAGTCAGAGTGATACTCTTAGAACACAAGTGAGCTCGGGTCACTTGCCTGTGCTCAAAACCACCGGTGTTTTCCACTGATATTAATTTATTCCACTCAGAGTAAAGCGCCAAAGCCCTTACACGAGCTCATGAAGCCCTAGATGATCTGACCCCTGCCCCTTACGCTGCTGCAGTCCCATCACTCCCCGTTCATCACGTGAACACACCATGCATGCTCCTGCCTCCTGCCCTCCAAGAGAACCTGACTCCGAGCTCCCAGCCGTGCCCACGCTCCTAGGGCCAAGGACTGAGCAAAAGGCACGAGTGTTTGAGCCAGGCCGTTCCTTCTGCGTCTTGACCCCTCTTGTGAGAGGTTTTGCTCACGGCTTTCCGTGGGTCTGTCTGAAACCTGCTCAGAGCTGCAGGACAGTCTGAGGCTCTTGTGAGCCAATCCCTCCCTGTCTCCTTTCCCAGGAATCAGATCAGCACTGCGGCCCGAAGGTTCTCTCTCCTCCTCCTGTCTAGCCTCACTTCCATGCTTCACAGGCATCTCCCGCTTTGTTCTTCTGCTCTTTCCTCTTCCCGGAATGGTCCTCCAGTTACCTGCCAGGCGGACTACGTCCTCTCTCAAGCCTCAGCTCACACATTACCTTCTTAGCGAGGCACCCCGACCTCCACGGAAACGGCATTCCGCCTCTGTCTTCCTTGCTCTCATCCCGTGGTTTCGTTCTACTTTTATGTTTTTTTTCAACTTGTCACTTTCTAACTTGCTATGATTTATTGATTACGTTTACGGTTTGTTTTCCATACCCTCCCGGAGAATGTGGGAATTTTCTCTTTCTTTTTTTTTCCGCTGATGTATCCCAGTACCTAGACCAGTGCTGGCAAATTAAAAACATTTTTAAGTTGATATATTCCAGTGATTTGCACATATGTTTAGAACTCTACTGCATATGTTGTAGGAGGCGGGATCTAAAAATAAATTGCTATTCTATCAGTTATGTCAGGCTCTTAATTTTGATGTTGTACCGTTACTGTTGATATTATCACGTACGACAGCCCAGATTGCCTTTCTTACAGTCCATTTACAGGTTTTGATTCCAGTTTGGTCCATAAAAATGTTACTCCACCTTGGTTACTAATGGACCGGATTTGTACCTCAAGGTCTACTTAACACATCCCCTCCAGTCAGAGAGGCCTTTTGGCAAAACTTCTCTTTTTTTGTAGAGAGCAGGCGAATCAGTGAATGTGTACAATAATGTGCAATGAATATGAACCTCAATCCACAGGCTCAGTAAAGCACAGAAAACTGCATTTCCTTATTTTCCGTATATCAGCTTAGTTCTGAATTCAACACACGATATCCCTGCGGTCAGCAGGTTCAATCTTAGCCAAGACTGTGTTGAGGCCCTGGGTCTTACGATTGCAATAAGACGCTGGAGAGGTCCCTGCCATCACTGGGTGCCCGTCTACGATATCAGCCCAGCCGCGTGGTCTTACGTTAGCCCCAGAATGTCTTAAGCCAGTTTTCCCCCAAACCGTCTCGTGTTTCTATCTGATAGCTCACTTTTCTTAGTACCGCTTGCTTTTGTTACTGGTAGCAGGGTCCAAAGGAGCCCTAACCCCCAAATAACTTTTATTTCTGGTTTAAAAATGGGGGAAGCCTGGTAACCACTGGTTTGTTCTCTGTGAGTCTGTTTCTGTTTTGTTATTTTCATTCCTGCGTTTTTTTATATTCCACATATAAGTGAAAACATATGGTATTTGTTTCTGTCTGACGTACTGCACCAAGTACAAGAGGATTAAGAGGTACAAACCACTAGGCATTAAAACCACTACTGCTGTTAGGGTGTGTTCCCAGACACCCACTGCTTCCTGGGACTTTCACGGTGGAATTGTACAATTGGGTTCCACCAGGTAAGTCACGGCTTCCTTCTTGGCTTTAGGATTTCTGCACTGAGCTTTGCCCGGTGGGGATGGGTGGGAGTAAAGGTACAATGGTAGGCTTGGCTGGAAAGAGTGAAGAATGTAATAGGTGGACATAGGGAAGATGCAATTATTATTTTGAAAGCAACCCTATCTGCTGTTTTTGTTAACCTTCGCTAAGGCCATCAGCTATTCATGACCATAACTGCATGCAAACAACCAGGAATTCTTCCAGACTGGCCGCCTCAGGGCTTTGGATGAGGATGCCTCTTCCTGACTTTCCTGCTCTTTTTCACTCTCTCCCCCCACCCCCACATCCTTGTTTATTTCTCTAATCAATATATTTTGAGCGCCTCCTGCATGTTAGGCACCGTGCTAGGGGCAGGGGATAAAGCAGGAAACAGAACACACCTAATTCCTGTGCTTCTGGGGCTTGATCTGTTCCTTGCAATTCCATTCCTGGTCTAAAATACTACGTTTTGTATCGCATAATAAACACTCACTCTGATAATTATTTTAGTCTCCTGAGTACCATTTACAGATCACCAAGAAGGAAGCTTTAACCTCCCAGGACCCCGATTTCGCGGGCATTTGTTGTAGGGGTGCATTCGTAGCTAACAAAAAATGGAGTTCATTTCTACTTATTTTAAATTCTCCAAATACATGGTACGGAGCAAACCGTACCATGTATTCTTTTGGTCAAAGTTATTCTTTTGGTCAAAGGCAGGCTGGCAAACCATGATTTGAGCGGCCAGCAGCAGACAAGGCCGAGAAATGCTGAGACAAAATGCACGTGGGGGAACAGATAAAGGAAACCCACGGGGCCTCTGTAACTCTGATTAAGTGGGCCCCTGAAATAACTTTAAAATGTAGACTTTAAAAGACATATCATATGGTCACATAAAGGAGGTGGTTATGAATCTGATGGGGAAAAAGATCCTCAAGGAGAGTTCTAAAAACTGCTTGATGTTAAGCAGATGCATTACCTTTCGGATTGAACCCCAGGAAGTGAAAGTTTTAAGATGATAGACAAAAGAGTATTTTTTTTTCTTTTATCTTGATCGTTGGGATAAAGTTTCTATCAAAAAATTCTAAGGTGAGCAATGATGAAAATAATTTTAGGTAGGTCAAAAAGCTTAATTATACGCTGTGTAGCCTTTTCATAAATATGCCACAGAAATTGACATCAATTATAATTCGGTTTTACATATATTGGAAATTTCACGTATAACGATTATTTATATACACATTGTAATGCTCACTATTATTTAAATGACTTCTGGTAATTTAGATTTAGGAATCAATGAAAGTCGTATAACACATATGCCTAGAAGAATACGATTTAGCTTTTATACTAAGCAAGTGTTTGAGATAAGGGTGTTAACTGAAAGCTATCAATTATAGCTCAGAGGTTTGCTTTCTGAAATTATCTAAGTGGAGCAAATGAGGAGCTGTTTTTGAAAGTTATTTTACAATGAAAATCAGGCACAAAGTAACAATTCTATTTATTTCTCTAAACCTCGTTTACTTGAATCTTGTTAATAGATAAAAAACACAGCTTAATGTATCTTTCATTTAAATCAGGTAACAAATGAAGTTCTGAGTTTCCTAATTGTTACTTGTCAGGTAGTAGCCAAACTTGCAAAATGTTTATCTACCTGGATGAAATTTCTGCAAAGTGAGAAACAGACCTTCCATTTTAATATAGTTACTGAAATAATAGCACCTTATTTGGTTGGGCACCTACAAATTCGCTGTGTATTTTAACACGATAGATCACAGTATCTTTGTTGTGAAACACTGGTAGACTTCATTTAGAACATTTTACTTATTTTACAGATTTAGGTATCCTAAATTCATCTGCGTTCTAAAGTCTTTCCTTATGTGAGAGCGACAAGACAGGTATTACAGCTAATGCTCATGGTATGCGTCGTACGTGAAAAATACGTCACGTGTCACGCATTTCACGGAGGCAGAAAGTTGGGAAAGACTGATGAAAGCACCGTATCCTACCATGTTTAATGGTCACTATATATCGATATCCCAATTTTAAAGAGCAACTCAGAAACATTAAATAACTTGACGCAGGTCATATGATAGGGAAAGGGGTTAAATTCGAATTTTCCAGTCTTAACTATAAGAGCTTTCAAAGAACCACAATATTTGCAAGAATTGTTATAAAACATAAAGGACTTTACTAATTTTTAATAATTGGGGTAAAGTTTCCAAGCAATTATCAGTAAATATCAATTTTAGTCAACACTCATAACATGAGCAGTGGAATAATACACTTAATTGGATTTTCTGGATCTCCAACTTCTCATTCCTTGAAGTTAAAAATATATAAGCTAATATCAAGTTTTAAAAAGAAATATATATACATATATGTGTGCATGTGTGTGATGTGTGTGTGTATGTAATGATTCCAATTTTACTTTTAATGGCAGTAACAACAGTTATCAGGAAATCTACTCTCCTAATAAATTTTTAAGTGTATAATACAATAATTTTAACTATAGGTACAATGTTGTACGGTAGATCTCCAGGACTTATAATCTTACATATCTGAAATTTTATACCTGTTGAATGGAAAAAAATACTCTGCAATAGTAACAATGATCACCCGTGGGTGCCATGATCGTTAGCCATTTTCCCTCTCGTTAAAAAATAGTTCTGTATTATATGCGGTTTTCTTTTTGGCCAACTGCACTACTACCATTCTAGATGCTTTTCATCAGTGAGCTTTTGTTTCATGAGCCAAGATAAAAATGCTTAAAGTGAAACAAAGAAGCGAGCAAAGAGATAGGCTCTGTCTTTGCTTCTTGCCATTGACAGAGGCACCATCTCGGATTAAGTGATTCCTAACCCAGAGGTCCCCAACATACCCCAATGGCACACGACCTTCACCTGGCAACAGCCAACAACAAACCCCAGTATGGCTGGACAGGACCTACTGGGGAAGGCCAAGCCTGGTACTTGCCAGCCAAGAAGGGAGGCACAGGCTCTGGGCAACCACTTTCACCTGTAGGTGCCGAAGGACATGTTAGTCCAGGATAGCTCTCTCCAAAGCGTGGTATCTAGAGGTCTCCATCCAGGTTCAGAGAATGAAACGGCTGGATAACTTCCATCCATCCTTACGGATTGAGAGGCAGAAGGACCAAAGTGGTCCTCTGGTACCCAGAATACTGGGACCTGAAGGTAACCTGTCAGCTCACAGCAAGGCGCAAACCAAGGAACTAGAGCTTAGGAGCAGAGCCCCAGTCTTTGTGAGGGGGCTGGAGAGGATAAGGCACGTCCCTCTCTTTGGAGAGGCTGAGTTTGGGCCTTAAAACGAGGCAAAAGCCCACTTAGGTCAAGTGAAGCGCTGGGACTCGTTCAGGCTGGCAGCCTGAACTGGTTTCATCACGTTGTCCTCAGTCCAGAATTGGGCCTTTTCAGTGGCTCTGAGCAGGCAGAATCCTACCTCCCCTTGTTTACTGAACAGCAATGAAACACTTCTCAGGTTTGAGTTTGTGCTATACCACAGGGAAAAGTTAACCGGGCTCTCTTCTTCCTCCTGGGGAGAAATGGTAAGCATGTGGCAAAGCCCACGGCAGCAGGAAAAGGGATGAGGACCCAGGCGAATGCCCTTCATCCCATGGAACGCAAGTATGGAAAAGGCAGACGATCCTGTTTAAAGACTAGATTTGCTTTATGGTGAAAGGAAGCTTGATAGACTTGAAACTCGTTCTAGAAATTGAACACTCTCTAAAAATGACAGCAGCAACCAACGTCTGTTGGGTCATTTACTGCATATCCTGCACATTCTAGGCACTGCTCTAGGTAGAGCACATACAGAACTTAGGGCACCACAAAAATCCTGAAAAGCAAATCTCATCATCTCGGTCTTACAGAAGAGGAAACTAGGTAAGATCCATGAGACAGGCGGCCGGCTGGACCAATATTAAAACCTCATTCTTCCTGTTTCCAAAGTTTGTGCTGCCTGTTACGATGCTTTGAGCATCTCAAATGAGACGGAAAAGTCGAGGAAAAGCATGGTATGCCCAAATATCCAAATCACCTCTGTAATTATAGCTACTGGACAGGCCAGGAGTGGAAAGCCTTTCATCCAAAGCGTCTGCTACTGAGACAGCTGCATTAAAGACATTTTAAAAGGGTCGGTGTGGCAAGGGAACATCTAGCTGGAGAGGGAGGGAGGGGGAGGGCGGGAGGGAGAGGGAGAGGGAGAGAGAGAGGGAGAGAGAGAGGGAGAGGGAGAGGGAGAGAGGGAGAGGGAGGGAGAGGGAGAGAGGGAGAGAGGGAGAGGGAGAGAGAGGGAGAGGGAGAGAGGGAGAGGGAGAGATAGAGAGAGAGAGGGAGAGAGAGAGAGAGGGAGAAGGAGAGATAGAGAGAGGGAGAGAGAGGGAGGGAGAGGGAGAGAGAGGGAGAGGGAGAGGGAGAGGGAGAGAGGGAGAGAGGGAGAGAGAGGGAGAGGGAGAGGGAGAGAGGGAGAGAGGGAGAGGGAGAGAGAGGGAGAGGGAGAGGGAGAGAGAGAGAAGGAGAGAGAGGGAGAGGGAGAGAGAGAGGGAGAGGGAGAGAGAGAGGGAGAGGGAGAGGGAGAGAGAGGGAGAGGGAGAGAGAGAGAAGGAGACAGGGAGGGAGGGAGGGGGGAGAGAGGGGGAGGGAGAGAGAGAGAGAGAGAGAGAGAGAGAGAGAGAGACAGACAGACAGACAGACAGACAGACATTCATTCAATCTTCACAGGCAGTTGTGCAGGAGCCAGAAAAACAATCCTGTGTTCCTCAGATACTCTAAGAGGTGACACGGGTGGGTCAAAGAAGGCCCTTCATCCGTCAGCTCAAGATAAAGTTCTGCTACTTTTGTGTCTCCCGGCACAGTGGAATTGAGAGTCAATTTCCTCTCCTTTGCACTTTTCAAAGACGGACTTGTTTTTATTTTCTCAAGGATGAGGGTGGTGTTAGAGTCCACAGTGCCTTCACATTATACCCGTAATGGGCGTCTCACTCCCTGAGCCTGTACTATTTCTTTGGAGACCTTCCCTCTGCTCTCCAGCCTTCTGGGAGACGAGCTTGTTTCAGCTCCCTTTTTAGTCTCCCAGATTTGCCTGATTTGGAGGAGACGGAAGACAAAGTAAACTCCGGATGGATTTTTCACTCTTCTGCCTGCTTGACTTTTGTATAAAGTGAGAAATCTGCTCAACGTTAAGCTGGGGCTCCTGAGAGAACCGAATAGAGGCGATGTGGGGAGGGCTTGGAGCACCGCGTCGTGATATTACGAGAATACCAGCCCACACGGCGCTCTACCGACGCCTAGAGGACAGACTCATGACTGAGTCGCCATGTTTTCCTATCCCCGCCATCCAAAACTGAACGACACAGAGATCATTTTTGCCATCGACAGGAGAAACCTCCTTGCCTAACTCACTCTCCTCAAGATCTGGTCTCAGTCCTTCTGAGGACTGTGTGCTGTGACACCTCAAGAGGTCTCTGGCTCCATTTGGGGGAAGGAACGACTGTAGTCTTTGGTGTTATCTTCGGAAAGGGTGACAGGGCTGCTGGTTTACGGTCAAATTGATATGCAGGCATTTTAATGAAGTGATAAAGAATGACAGATTTCAAAAGTCACTATTCTGTCACCACTCATGGAATAATGTTTCTAGGCAATGATCATCTCAGGATACTAAGACTTTCAGGTGGAAGGATAGGGAACTTTACAAGGGGGGACCTGAACCCACTGACCAAACTTGGCATCATCCCTGCAAGTGAGACAACTGATGAGACGCCATAGACGTTATTTAGCACCACCTGCATGGAATTTCTTGCCCTTAAAAAAAAGTTTTGAGGGCTTCCCTGGTGGCGCAGTGGTTGAGAGTCCGCCTGCCGATGCAGGGGACACGGGTTCGTGCCCCGGTCCGGGAAGATCCCACATGCCGCGGAGCGGCTGGGCCCGTGAGCCATGGCCGCTGAGCCTGCGCGTCCGGAGCCTGTGCTCTGCAAGGGGAGAGGCCGCAGCAGGGAGAAGCCCGCATACCGGGGCGGGGTGGGGGGAGTTTTGAACCTCATCAACGAAGAGAGGAGATTATTATAGATACTAAAGATATGGAACAAAATGCACTGCTTAACTCTTGTCTGGGTCCTGACTTAAACTATAAAAAGACATTTTTCAGACAATCAGATACATTTCACTGTGGACTGAATGTTAGCTGATATCAGCCACTTATTTTGTGATAATGGCATGGTGGTATTATAAAAACAAACAAGTGATAACGAAGTGTCCTTATCAACACTTTCTTTTAAAGTATTTGTGGTTGAAATTAGTTGCTTTAAGGTTCTTTAGCAATAAATACATCACAAATAATGTAGACGGAATAAATGAAACAAGGTTGGCAAAATGTACTCACTACTTGTGTATATACTTGACAATGTCCTTATTAAACTTTAAAACATTAAGGGCTTTTATCATCTTGTTCAAAGTACCCACCCCTCTAAGTAAGATGTCCTGGGGCATCTTATCCATGGAGAGAAGCAGGAGTACAAAGGATCAAGTGCTCTGAATGTGACTTCTGTGATCGCCTTTTTTCCTTGTTTTCAGTAAGAAGTAACATTTCACTTTTTCCTCCGACTCCAAAGACTGATTACGACCTGTTTTTACCTATGTAAATGAACTTATTTTCATACTTCTGTAATTAAATTTTTACAACAGCAAACTTGTATCAGGAAATATTTAACAGAAGATGTAAGCTTTTTAAGTTTGAGAATTTTATTTTTAACTTTATGTTCTGACTATAAATCTTCTAAGAACTGTTCATAGGTTTCATTGGCTTAGGGACTTCAGGTTGTCAAGAAAAATCCCGAAGGTCATTTATACAATCACCATATTGAACTTTTTCATGAAAGAGGGCTTGCTTTCCAAACAGAGACTCCTCAGATTCAACCAATCAAAGTAAATCTTTCTCCACGCTCTCCTTCCCTTTCCATTATAATTTTCATGTTGTTTTCCGGAATGTTTGCCCCTCTATCTATGTTTACACTCTCACCTGTGGCAAATGCATGCTTTCTAGTTGAGTTCCTGCCGGCACTTGTTACATGTTGACAATATTCAGCAGTGTGTGCAGTAAACAAATAACATCACATAGACGAGAAGGAGAAACTAACCCCACCAACATACAATAGCATGACGATTTTTTTCTATTTATATTAAGAAACTTATTAGAGTGTTGACGGGGTGATGAAAGGGAGAACAGAATCCAGGAGGGATGGCTGGGTTGGGAGAAAGCAATGCTACAGTCCTATACAGACACATGAATGACAAAAGGAAAGAACGCAGCAAGACTTTTCTTCAAACAGAATGTGTATGAAAAAGCTCCTTCAAGCTAGAGTGATCTGACACACACAAACAGAAGTAGCCGCCACGAGACAGACACAGTAGCTTGCCAGAGGTGGAGGCTCTGAAAGCTTTGTAAAATTACCCCTCATCTTTCTTACACCCCAAGTCCACATCTTACTTTGTTGGTGGCTCAGCCATTTCCTGAGAGACTGTGGCCAGGAGCAATGGAGCAAATGTCTCTGTGGCCACCAACTAAGGCAAGAGAGACTTCTAGTTCCTGAAACCATCTCGTTAAAGGCCCTAATCAGTCTATTTCCCACCCCACCCCCCACAAGGTACATATCCTACCCGTCAATCTTCGGAGGCCTTCTAGGAGAGACATCATAAAACCAAAAGGTCATTGCTTTAATCTGAATCAATTCAATACAAAATTTCAGAAGAGGTCAGGGCTCTTGGATTTTTGGGGGCTGTCTTAGATGTAGTGTTTTTTCTTACATTGAGTGTAAAACACCCCATAAAACGTAACAGAAGAGTGAGTAGGGCATTCAGCCTTGACCTGTATCTTCCTAGTGTTACGATCCAAAACGAATTACTCATAGCACACAGAGCTCTGTTTTATAAATTCCTTGTGAATACCTAAAGTGATTACTTTTCTTTGCACCTACTCACACAACAAGCGGCCATTAAGTTTTAATTATCTCTTCTCACCAAGCCTTTCATCTTTGTGTTCCGTCCACTGCCAGGGGCCCTGGAAGACAGAGACTTAGACTTACTACACACAGTGGACTGAAGGACTTACTTCGAGCCATACAGGTTCAGACCTTGTTGACTGAAGCTCTGAGGCCAACACACTCCTACATGCAAAAATTCCAATTCTCCCTGAATTCAAATGACTATATTTTCCTTCGGGGATCAGAGTCAAATTTGGCCTGCAGTGTCTATATCCCTTCTAGAATGGAAACTCGATGATATCAAACTTTAAAGACAGCTTTCTTTGTTCTTCGGGACAAATTCAGCTTTGAAATTTAACAAAAAATATTGCCTTATGCAGGCACTGGCTCTAAAGGATTATACAACAGACTAAGAGAGAGGGAGAATGAGAGCAAAGAGTGAAGGTTAGAGAACAAAACATGCAATTAGAATCTTCTTTCTATTCACCTAGTCATTGACTTATTTTAATGTATTACTTGTCTTACTGAAACACAGCATTACTTTGAGTTTTGTTTGTTTATAGCTCCTGAAGGATTGAGCTCCCCATCTGTCTGACACAGCTCTTGGACAAGTGGTACAGCCCAATCTACTTATTTCTCTTGCTGCAGTGGTATATGCTGTGTCTTCAGAGGAAATCAATTCTAAAATGTATTCAGAGAAACCTGTTCACAATCCATGTCAAAGCATTCAACAAAATAAACTGCCCTGTCTGGAAAGTGTTGAGATACATTCGAAATTGAGGGTTGGAATAAAAGGGTAAGAACTGCTCTCACTGGAGTAGCCGCAACAGTTCAGTATCAAAGAAAATCACTAATCACTCCATAGATAGATGCAGATTCATTTAAAAATCTTTACGTACCACTTATTTAGTTTTATTTCATTTCCTTTAGTCTACAGTTTGATCAGGAAATTGGTATTTGAGCACTGGCATTTGAATTTTGAGATGCTAAAAACCTGGCAAGAAAAAAGTGCCTCTTATTTTAAGCATCACTTGAGTATCTTGTATACAGTTAGCTGTGACTGTAAGCTTTACTTTGGAGGCAGAGAGTAAGCAGCTAGTGTGTGTGTGTGTGTGTGTGTGTGTGTGTGTGTGTGCGCGCGCGCGTGCGTGCGTGCGTGTGCGTGTGTGTGTGTGTTTAAACGCGATCATCACGCTATACAACTTAGGCTGGTTTGTTTTTTCACGTGTAAGATAATGGGCTTTTAAGCTGTACAGCTAGATATTGTTTGGCTTCGATACAACCTGTTTTATCCAAACAGAATTCCTTTCCTTAATCCCTTCAGCTGGGGAGCAAACTTTCCTACGTGACGTCCACTACAAGGAACAGAGACAACAACCCCCCAGCAATCCCCCAACAGGCTGGCACGTATTGCGTTTGACTCTATGACGTAGAGAAGACAGATGCTAAGTCACAGTATAAAAAGTGGAGGGGTCGGATCTGCCGACGCATCTTACAAGTATTTCACTCAACGATCTGCTATTAATAAGATTCTGGAGTTTGGATTTTGGCTGACATTTTCAAACTTCATTTATATGATAAAAATGATTTGGATGCATTAAATTAGAGTGGAAGAGGCAATTAGAATAACTTGAGATACAGTACGAGTGTTCGAGGTGCCTGCTCAGGTCTAATTTATGTTAGCTGTGTATACATATAGATCGGGGTGCTACCTCAATAGAGCTTAACCTGCCTCTAAACTGTCTTCTTCCAAGTGGTAATGTAATTATTGTGAAAATTATAATCTGACCATGTCAGTAAACTAGTGTCTTTCTTCCTTTCTTCTTTTTTCTTTACTTTTTTTACTGAAGTACAGTTAGTTAACAACATTGTGTTAGTTTAAGTGTACAGCAAAGCGATTCAGTTATACATATATATATATATTCTTTTTCAGATTCTTTTCCATTATAGGTTATTACAAGATACTGAATAGAGTTCCCTGTGCTCTACAGTACGGCCTTGTTATTTACCTGTTTTATATATACTGTGTGTTTCTGTTAACCCCAGTCTCCTCATTTCTCTCTACTCCACCCCGACTGCTATCTCCTATTTCTTCCTTCTTTTTTTTCTTCTTCCCTCTATCTCTCAATCTGCTCTGGGTTTTAATTTAACATCTTCACTTACACTGAATAAGTATTTTGGCTTAAAATTTAAATTCTATCTTTCCAACACCAATATTAATAGGTCACCATTAACATACCAGCAGGAGGTCGAGAATGGAGCCAGCAAGATATTTACTCTTTCAAAGGATATGTCTAGAAGTTGTATGAACCAACCTTCTGAAATATCCCAAATAACAGAGTTTTTCTTTTTTTAGAAAATCCTGGAGAAAATAATAGGTTTTTTTTTTTTTTTTTAATAAAATCACTGTTCAGATATCTTGAAAAACATTAAAAATTTAAAAAAATTATGTTTGGTAACTTGAAAAATAAAATTTTTTTCTCCATCCAAATTTGATTGCAATGATCCCACTCAGTTTTAAATGGTAGAATAATAAAATGTACCATATAAACAACTGAAAATAGTTGCATATTCCCACTGAAGCCTGGCTTACGCACGTGGCGGTGCTTTACTTTTTTCCTTTATTTTGCTCAGTGCCAGCATAGAAGGGAGGGTATAAGTTGATAGCAAGCATCAGGCAGCTTTAAGCAATGGGCACAGTGGTTCCAATTATTTTAAGGTAGTATGTGCCCACGGAAAATTGCTTACGCATTTACTTATTCCTAATTTGGGTCTCACTGTTCCTAAGTAGCTTCATCATACCTCTCTGAGCAGGCCCTTTGCACCCCTGGGCTAAATCAGACATCCAAAGTCATCTATTCACTCGTGCGGTGTTGCCATTAGCAATCTGCAATGGCTGTCACAGAGCTCTGTGATCAGCAGGGAGTATTCTGCATGACCAGGGCTGCTGGAGAGAGAACGCAAAAATAACCTTCTGGGAGAAATAAAATATGGAATGAAATCAGTACTTTAAAAAAATACATGTTCAAGTAAGCTTAAAAGCCCATTTATTATACTTCTGTTCTAAAAAGTATATATAATCATTTTACGAGCAGTTGATGACTTGAAACCAAGGCCGTCTGTTCCAGTTATAGTATACACAAAATTACAGATGTTGGGAGATTTCTCCATTGTTCTATCAGAGAATATCAACCCTCTTTATTTAAAGGCCAGTATATCCCTAGGCAGATTGAGTTTCCATGCTGTTGATTCAGGGCCTATTTCAAGCAAGGACTGCCGATATGTCAAAATGTATAGGGACTTTGCAATACACATAGTTTTCCAAAGGACAGAGTGAGATCACCAGTCTTAATCCATTTGTGACTTGATTTAGATTTAAAGTTGCCCTCGAGAAATAGCTAGCTGGTATATAAGTGTGCTGAAATATTTTCCATTGAGATAGCTTTCTCCTTAACCTTCAGTTTTTTGATCATGAGTCACTAAAATTATCTTGAAAAACTGGGAAAACATAAGTCCTATTATTAACAGAACTCATTAAATTAGAATAAGGCAAAACAGCCTGCTTACGATGAACAGTACCATTTTTAGTAATTTGTTCTTTCTGACATTTTCTAAAAGAATAGCTCTCCCTACATTAATGTTAAATAGATGGGAAAATATGACGTACAAGAATATATACAAATTGCATTTTAATTCCTATTTTTCTTTAAAAAATATGTCAAAGATAAATTTAACAGTGGTTTAAATATACACTTTGCTTCAAATGTTTAGGAAATGATGCCTAACACAGAGAAAAATAAAGCCATTAGTTTTCCATTTGCATAACTTGCCCTTGAACTTTACTTGACATTTCTCATTTGCTTTGGCAATATAAAGTCCAAGATTCCAGTTTAAAGGATATAAACATTAGGTTTTGTTTTTGTTTTTGCATTTTTAGGAGCTAGGCATTCATTTTTCTTAATGTTCTTTTTTTTTTTTTTTTTGTGGTACACGGGCCTCTCACTGTTGTGGCCTCTCCCGTCGCGGAGCACAGGCTCCGGACGCAGGCTCAGCGGCCATGGCTCATCGGCAGGCAGACTCTCAACCACTGCGCCACCAGGGAAGCCCCGTCCATTTTATATGGATAGTTTAAGTGCCAATTTAAGGTATATGGGTCTCACATCCATTACCTACACAAATTCCATGTATTCTTAATTCTGAAGCCTTTTAAGCAATTCTATTTGGATTATTTTACATGAGAATATGTCACCAAAGATACAAAATTTGTAATATGAATTAAAAAATTTTTTTCAACGTTTTCTTGGTATGTAAGTCACCCACCCCAGCACATGAAAAGAGAGAAAAAGAAGAAAAAAAATCATCGCAGGAGGCTGTTATGCAGGTGATGTACTAACAAAGCTGGGTACCCTTTGTTGCTTTAATGGAACCCTGGATTTATTAAATTTATTAACTGAATTTAAAATTAAGCATTTAATTTTATTCCATTCTGTCTCCCTTGCTGCCCCTCCCTTACTTTCACCTTCTCCCCTTCCTTCTTTTTTCAGAGGTATTGAGCAGTTCCTGTTGTAACAGGGACTATCTCAGAAGCTGGACGACAAGGTTATTAAAACAGAGGCCTGCCCCCACCTTCTGGGAACTTAGTCATTCAGGGAGAGAGATGGACGGTCGACAGATACTCACAGATTCCTGTAATTACAAAGTGTGACAAGGGCCAGGGCAAAACCTACTGGGACCAGGAGTGAGTATACCGGGACACCCAATTTAGATGAAGAGTCGAGGAAAGTCTTCTTTGAAGAAGTGACTTTTGCATTTAGTTTAGTGTATGGTTACCAAACAACAATATTGGGGGAGATATAATAGGTGTAGGACTTCATACTCGGTTCTGAAATTAAAATTGATAACAATAACCAAAAAATAAAACCTAAATTCCGAAAACAAAACAAAACATCTGAAGGTATGACTCCTATCCCAAAGGATCTTTATACTTGTATATCATATTTTTACTTGTTATACTTGTATATTATAATGTTATTAATGAATTTAATGCACTGTTCCTATAAGCACAGTTTCTCGAAACACCTACATATATATTCTCCCACTTAATCGTACATTAAGTTTGTGCCCTGCCTAGGTAATTCCTTCGTTTAATAAATATTGATTTTCTACTGTGTTAACAGTGTGTATTCTGCTAGTTTCTAGGAATATGATATTGAAGGAGCATCTGTTGCTGGCTTCTGTAACATACAATCTAGTAGACACACAAGGGGGACGAATATCTCTGTGCTAAATTTCCTCTTGGGGATAAACTCAGGGCGTCTGGCACACATGGGAGGGCCATGCGTTCTTGGCCTGAGGTCAAGGGAGGCATACGGTGAGACAGTTACCAGCACACTCATTCCACCGGAGCAGAAACTGAAGCCCATAAATGCTACAGGACTTTCCCAACTTCCAACACCTCGAGAATTTTCCCAAATTATTTAAAAATCATATTGAGGCAGAAGAAAACAAGGTTATTTACTTAGATCATTATTGTATTATTGATAGTTAATTCCATCTTAATTTAGAATGATATTTCTATTCCGAACGGTTTACATAGTTTTACAAACCACCCACCAGCTAGAAAGGCTAACTCACTGCTTGATGATAGAGCCCTAAAAAATAAAAACAGACAGAAAAACCTGTAAACCTGTCATTTACTTTTGAACTTTTTCCACACTCAGCTTTCTCTGCAGGGGTACTTAATCATCCCTGCAGCTGCCCATATCGGGAAAGACAGAATCAGAGCAGGAAAGATTGTGCGAGCACATTCAGGAATGAAAGAAGACAACTTTCATCTTAAAGTTCTTATTTTAAGTGTAGTCTTTAAGTAGAACTTACCTTCCCTAACAGCCTAAAAGAAAGCTTGAAATATACAAAGGACTTTAGCTCAACGGAGCTTACTTGTGAGTTCTAACAAAGAAAGTTAATTTCTTCTAAAGGACTTCATAATATGATAGGAAAAATTATCAGGAGGTAATTAGGAAAAAAGGCACTACAATCTGGAAAGAAAAGCACATCTTACAAGAGATCCAGAAATTCAGCACAATCTTATCTTGAGTTAGAATCCCAGTTGGGATTAGTATTTTTGCAGTGCATTAAAACTGGAATGTTTAGTGCACTGAGCCACAAGGCTGCCTTCCTTGATCATTCCCTATCAAAATCCACATTTTAAAATATCAGTACACCACTGGACACAAATTCAGTGGTTTCCCAGAGACCAATTTTTACTGTCAGATGTTAATAAACTAGTGTCAGTATAGTTGGATGATTTAGATGTGCTTGGACTGTTAGGATGTTCAGAGTGGTTCATCACCATTTTAAATGATAAATGTTTCCCGTCTGCTGATCTACGGGCACATTTAAATTATGTTGCATTACTATTCTGTCTCTTTAAACAAGAAGGAAATTAAGCTTCAAGTTTAATTAAGCATTATTTTAAAAATTGGGTTTTGGTATATAAAATTCACCACGTGATTCTTCCAAGTTCTTTCCTTGAGAAAATAGATTGCATGTTTCACTGGGATTTGACCTTAATTAATCCTGTACTTTGTTATCCACCCCCTTGCTGAAACAGTCTTATCGAAAGGAATGCAAGCTATGGGCTAAGATAACAATCGGTCATTAACTCCTGTGTGCAATGCTGGCTGTGGTCCATGGGCATGGAATCCAAAGCCTACTGTACACAGTAATGTCCAGCTTAGTGCTCCAGGGCTGAGAGACAAAATAAACTATGCAGAACAGCATCTTTACACAGTCTACATGGATTTACACTAGAGCAAACGATCTGAGACATCCATAATGCAGCAGGGACGCCGGCATCCAGTCCTGCCATGTCAGATTACACAGGAGGTCGGTCATTCCAGCAATGCTAACTGAAGGCGATAAGCAAAAAGATCACTTTCCAAATACCATTATTTTAGTAAGAATGATTTACAGAGTTATGCTATCACTTAACATTTAAAAGAAACTCACCATTTCTTTCTGCTGTTTTAGATATTACCCTAGAGCAGTACGTCGCTTTACTGACATAACTTGATTGCCTTCTTTAATAAGAAAATGCTTAAATTAATAAATATTTGTGGCCTATTGATCTGAAATGTCCGTGGTCCAGATAAACATGACACATCTGTGGGACTGTTCGTAAAGCCAATGCCTGGAGCATCTCAATCTATTATGCAGTGTGGCTTTTCCTTTGTTTGGGTTTTTTTTTTTTTTTTTTTTCCTGGACATTAAGCACCTCCTCAATATGTTTTTTTTTTTTCTTTTTTTTTTGCGGTACGCGGGCCTCTCACTGTTGTGGCCTCTCCCGTTGCGAAGCACAGGCTCCGGACGCGCAGGCTCAGCGGCCACGGCTCACGGGCCCAGCCGCTCCGCGGCATGTGGGATCTTCCCGGACCGGGGCACGAACCCGTGTCCCCTGCATCGGCAGGCGGGCTCTCAACCACTGCGCCACCAGGGAAGCCCCTCAATATGTTTTTAACTTTGGGAATCTGAGGAATGCCAAATGCTGATTTCTTTGCATTTGTGAATCAACCAAAGAAACATCCTGTAACCCCCTGACAGAGTGATGACGATCCTACAGTTTTTAGTATCCTTTTTAGATTCAAGAAGACTTTCCTGATCTTTGAATACTTTTCATTCATCTAACATTTACTGCATACCTACTTTATGCTTTGTATTCTTCTAGCTACTTGGAATACAGCAGTGAACCAAATAAGGAAAAAGAAAAAAAAAAAAAACCTGACTTCAAGGACCATACATTACAGAGGAGTAGATACACATGAGAGATGCACACGCAACCTCTGTCACGGGTGGCCATTGAAAACTGAACACACGTGGGATATTATGATAATATGAATTGCTTTTATATTTTAGATATCAAGTGATACAGGTGCTTAATGTATTATATATATACCACTTTGTTTGATTCCTTTTATTTTGTCTCCATGGAAATAATTTTAGCCTGCATCATTGCAATAGCCTCCTGACCTTGTACCACCTAACTCTTTCTTGACTCAAATTCACTTTGAAAATCAATTTAATTAAAGAATTAATTGTTCAGTGGTGACCATACATAACAGAGCTCTGAATTACTCTTCTTAAAACACCCTGCTTATCATGGCAGCCCTTAGGTAAGTGGTTCTCAAGGCCAACCAATTCAAGCTAGTCTGCTAAATCTCGTAGTCAAACTCCTTCATTATCTGCCCCCATGTGGCCTTTCCAAACACGTGTCCTGTCACTCCCCATGTCCTGTTTTATACACAGGCAAACTATCCTTTATATCATCAGATTCCTTCCCTCAGGCTTAGTTCCACCTCTATTAATTGCATGGCACAAGCCCTCTCAGGCTGAAAGGACATGAGTCTTGGTACTTGCTGTCCTTCTACCTGGGACAGGGTCTTCCAGGTATTTTCCTGGCTCAGTCCCTCCTTTTAAGTGTGGACCCAAATGCCACTTGTTCAGAGAGGCCTGGGCGTCAATCAGTTCAATTAGCTACAACCTCTGTGATGGGGAAGCAAAGAAGAAAGTGAGAAGAGAAACTAGAAATGTTTGCCCCAAACCCCTAAATTCTGCCCTCCCCTCCCCAATGGGATAATCAGAGGGAATCTCCTTATCTGGAAATGTGGGTAATAAGAATCCCTCCTAACCTTGTACTTATCAGTGTCCTAGGATAAGAAAACGGTGGTTTTTGAGTTTAGCCTACTCAAAACCTGTGAGATAAAGTTCTCAGTTAACGATTAAAGAGATTAAAAAGAAAAAGTCCCATCCAGTATTTATCTGCAATGTTAAACTAAAAATATCAACCTAAGAAATAAGGCCATACATAAGTGGTCAATTGATTTTTGACAGAGGCGCCAAGGTAATTCAATGGGGAAAGAATACTCTTTTTAATAGGGTACTGGAAAAACTATATATCCACATGGAAAATAAAATATATCTAGAGGCTTGCCATGAACTATAAAGGAAAATTAACTCAAAACAGATTATATAATAAATACAAAAATTCAAATGATAAAACTTCTGGACGAAAACATAGAAAATCTTCATGACTCTGGCATAGGTAAATGTTTTTGAGGACAGAAAAAGAAGGAAGCATAGGATAAAAGAAATTGAACTTCATCAAAATTAACATTTGTCAAAATTCACCGTTAAGAAGATGAAAGTGAAGCCACTGGCCAAGGATTAGTATTCAGGATATTAACAAATGCTTTCAACTCACTAATAAAAGATAAACAATAAAAGAGGGCAAAAAAATGTGAACGGACACTGGCAAGTAAAGATAAACAAACAGCCAACAAGCACATGAAAATACGCTCTGTGTCATTAGTCATCAGTGCAGAGCAAATTAAAGCCACAATGAGGTATCACTGCAAACTCACTGCAGTGTCTAAATTAAAAAGATTAACCACACCAAGTGTTGGTGAGGAAGTGGGACAATTGGAATTCTCATCAACTGCTAGTGGAAAGGTAGAGTGGTGTCATCACTTCAAGAAACAGCTTTCCAGTTCTTTAAATAAAATTAACATACGCTTACAATATGACTCAATAATTCCCTCTCTAGGTATCTGCCCCAAAGAAATGAAAACATATGTCCTTACAAGGACCTCTGTTCACAGTAGCTTAAATTAGAAATAACTGAAATACCCATTAACAAGTAAAAGGATAAACAAATTGTGTTCTATGTATTCAGTGGAATAATACTCAGCAATAAAAAGTTACATGCTCCCGACACATGCAACCACATAGTCACAAAAGTGCATATACAGTATAAGTCTATTCACATGATATTCTAGAAAAGATGAATCCATGGTGACAGAAGGTAGATCACTGGTCACCTGGGAGGATGGTCGCGTAGGATTGACTGGGAAGGGTCACAAGAAAACCTTCTGGGGGATGAAAATGTTCTCCACCTTGATTGTAATAGTGGTTAAATGATGTGTAAATTGTCAAAATTCACTGAAATATGCACTTAAATGAGTGAATTTATTGTACGTAAATGACGCTTCAATAACCTCGAATGAAACCTTCACAAAATACAAACTTGAGTTTATATTGCCGTTCACGGCTTATAAAATTCCTTCACATACATTATTTTCTACCTTATGACGCAGATCTAAGCATGTTGGCTATTTTGCTATATCCATGGTCCCGGGAGGACAGCCTGGACTATAAGATATAACAGCGGTGGGGAAGGGGTGTGTGTGTGTGTGTGTTTGCACGTGTGTGCACGCTCACAGATGCATATAAGGAACGTGGGTATCAAATGTCTTACTTCTGGGTTCAGGTCTTATGTGTGGTGCCTGGACCTTTGCAAAGGTCATCATCCAAACCACACACAATGATAAGAGCATCCAGTACTTGTGGTTAGATGGAGGATGAAATCGGAGAGCAGATAGAGCGTGATTAGGGCAGTTCCTACCAATTAGCAAATACACAATATGTGAGAACTACCATTATTGATCCAATGTCACCCATCATACTTCAGTATCTTCATAGGTAAAAGTGAGATAAAAATAAAATCTGCCCTTCAAGGTTGCTGTGTGAGTCAGATGAGCTCACGTGAGCTCCTTCTGTGAAATCACTGGCATTAGGAGAGCCCCATGAAGCCACGGCCAGTCTGACTGTCGAACATACGTAACTGTAGCCCAGGACAAAAAGACCTTGTCAGGAAGGCTCTAGAGTGCTGATGAGTCTCCTCCCTAGCTGAGAGGTCTAAGTTAAGACAGCAAGAACTCTGCTCTGGAATCCCCTGGCTGATTGCTCACTTTTTGCAAACTCTTGAGTCCAAACTTGAGGTCCTCCTTTAGGAAAACCTACGAAGCCTCATCCCCACACGTGCATCTGGATCTCAGATCTCCTTTGTACTACGTGTTGGCTGAGCTGGAAGTACCCCAAAGTGAAAACACCTTCCGTCATGTCTGAGTCACTATTTCTTTTCAGTCCTTTGTAGGATGGCCGAGCTCAAGACCTAATGAAAGGTCTGCTTTCTACCCTTCCTGATATCAGTGCCCATCATTTTACACCATTTTTTCTCCTCCTTCTCTGTCTGTAAGGAGCCTCCTCTCTGGAACATGAGAACATAATTTAATTGCTGCTGCTCTGAATATACTTTGCTTAATGTGTTGTACAGTAATTCAATTACCAGTGTCAGACAGGTAGAGGACTTCCTTAGTCTATTCACTCAATTAGAAGAGAAAGAAGAAAGCGAATTTCCACGTCTACCTAAGATGGAGGGTGGCTTATGCAACAATTTCCAGATAAGGCTCTTATTCATCACACAAACAAAGAAAGCACAACCTCTATGATTTAGAAGAGGAAGTAGAAGAAAAAGACCCCAATTTAGAATCACAAAGCAATTCAGCTCCCAAAGAAAGGCAACACAAATAGCGTTATAACAATATCCAAGTATTTCCACAGATCACATCCCTAATTACTTTTATGAATTTAAAAGCTTGCTTTACTCACGATAGGCATTATGAGAAGGATGGAATAAACCACAGTTTTTTAATAAAGTCCAAGTCTGTGACTATAACACCATGCAGTATAATAGGGTAATATTGTAGACTTTTAAATACCTATCTTTAAAAACACAAAATATAACCTACTAGACGAGCAGCAAGCATTAAAAAAAAAAAAACCTAAATAATATAAAGACAAATTTCCCACTCCTTGAACTCTTCTACCATAGGTTTACAGATTTCTGTTAACATTTCTCTGAACTACTGAAATCATAAGAAGTATATCCTCTCTTGTTCTGGCTATACCTTCTTTCTCTGATTTCCTCTCTTGCTTATTTTCTGTTATATATGATTGTAATTAACTTAAGAAAAGTACATAAAAGTTTGATGATAAAATGTATTTTTTATTACCACCATGAACCAAATGCAGTTAGGTGTGACTAGTTAATAGATAACCTGTTTAAGCTTAAATGTGTCCGTCTCTGTGCTCTGCAAAGCAGAGGGACACTGGGTTCTGCGGCGCAATCGGCAGTGCTTTAGGCTGCCACGGTGCTGGAGTGTAGATTTCAAATATGGACTTTGTCATTCCTCCTTTATTTTGACTGGAGAATGCACTGCAAGTGTTAATGCCGGCTGACAACCAATGGTACTTACCCACTAAGTGTCAACCTCTGTCAACATGTCACATGCAAAACCTGGTAGGTTGCGTAAGCCAGGTCTGTATACTCCTGCTAAAGGTCCTGTTTCCAGCACTTCTGATTATGCCGTATGAGATATTGGCTCTTTTCTCTTTGCAGCTCTGATTTTGAGCAGGTCCAGGGTTAACAAAAACAAACAAACAAAAAAGGCCATCACCTATATGTCGTTTTCCGTTCAGTGAACTTGGAATGAAAAAAAAATGTGTGTGGGCTTCAAGTAAGATATTTAAGAATAAAAGGCATTGAGCACGAATGATATTTTTTAGCATCCAATGTGGATCTGAAATCCGAAGTCTGAAAAAGGAGTGTTACCCAAATTAGGATACCCAAAGCTGACCTATGGCTCTATCTTCTTATATAATCTCTCATGTAGCGTGGAGAAATTTTCGGATACTTGAGAAAATGAGTTCACTGTCTGCTGGTAACTGAGAATGAATACAATGTATTTTCAATTACCACAGTAATAGCCTTATTTCTTCAAGAAATTTTTGTTGAGTGTCTACTATGTTTGGGGCACTGTCCAGGGTTCTGGGTCAACAGCAGAAACCTAAAATCCCCTCATGGAGCTTACATTCAACTGGGGGCAGATAGTGGCAGACAGATGCATTAAGAAATATATACATATTATAGTGATATGTCCTATGGAGCAAAAGAAGACACAGAGAGGAAGAGGGAGTACAGGAGATGGGGAGGGAGGTTGCTACTTCATTCAGGATGGTTAGGGAGACAGCAAGTAGGAAGGCCTTGAGTCCTGAGATGACTTGGCCTGTCTACAGAACCCCAAGGAGGCAGTGCGACTTGAGAGAGGTGATTAAGAAAGAACTTTGAAGGGTGTGGGTTCAGAGAGGGATGGATGAGGGTGCAGCCCACCTTCAGGACCGCTGTAAGGCTTTCACTCTGAATGAGATGGTCAGCCACTGAAGGGAATACGCAGAGAATGGCAGCCTTTGACTTTCATATTAAAAGGGATACTCTGGCCTGTATGCGATGGTATAGGGTCCAAGTTATGGCTATTACCATAATCATGGTGAGACACGTGTTGACCTGGACCAATGTGGTGGAGGCAAAGGTGAAGAAAAGTGGTCTGATTTTAAGGAAAATATTGGGATTTGCCAATGGATTGGAAATGGGCTGTGTAACAAGAACACAAAGACATCCCTAGGTCCTTGGTCTTATTCGTAAGCCACATCTTCAACAGCAGTTCCTTCTTTGGCGCCTCATCTTCTGCCTTAAAGGCAAGCACGAATAAAAGGGCTATATTCTATTAAGAAGGTGATGGACAGGGTACACCTACTGCGTAGAAACAAATCCAGTTTGTATTGAATTCATTTGAGAACTTGTTCATGAACAGTTACCCTTATACACATTCTGCATGTAATGCTGACAAGTTCAATTTCTGCTTGGGCTAATGGCCACATGAATGTCTTTTACACAAGTTAAGGTTGCTTGGAGGCAGGAATGATTTCTAATTTTCTTCCTTATGTTTTGCGTTGCTAGGTAGGTTTTTTTCAAGCTTGCTGTTTAAGGTCTAGCCTCCCCTTCGTACTGGTGGGTAAATCTAATTAACATTAATGAGAGTTCTGTGCACATACTGACGGGATAATAGACCTTTCAGGATGGTTCCTCCCCTCTTGCACTACCACTCCCCCACTGCATACTGGCTGATTATTTCATTAGGCAGCAATATAAACCCAGGCAGGAGAACACACACTTTGTGGAAATTAAGTGGGAAAATCTACATTCATCCACACTTTCAGTTACACTAGGGTGAGGAGAGTTCGGGGGTTGGGGGGAAGGGTTACATCACAGCTACCAGAGAATCCAGTTCTCTTCAGAGAAAAGTTTTCATAAAGGTAGTTTCCCAGCCCGTTCAGTTATGTGCTTACCTACTGTTGTTTAGAAAAATTGATGGTGTTCATTACATCTCATTCTAGTTTTTATTGTAAGCAAATCGGTAGAGATTTGAGGGGAATATCAATAAGATCAGGGTGACTTCTTAGGCTTTGCACTTACAGTTAACAGAGGAGCGAGATGGATGACAAATCTGGCAACAGCTACTGGAATTATACAGGCAGTTGTGTAAGCTCTAGAAATAAAGTCCGAGACTTGCTTTTTTAAGATAACCACTTACTAGTTGCCTACCTCAGCTGATAAATGTGTCTAAGCATTTCTCTAGTCTTAAGGCTACAAGAAATTGAATTCACTCTACACGTGTTTGTCCTATTAAAATGTTCTGCATATGATTAATAGAGGCCTATGGTCTCCACTTTTTCCTCCCCTGCGAATCAAATTTGGCAAATGAAGAATCTCATATTCTCCTTATGAGTTAAGCATGTGTTGGAGCGTTCCTAGAAGTTGGAATAAATGATTGCATGGTCGAAGGCAGGTTAGTGGTACTGGTTATATCTTTCAAACTTCAGTTACCCGATAAAACTGTGCCTCCCTGAGCTGGTCGGTGTTTTGAGATTCAGTGCTCACTTTCCGTTAACAAGTCTGCCTCCAAAAAGAAGTTGCGAGTGTGAATTTATTTATTTATTTTTCTTCCCCAAACTTGAGAGGTTGTGAGTCTTGTGGGAAAAGTGTGATAGAGGAGAAATACTGAAAGCTGGCAGGTTTGTCTGAATCTAAACTTCTCGTCTTTTGGGTGGCATCAGTTAAATCCATCAGTTAAGAGAGCTTGACCCGTTTACCCATGCAACAGCTAAACCCTTAATCCTCACAGATTCATTTTACAGTTCAGATTTTGCCACTGATACTGTACTAATTCAGACTCAAAGGTCAACACCTTAGAGTGAAAAGGGCATTTTTTCTTCCCTTGAGAACTTTAGGAGCAGACTTCCCTAATAAAATGGGTGCAAACAGCTCTAAGATCTTCTTTTCTGTTTTATTTATTGACTTCATATTGCTGTAACTTTATAAATAACATTTCCCCAATATACAAGGAGATGCTTAGTATGTAAAGAAGGAAATCGTAATACAGCTCAGCCTTTTCATTGTTTTATCAACAATCTTTAAAAATATGAATGAGTTCATAAAAAAAGTAAACGGCAGTAATGGAAACAGATTGTAGAAGTACCAGCGCCCACATTGGTCTTTGAACCAAAAACACTCACGGAAAATATCTAGTTTGTGTATTACAAAACATGGCTAGTAAAACGAAAAAAGTTTGTCTTTTCTAGTGGAATACAGCTTTTCAATAAAAGACATATATTCAATCCTTTATATTTTTTTAAGGTGGACAGACTCTCACAAGTGTACAAGGATACTTCTCTATGTGTACACATCAATTTATTTTTCTATCTGAAAAAGAACACACACACATAACTGAATCACACTGCTGAACACCAGAAACTAACACAACATTGTAAATTAACTATACTTTAATAAAAAATTAAAGTTATTATTCTAAAAGTGTGGTCACATACACTGTCTCATGTAATTCCCACAATGTGTTCATATTTATTGCTTCTGTATCTGACTTACTAGGTGTAAACACCTAGTACAAAAATTGTGGAAATAAATGCTCATCTTGCAGGTAGCACAGCTATGATTAAGCCCATTTCAGAGATGAAGAAATTGGAAGCTCAGAACCCCTGAATGAATCTGCTCTCACAGGGAGTAAGTGACGTGCACAGGATCTGAACTCGGTGTTTCTGTTGCCGACCACATTGCTGATGACACTTAACATACAATAAAGGAATTATGATTAGACTCAAATATTTACTTCCACGTAAATTAACATCTGGATATAGTTAGACACATGAATCATCGGATGGATTTTATATGAGATTTCTTCTGACTCAATGATCCTTTTTAATACCCACTGTTTTCTCAGTGTCTTCTTAGAATAAATCATAAATGCATGTAACAAAATTTCCTTATAAAACGTTATTCATTTAGAATAGAGGTCCACTCATTCCTTTTTTTTTTTTGCGGTACGCGGGCCTCTCACTGTTGTGGCCTCTACCGTCGCGGAGCACAGGCTCCGGACGCGCAGGCTCAGCAGCCATGGCCCACGGGCCCAGCCGCTCCGCGGCATGTGGGATCCTCCCGGACTGGGGCACGAACCCGTGTCCCCTGCATCGGCAGGCGGACTCTCAACCACTGCGCCACCAGGGAAGCCCTCCTATTTTCTTCTTGTATTTGTGTACTTTAAAAATTATCTCCCAACTATGTACAGGCCACTAAAACAAGGGCCTAAGGAAGACATAAATTGGACATCTCTTTGGCCTTGATTTCAACCCAGAGCCTGAGTTAAGAGTACACACTAATAATAACTACAGTATAAAGCAGAATGTGATATGTAATGAGAAAGCTTTGGATAAATCGCTGTACTAATTCAGAGGCGTGTGGAACGAGTTTCAGATGCTCAGTGGTTGAAGGCATTCAAGACAGGTCACGAATGATGAGTCGATTTGATAAACAGAAATGTGGGACTATTCATCTATCCTATTGCCAAAAGGTAAAAAGAAAGATAATTTTTGGTGAGGTTGTACTTTTATATGGGAACTTTTATACACAGTTGATGTGAGTGTAAATTGATACAGTGTTTTGGAGAGAAATTTGGTAGTAGCCGATAAAAATTAAAATGCATATAACCTTTGGCTTAATTTATTTCTTGGAATATATTCTAGAGGCATACTCGTATGTGTGTATGGGGGTGTTTGCCACATTGCCATTGGTCATGGTGAAAAATAAAAGTGACCTGATTTTCCCTCAAGAGGTGACAGCTGAGCAAAGTTGAATTATTACAAAGAATGAATGTATACAATATGGAATTATCCTTAAAATAAATAGGAAAGAGCCCACGTTACAGAACAACAGGGACCCATTAGTATATAGAAAATAAAAAGCTATTGCATATACAAAACAAAATGAAAATCTGTATATATAATCTAAACTGTGTAGGCATGTGCACGTGCATGTCTGAATGTATACACAGGTATGGGAAAAACATCTCAATGTTTATCAGCTCAACTTATTACATTGGTTAGCTTTGAGAAGAGAACTTCTCTTGTGTGTGTACTGAGATTTTTTTAAACAGACATTATGTATGTATTTTGTGGGTAAATAAAAACATATAAAATTAAAAAATCAGTGCTCTGTCAGCTTAAGAATGGAACTGTGCCTTCTTTCATCGACCTGGTTGATTTCACTCTGCCCCACTTCCCTGCTCCTATTTCCATATATAAGCGGTTCTGACTATGTTACCTGATTGTGGAAACTGTACAGGGAAAGTCTCAATGGGGAAATCTAAGCTAAAATTGAAGATAGCAGAACCAGACTATGGACAGAGGACTTAGTTACATTTGTAGTTTAGGCTTTTATCCTTTAAGTATTCCTATGCCAATTCACGGTGTTGATGTGGAAAGAAAAACCTCTTCAACCATTTCTATGTCCCCAAGTGCTCCAAGCAGCCATGTTGCTCTTCAGACAAAACCAGAAATCTTCCCTGTTTACTTACTGCTCTACATGCTGTTCTAAATTATCTTAATTCTCTTTTCCAGTGATCCTCAGACAGTTTTGCCCATTTTTCTAGGAATATTTTCTGCATATTGAGGTTAGCTCATTGGCCCTCTCATAACCCTTAACTTTAAACTGAGTTGCCTTTTCTACCTTAAACAACCTTCCAAAGAACTAAGTTGCTTATCTTTCACTCTTCAAACAAGTCACCCAATTTCTGTTGCTCAAAATTATTTCCTTCCAAAACTGGAAGTGAAATGGTAATTTCCCTTTAAGTTAATCACATTGAAGTTGTTATCATGGGGGGAAATACTGTGAAAATTCTCTTAACAGCAATATATTATATCCAATCAACGACAGTGTCTTCCCTGAGATGCAAATATATTTCAGTCATCTAACAAATAAGTGGGTGACTTATATAGAGGATTCCATGAGGTATTTTGCAATGAGACTTCTGTTTTGGACGGAAGAGGAAGGAAAGAAGCCCACTTTTGTATGTCGGCACTGGAAAGGGATGGCGGTGGACAGGATGGCATCTGTACTGGGACCCAGGTTCTATCTGCAGACCCGTAGGCACGTGGGCTGTTGGCATTAAGTCAAGGACTGGTAATGTGACGGTCACCCTGAGCCATGGGGACACCAAGTGACACAGTGTGGTACAGAGGGGGGGTCACACATTGTCCCCACTTCAGAAAGAAACATGGCAGTCCAGTAACTCATTAACCATCAGCTTGGCCCTTCCTAGGGCAGAACTGATGAGCAACTTGATACCCTCTATGCCTAGAGACAAACGGGGCACAGCGTGTGGACAGGACCTGGACAAAGTTCTGTGGGATGGGGTTTATCGGTGGGCATAAGAGGGGCACAACTTGGGACTCTCAGAAACGTAAGCAGCGCCTTATAGGAGGTTGAGGTTTTGTGTGATGAGAATGAGGAAAGAGCTATAATCTGAGTCATCATGGTTGTCATTATACTATCCATCGCCACAGGCTGTGGGCCCTGGAGAAACTTGTTACACCAAATAATTGAATAATTGGGGTGATAGTTCTTGCAGAGTGTTAGCTGATCAGCCTATGACGAAGTTCCACCACAGCTGACTCTCAATGATAAAGCCCTTACTTATTCATTCAGTTGTTTCTACAGTCTGCGAAACAGCAGTTTTCAACATCTGACTCCAGATCCTGGAAGGAAAAGCGTTAATGCGAGGAATCCCCAGAATCTGTTTATGTGCCAAAGAAATAGATTATATAAACAGATTAAATGAAGAATGCTTGCAAATACCACTACTGTTCAAATATACACTGCATTTGAGCTGAAGTAGAAAATCACCTACCATAATTACTGACTTCATAGTAAATTTCTGTCCCTAAGTGTTTTTTTTTTTTTTTTTTTTTTGCGGTACGTGGGCCTCTCACTGCCATGTGCTCTCCCGTTGCGGAGCACAGGCTCCGGACGCGCAGGCTCAGCGGCCATGGCTCACGGGCCCAGCCGCTCCGTGGCACGTGGGATCTTCCCGGACCGGGGCACGAACCCGTGTCCCCTGCATCGGCAGGCGGACTCTCAACCACTGCGCCACCAGGGAAGCCCCCCTTAGTGTTTTTACATGCAGTTAATGCTAGAAGAATAATCTATGGAGTCAGGCAATTTCTGACAACTTTTTGGAAATCTCTGAATGAACCCAACCTTCTGGTCTAATCTTCGCTTGCAGCCTGGTTGGTTAAGGGCTGGAAATAACTGAAGAGTACGGACAACCAGGACAAGTTAAAACTAATTACCCACTTTCTTGAGGTTTGATTGACAAATAAAATTGTAATATATTTAAAGTGTACAATAAGATGTTTTGATATACATATACATTGTGAAATGATTTTCACAATTAAAGTAAATAACACATCCATCACCTTTTGTGTGTGTGTGTCTGAGAATGCTTAAAGTCTACTCTCAGCAAAATTCAAGTACACAATATAGATTACTAACTATAATCACCATGCTATACATTAGAGCCTCCGAACTTATAACTGAAAGTTTGTACAGGACAGGTCTTTTAAAGTGGTTTCCAAGGCAAGCCAAACACAATGCCCATCTCTGGGTATCACTGAGAACAGTGGCATTCATCTTTAAATCCTCTATGCTTAAATACACGAGGCTTTACAATTTCCTCAGGATCCAGGGACTACACAATTTTCAGTATGTAGAAGAGCTGCACACCAAAAACCTTACGTTGCCCTACAAATTATATTTGTTGACGTCAAACAGAAATTTATCTAAGAGAGGTTTTTCTCCCAAACTGTCTGAATGATAGTCCTTACAGATATAATCCATTTGACTCTTTGAACATGCCAAGATTGCCTTCATAATTTCTAGAAAATAAGCACCACTATCAACCCTATTTTCAAAAGTCTGGACGTAATGAATTTTTTTTATTGTGATTAAATTTTGAAGTGCCTGGAACTAATTAAAATGTAAGCAACTGGGCTTCCCTGGTGGCGCAGTGGTTGAGAGTCTGCCTGCTGATACAGGGGACACGGGTTCGTGCCCCGGCCCGGGAAGATCCCACATGCCGCAGAGCGGCTGGGCCCGTGAGCCATGGCCGCTGAGCCTGCGCGTCCGGAGCCTGTGCTCCGCAACGGGAGAGGCCACAACAGTGAGAAGCCCGCGTACCGCGAAAAAAAAAAAAAAAAAAAGTAAGCAACTATAATCGTAAACACCTTTATAATTGTGTATTTTATTTTGCATCAGAATGAGTCCATGAAAGTGACTTTCAGACTTAAAACTAGTTTTTTTCCATTCTATCTTATTTCAAGAAACAAAACAGTCAAAACAGACTTTAAGATAGTTCCATGCAGTTTTGAATAATTGAATGACCATTATTTTTCCAAGTCTTTTATCCCCTGGAGTAGTGTTTTTCCTTTGAGCTCACTATCTAATTGCTATAAATGACAATATGAATTATGTATAGACAACAATAAAAACATTCAATTATATCCTCTGATATCTGGCTGATACACATCTACGTAGCTGTACTGGTGACTGAAATATAGTAAGTTTGGGGTATCAGTTGGTAAATAACCACCACCCTGGTCCCTCCCGCAGGATCCCAGACTTCCCCACAATCCAGAAATTAAGGGCTGTGTTACACACTAATGCCTGACTCATTCAGGAGTCCTGAAGGACCTCATGTGCGCTACATCTGTTAAATTGATCACCACTGACTGCCTCAGTCCTAGTTAGCGACTTCTAACTCCAAACAGATAGGAGTTTTGGAGAAAAGCTAAGCAAAAATTTTAGAAAGAAACTACAACACAGAGCTCAAAAGAAAGAATGGGAAATCCCTAGATAAAAGAAACAAAAAAGGACCAACACCAAAGTCCCCTGGGGAGAACCAAACACAGATTGGCACCCAGGGATGAAGACGTGACTGCCCACTGAAGGAGACATCTACGTGGTCTGTGTCCTCTCACTGGACGGGGAAGGGCACCCAGGCCATGGCCTAACACAGGCCACTGGAAGGACTGCCCCTTTGTGAAGAAGAGTCCAGAAAGGTGTTGCCCTCTCTCCAGGGAAGAGGCGAGGAAGTCTATTGTCTTTCTGGTACTCGGTGGAAAAGTCTCCTGTGAGAAAGTGGAACTCTCAGCTCCCCAAAGTGCAGGTGTGGAGGTTTAAAATATTTCCCCAGGGTATGGGGACTGCAATACTCATCTCAGACCTGTGAAGCCGCCAGAGCTTTCAGTGAAACAAACGCAAAACCGAATCTGTAGAATCACTTCCACAACGCAGGCGCCAGGGACATCCGTGCTCTGGATGAGCTCACGACAGCAAGAGCAACTTTAAAGGACCAAAGGCAGCCATGCACAGCGGGTAGGACTGGGCAGGTATAAGGAGAAGACGCAGCATCTCAAGGAACCGGGAGAAAAGAACACCAAGAAAGAAACTAGAAAATAATTTTGGTTAAAATAACTAAAGTTATAACAAATAATAGAAAGAACACACCAGAACATGAAAGAATGGGTGGATCTAAAACACCATATAAAACCTAAGTGAAAATTTCAGTCATGGAAATAAAAAGTAAATGAGTTTAATGGCAGATCAGGCAACAGGTAGAGAAAACTGTAATTTAAAAGATATATTTAAGGAAATTATTCAGAATGAAGCATAGAGAAATAAAAAAGTGATAAAAGATGAAAGAGAGTTTAATAGAGATAGAAACTTCCAATAAAATTTCTGGAAGGAAAGAATAGAGAATGGGGACGAGGTGGTATTTGAGGGATAATGGCTACGGACATATTCTGGAATTTGAAGGTAATGAGGTCTCAGATTACAGGCGTTAACAGTGATGCAGGGATATACATAATGCATCGTCTCACACATGCCTGGTGGGCATGTACATTTTTTCAAATTCCTTTGAGAGATTATTCGCAGTGTCTAAATTTCTGATTCTGCCTCATGTTCCCAATCGGTGCAGTCTTTTGAATCTTGGGCAATGGTAACCGCATTTTTCTAGCTTTAGTCCAATAACTATGAAGTCATACTTGATTTCTCTCTTTCTCAAACCCCATATCCAATCCATGTGGAAATTTGGATGGGTCTGTTTTCAAAATACATCCAGAGTTTGACCACTTCCGAAAACCAACACTGCTACCTCCCCAGTTTTAAGACCCCATCAACTCTTGCCTGGGTTATGCTAATGCCCTCCTCATACACAAGCAGCTCAAGTGAATTTTTTTATAATAACAGTTATATCATGTCCTCTGCACAAAAACTTCCAGTGTCTCCCCTTTTCCCTCGGACTGAACACAAAGATGTATGATGACCTACAAGGCAGGTTTTTCTCTGATCTCCTCTCTGATACACCCTCACTTTCTCTGTTCCTGACAAACTAGACTGGCCTTGGAGGCTGGCTACCACAGGGCCTTTGCACTTGCTTCTCTGAAATCCACACAGTTTACTCCTTTACCATCTTCAAGTTTTCGCACAAAAGTCACCTTTTCTATGAGGCCACCCTATATAAAATGGAAGCCTAGGCCCAGGTCCTGCCATGGTACCCCTAATTTCCTATAATTGGCCTTATTTTTCTATAGTACTTACCATTTTTTAGAATACTATATAGTTTATTTATTAAGATTATTACTTATTATTTGTCTTCCCCTATCAGAATATATGCTGTACTGGACAGAAATTTTTTTGTTCAGGAAAGCAGGATTCAATATATAATAAACACTCAATAGATAACTGATTGAATTAATAATTCTAGAAAAGCTAACTAAGTGCTCATGGAGTGACCTAGTTGAGAGGACATCTGTATTTTACCATATGCTTGAAAGAGTTCGTTAAGAAAGCTAATTTAAATTTCATAAGTTAAAAAAAATTAATGAACAGATTATGGGTAAAAGGGGGACTGACACCATTTATTTTATGTTCTTATGAGGAACAGACCAAAGTCTACATTATAAAAAAACAAACAACCTGTATATTCAGGGACATTATATTTTAACTGACTGTATTTCAAAATTATTATAATCATTATTATTTTATTGAGGGCTTCTTTTCAAAATAGTGCAACGAAAGTCTTTAAGAAATCTAAGCTAGAACATAAAGAACATCTGCATAAGATGTAGCGCTCTGCTTAAATTCCTACGATAATCTATGCTTAGCCACCTGGTCAATTGCTTGCTATTTTATTTTGAAAGTTTTTATTATTGAGGTCAAGGCAAAATGAAGGAATATTTACCATATAACTTAGAGCACTGAGATGACATAATGGTTGTTGAAGAACACTAGATTAATAAATTAATAAAATAAAACCAAGACCCTCCAAGAGTCACCATGGAGGAAGCAGCAGGTACCTCTCTGCCCTCCAGTTCTCTAATTAAAGCTGAGCTCGTTATTCACACCAGACCCAGCCCGCATATATCTGGCCCAAGAAGAGACACTAGCCCCCTCCTCTCAGCTCAGGTGAGATGGCTGCAGCTCTTATTCGCTAACAAAAGAAAAGGAAGAAATAAACAGAACAGGTACCAAGTACAAACTGATTCTGCTTTTGGAGTGTTAGTTTCCAGTCTTTCCATTTTCACTCTCTCATTGGCTTACAGGCAGCCCTGACTATACTCAGGGCTGAAAGATTACTCCGGGGTTCTTACTTACATCCTCCTGGCTTGTTCTCCATGGAGGATAGCACTCCAAAACCTCCAAGAGCTTTTCCTAGAATCCTGCTACCTTTTTGGTAAAAAGACCTGCTTCAAGCCTATTCTAGAGCACACTCAAGTGGCTGATACCAGAAATGAGCTCCCTGGACCCCCATCCAGAGAGACATGACTTCACTCCTGAAAGACTAGGATTGTAACCATACCTTAGTATAATAAAACACCATAAAGTTCACAAAGCAGTAAGAAGAAGAAGAGGGTTTTTCTTTCATGGGCAGAAACACAGATTTTTTTTTTTTTGTATTTTAAGTGTGTCAATGCGTAAGATTGTTAATATAATTACTACCATTATCTTCATTTGCTCCACGCCATCTCTCTTTCTGATGCCATCTATTAACCCCTAGAAAATGGAGTTGTCTGTAGAGCTTATTCCAAAAATGCAGGCTGAGGGAGAAGAGATTTTGTTCTTTAGCCCTAACATACAATTTTCAGCAAAAAACTAGGACAATGTACCATTTATGCTTTCTATTGCAGTAGGACTTTGAGCGTTTTCCAACAGCCCTTTCACAAAATTGATAGATTATTCTTCCTATTAAAAGAGTCTTTTATTCTGAGTGCCAGACCTGGTTCTTAGAGTTGAAATATTGCTTTAGCTTTTTTTTTTGGTTACCACACTGGCATTCCACTGCTGAATAAAACCACAAATTGTCTACCTGATTCTCCAGGGCACAGAAAAGTCTCAAAGGGCTTGAAGCGAGAGTGAAGGGGATATGTTTGTTTGTTATTCCCAAACAGACCTGATGAGAATCCCATGAACCCATGAAGACTTTTACCAGGTTGTACATCGCACAGAGAAAGATCATTACGTAGGGGAACATGAGTTCTAAGCTTGCATCAGCTGCAAAGAGGCCCTGTCACTTTAGCAATGGACAAGGGAAAGTGAATATGTAAAAATAGTTACCATTTATCAAGTGTTTATAAGTATTTTATGTACACTGGTTTTAACCTGCGAAGTAGGAATTATTATCCCTTTTAAAAAATGAGGACATTGAAAGAGGATCCAGGGTTGAATTAATTTGCCCAGCTAAGAGATGTGGTTACAATTAGAGTTCAGATTTTTCCGGGTCCAAAGGTTATGGTTTTCCAGTGTAGCAGAGTATACTCCCAATGACTTTAATTTCCTACATCTTTTTTTCCCTATCTATATAATGAAGGCATTAGATAACATGACCTCTAAGCTCCTTCTAGCTATAAAATGTTAGGGAGTCTAGAATACAAGCATAGCCTCATGGAGCAGCAAACAATGAAAGCTAGCTTAGTTCCACATCAGGAGTCACTTAGATTCTCTTATTTATACAACCAGAGCCAAAGTATGGTAGGAACCGAAAGTTAATAAGGCAAGACTGTGCTGTATGCGGCCCAGATGCTGTCCCTGGTGGCTGCACAACACAGGAAGGGCCTGCAGGAGACCTGGACGGAACACAGAGGAGATAATTCAAAGGCACCCTTCACGCTCACCTGAGGGCCACATCTTAAGTGGGGTCACGGTCTTTTCAATGGGATGGAGGCAGTTTGAAGAGGCTCCTTTATGTTTCCAGTTTGGAAGAAAGGTGACTCTGGGAAAACTGACAAGTCAGGTTCAAGACTGAAGGTCACACACATGGATCCAAGTTCACATCCTTTTCCTTCAAGATTGTTTTCAGGTCTTAAGAACTAAACATATAATAAGGAATCCACGAAAGTTCTCTGCTCATGTAGCAGAGTCAGGATATAAGAGACATAACTCCAGAGCCAAAGAAAAAGGCCCAGAAGCATGGAGTCAGCAAAAAGGACTTCACACAATAATGATCACTTCTGCCCTTATCTCTTTAACCCTCTTTCCGTAGTTTCCACATCCAATCCACACATCCCATTCACCATTTTTCTAATACATTTGTAGAATGTTTCCACTCTCAAGTCACCATCATCATGAATATCCTGCTTCTATGGTTCCCATCCTAGGAACCATCTTCCTGCAGAGAGTAAAGTAACTTTCCAGATATTAAATGGGTCCTGAGATTGGTTCAGGATGGTGGAGTAGAAGGACATGTGTTCACTGCCGCTAGTGAGAGCAACGGAATCACAACAAACTGCTGAACAGTCATTGACAGGGAGACACTGGAACTCACCAAAAAAGATACCCCACATCCAAAGACAATGAGACGGCAGGAGGGGCGCAATCACAGTAAAATCAAATCCCATAACCGCTGGGTGGGTGACTCATAAACTGGAGAACACTTATACCACAGAAGTCCACCTGCTGGAGTGAAGGTTCTGAGCCCCACGTCAGGCTTCCCAACCTGGGGGTCCGGCAACGAGAGGAGGAACTGCCAGAGAATCAGACTTTGAAGGTAACGGGATTTGACTGCAGGACTTCGATAGGACTGGGGGAAACAGACTCCACTCTTGGAGGGCACACACAAAGTAGTGTGTGCATCGGGACCCAGGGGAAGGAGCAGGGACCCCATAGGAGACTGAATCAGACCTACCTGCTAGTGTTGGAGGGTCTCCTGCAGAGGCGGGGGTGGGGGGCTGTGGCTCACCGTGGGGACAAGGACACTGGCAGCAGAACTTCTGGGAAGTACTCCTTGGTGTGAGCCCTCCCAGAGTCTGCCATTAGCCCCACCAAAGAGGCCGGGTAGGCTCCAGTGTTGGGCCGCCTCAGGTCAAACAACCAACAAGGAGGGAACCCAGCCCCACCCATCAGCAGACAAGTGCATTAAAGTTTTACTGAGCTCTGCCCACAGAGCAACACCCAGCTCTACCCACCACCAGTCCCTCCCATCAGGAAGCTTGCCCAAGCCTCTTAGGTAGCCTCATCCACCAGAGGGCAGACAGCAGAAGCAAGAAGAACTACAATGCTGCAGCCTGTGGAACAAAAACCACATTCACAGAAAGACAGACAAAATGAAAGGCAGAGGGCTATGTACCAGATGAAGGAAAAAGATAAAACCCCAGAAAAACAACTAAATGAAGTGGAGACAGGCAACCTTCCAGAAAAAGAACCCAGAATAATGATAGTGAAGATGATCCAGGACCTCGGAAAAAGAATGGAGGCAAAGATCGAGAAGATGCAAGAAATGTTTAACAAAGACCTACAAGAATTAAAGAACAAACAGAGATGAACAATACAATAACTGAAATGAAAACTACACCAGAAGGAATCAATAGCAGAATAACTGAGGCAGAAGAAAGGATAAGTGACCTGGAAGACAGAATGGTGGAATTCACTGCTGCAGAACAGAATAAAAAGAAGGAAAAGAAATGAAGACAGCCTAAGAGATCTCTGGGACAACATTAAACACACCAACATTCGCATTATAAAGGTCCCAGAAGGAGAAGAGAGAGAGAAAGGACCCGAGAAAATACCTGAAGTGATTACAGTCGAAAACTTCCCTAACATGGGAAAGGAAATAGCCACCCAAGTCCAGGAAGCACAGAGAGTCCCAGGCAGGAGAAACCCAAGGAGAAACACACGGAGACATTTAGTAATCAAACTGACAATAATTAAAGACAAAAATTATTAAAAGCAACAAGGGAAAAACGACAAATAACATACAAGGGAACTCCCATAAGGTTAACAGCTGACTTCTCGGCAGAATCTCTACAAGCCAGAAGGGAGTGGCACGATATATTTAAAGTGATGAAAGGGGAGAACCTACAACCAAGATTACTCTACCCGGCAAGGATCTCATTCAGATTTGACAGAGAAATCAAAAACTTTACAGACAAGCAAAAGCTAAGAGAATTCAGCACCACCAAACCAGCTCTACAACAAATGCTAAAGAAACTTCTCTAAGTGGGAAACACAAGAGAAGAACAGGACCTACAAAAACAAATCCAAAACAGTTAAGAAAATAGTCATAGGAACATACATATTGATATTTACCTTAAATGTGAATGGATTAAATGTTCCAACCAAAAGACACAGGCTCACTGAATGGATACAGGAGCATGACCCATATATATGCTGTTGACAAGAGACCCACTTCAGACCTAGGGACACATACAGACTGAAAGTGAGGGGATGGAAAAAGATATTCCATGTAAATGAAAATCAAAAGAAAGCTGGAGTAGCAATCCTCATACCAGATAAAACAGACTTTAAAATAAAGAATGTTACAAGAGACAAGGAAGGACCCTACATAATGATCAAGGGATCAATCCAAGAAGAAGATATAACACTTATAAATATATATGCATCCAACATAGGATCACTTCAATACATAAGGCAAATGCTAACAGCTATAAAAGAGGAAATTGACAGTAACACAATAATAATGGTGGACTTTAACGCCTCACACCAGTGGACAGATCATCCAGACAGAAAATTAATAAAGGAACACAAGCTTTAAATGACACAACAGACCAGACAGATTTATTTGCTACTTATAGGACATTCCATCTGAAAACAGCAGATTACATTTTCTTCTCATGTGCACATGGAACATTCTCCAGGATAGATCACATGTTGGGTCACAAATCAAACCTTGGTAAATTTAAGAAAATTGAAACCATATAAAGCATCTTTTCCGACTACAATGCTATGAGATTAGATATCAATTACAGGGAAAAAAAACACAAAAAACACTAACACATGGAGGCCAAACAATACATTACTAAATAATCAAGAGATCACTGAATAAATCAAAGAGGAAATCAAAAAACACCTAGAGAAAAATGACAACAGAAACATGATGATCCAAAACCTATGGGATACAGCAGAAGCAGTTCTAAGGGGGAAGTTTATAGCTATACAATCCTACCTCAAGAAACAAGAAACATCTCAAATAAACAATCTAACCTTACACCTAAAGGGACTAGAGAAACAAGAACAAAGAAAACCCAAAGTTAGCAGAAGGAAAGAAATCATAAATATCAGATTAGAAATAAATGAAATAGAAACAAAGAAAACAATAGCAAAGATCAATAAAACTAGAAGCTGGTTCTTTGAGAAGATAAATAAAATTGATAAACTTTTAGGCAGATTCATCAAGAAAAGAAGAGAGAGGACCAAATCAGTAAAACTAGAAATGAAAAAGGAGAAATCACACCTGACACTGCAGAAATACAAAGGATTGTAAGAGACTAATACAAACAACTATATGCCAGTAAAATGGACAACCATGAAGAAATGGACAAATTCTTAGAAATATATAACCTTCCACGACTGAACCAGGAAGAAACAGAAAACATGAACAGTCCAATCACAAGTAATGAAATAGAAACTGTGATTAAAAATTTTCCAGCAAACAAAAGTCCAGGACAAGATGGCTTCACAGGTGAATTCTATGAAACATTTAGAGAAGAGCCAACACCCTTCCTTCTCAAACTCTTCCAAAAAACTGCAGAGGAAGGAATACTCCCAAACTCATTCTATGAGGCCACCATCACCCTGATACTAAAACCAGACAGAGTTACTACAAAAAAGAAAATTACAGACCAATATCACTGACAAATATAGATGCAAAAATCCTCAACAAAATACTAGCAAATAGAGTCCAACAACACATTAAAAGGATCATACACCATGATCAAGTGGGCTTCATCCCAGGGATGCAAGGATTCTTCAGTATACGCAAATCAATGTGATACACCATATTAACAAATTGAAGAATAAAAACCACATGATCATCTCAACAGATGCAGAAAAAGCTTCTGACAAAATTCAGCACCCATTTATGATAAAAACTCTCCAGAAAGCGGGAATAGAGGGAACCTACCTCAACATAATAAAGGCCATATGTGACAAACCCACAGCAAACATCATTCTCAATGGTGAAAAACTGAAAGCATTTCCTCTAACATCAGGAAAAAGACAAGGATGTCCACTCTTGCCACTATTATTCAACATAGTGTTGGAAGTCCTACTCATGGCAATCAGAGAAGAAAAAGAATAAAATGAATACAAATTGGAAAAGAAGAAGAAAACTGTCACTGTTTGCAGATGACATGACATTATACATAGAGAATCCTAAAGATGCCACCAGAAAACTACTAGAGCTAATCAGTGAAACTGTTAAAGTTTCAGGATACAAAATTAATGCACAGAAATCTCTTGCATTCCTATACCCTAACAACAAAAGATCAGAATGAGAAATTAAGGAAACAATCCCATTCACCACTGCAACAAAAAGAATAAAATTCCTAGGAATAAAGTTACTTAAGGAGGTAGAAGATCTGTATTCAGAAAACTATAAGACACTGATGAAAGAAATCAAAGAAGACACAAACAGATGGAGAGTATTCCATGTTCTTGGATTGGAAGAATCAATATTGTGAAAATGACTATACTACCCAAAGCAATCTACAGATTCAATGCAATCCCTATCAAGTTACCAATGGCATTTTTCACAGAACTAGAACAAAAAATCTTAAAATTTGTATGAGACACAAAAGACCCTGAATAGCCAAAGCAATCTTGAGGGAAAAAAGCAGAGGTGGAGGAATCAGACTCCCTGACTTCAGACTATACTACAAAGCTGCAGTCACCAAGAGAATATGGTACTGGCACAAAAACCCAAATATAGATCAATGGAACAGGATAGAAAGCCCAGAGATAAAGCCACACACCTATGGTCAACTAAACTATGACAAAGGAGGCAAGGATATACAATGGAGAAAAGACAGTCTCTTCAATAAGTGGTGCTGGGAAAACTGGACAGCTACATGTAAAAGAATGAAATGAGAACACTCCCTAACGCCATACACAAAAATAAACTCAAAATGGATTAAAGACCTAAATGTAAGATCGGACGCTATAAAACTCTCAGAGGAAAACATAGGAAGAACACTCTTTGACATAAATCACAGCAAGATGTTTTTCAAACCACCTCCTAGAGTAATGGAAGTAAAAACAAAAATAAACTAATGGGACCTAATGAAACTTAAAAGCTTTCACACAGCAAAGGAAACTATAAACAAGACGAAAAGACAACCCTCAGAATGGGAGAAAATATTTGTAAACAAATCAATGGACAAAGGATTAATCTCCAAAATATATAAACAGCTCATGCAGCTCGAGATTAAAAAAACAAACAACCCAATCAAAAAATGGGCAGAAGACCTAAACAGACGTTTCTCCAAAGAAGACATACAGACTGCCAAGAAACACATGAAAGGATGCTCAACATCACTAATCATTAGAGAAATGCAAATCAAAACTACAATGAGGTATCACCTCACACCAGTTAGAATGGGCATCATCAGAAAATCTACAGACAACAAATGCTGGAGAGGGTGTGGAGAAAAGGGAACCCTCATGCGCTGTTGGGAATGTAAACTGATACAGTCACTATGGAGAACAGTATGGAGGTTCCTTAAAAAACTAAAAATAGAACTACCATACGACCCAGCAATCCCACTACTGGGCATATACCCAGGGAAAACCATAATTCAAAAAGACACATGCAGGCTTCCCTGGTGGCGCAGTGGTTGAGAGTTCGCCTGCCGACGCAGGGGACGCGGGTTCGTGCCCCGGTCCGGGAAGATCCCACGTGCCGCGGAGCGGCTAGGCCCATGAGCCATGGCCGCTGAGCCTGCACGTCTGGAGCCTGCGCTCTGCAACAGGAGAGGCCACAACAGTGAGAGGCCCGCGTACCGCAAAAAAAAAAAAAAAAAAGATACATGCACCCCAATGTTCACTGCAGCACTATTTACAATAGCAAGGTCATGGAAGCAACCTAAATGCCCATCAACAGATGAATGGATAAAGAAGATGTGGTATATATATATACAATGGAATATTATTCAGCCATAAAAAAGAATGTAATTGGGTCATTTGCAGAGATGTGGATGGACCTAGAGACTGTCATACAGAGTGAAGTACGTCAGAAAGAGAAAAACAAATATCGTACATTAATGGATATATGTGGAATCTAGAAAAATGGTTTAGATGAACCAGTTTGCAAGGCAGAAACAGAGACACAGATGTAGAGAACAGACGCATGGACACCAAAGGGGGAAACTGGGGTGGGATGAATTGGGAGGTTGGGATTGACATATATACACTGACATGTATAAAATAGATAACTAGTAAGAACCTGGTGTATAGAAAAATTAAATTAAAATTTAAAAAAGGTATAAATTGGTCCTGCCACGCTCTTGTTTAAAGGCCATGAGTGGTTTCCCAATGCATGAGGCTCCCCATGGTGCGGCAAGTCCACCTTGGGGACGCCATCTCAGGCCCCTCCAGCTTTCCCGCTTCGTTGCTCTTTCTTTCTGTTCGCTGGATAGTTGGGTACTCAGAGTTCCTCCACCACCAGAGCTCTGCACAGCCTGACCCCTGCTGCGAACGCTCTCATGTCCGCTTTCCCATGGCTGCGTCCTCCCAAGCCTACAGATCTCAGCTTAAGTTGCACCTTTTTGGAAAGGTATGTTCTGGCCACCCCATTTAATTAGATGCTATTTCCCCCGCACTTACCTTTTAATAACAACTGCTTGCTCGCTTCAAGGTACTAATTGCAAATTGTTTTATTATTTATGAGCTCTGTGAGGGCAGGAACAATTTTTTCTCTCTTTTGCCTTTGTACCTGAAGCCTGGCATGGTACCCAGTAATGATACAAAAATATCAACCTTCCCTTCTGCCGGGCTCCCCCTGGGCTTTCCTTGGATCTTGGTTTAAAATCACCTTCTCAGGGAGCTCTTCTGTGAGCGCCAGCCTAAATCAGGTCCCTTGTTCTTTGTTTCCACAATCCCCTGGACCATCTCTGCTGTAACACCATCACGCCTCACCACCATGATTGCTTGAGCTTGGCCGTCTTGCTATGCTCTGAGACTGTTACTGGTTGTTACAGTCACTGTCTTGTTCACCCCCAGATCACTGGCATCAACATCACGCAGGACACATAGTAAGAAATCAGGAAGTGATTAATAGAAAGCAATGGTCACGGAGAGAGATGTGAGGGTGGGCAAAAGAGAGAAAGCGTTCACCATTTTTACAGAGCAATTAACTAACTGACTAATGAACGACCTAATTCACATATCACCTGCTGATGGTCACATCAGGGTCACATCCTGATGCTCAGTCGTGCACTGCATAGCACCCCACATGAGTAACGTTCACTTAGTCATGCGGAAATATCCACTTATACATATTTACTGAGTATCTACCACGTGCCAGGCCTGAGTTGCATGCTCAGGATATGAACACGCATGTGATATAATAGAGGAGAAGACACAGGTTTATGAATGTTTATGCGAGGAGGCAAATAGCGTAAGTGGCATATGAATGGTATAAAACAAATGTATTTAGAACCAGAGATGGGCAGAGCTGAGAAGGGACTGTTCTGGAAACGGCATTTGCCTCAGTCTTGAAGGATGGGGAAGAAAACGTAAAGGTACCTGGGCAGAGGAGGGAAAACTTGAGCTGAACACTGAGGACCGGCTGAGATGCAGGAGTCTGGCAGCCCCCTGGGAGGTAAGAGTGGAGGGGAAGCTGGGCTACCAGGCACAGAGGCGAGGTGAGCACGTGGCATTGTATTCAATGGGGAGGAATCTTTTAGCAGGTTTGAGGTTGAGAGGTGGTCTGATTGTGGGTGCTTTAGGAGACAAATACGGGAAAGGAGCCCTGAAGCTGGGTGGGGAGAGACACTGCATTGTAATCGAGAGGCTTAATATTTAGGCATGAAGTCTCAAGGGCAAGCTCTAGAATGGAGGAGAAAGAAAGAATAAGAGAGACTGTGCAGAGGAAGGACTGGCGACTATGGTGGCTTATAGCGCCTTGGGACAGAGCTCAGCGCTAGAGGGAGTGAGAAGATGAACAGGACGCGAATACCTAACGTGTATACGGCGCCATGCTTCACGGGCTGTCTTTTATTTCTCTGTTTGACTCTCACGCTAACTTTACAAGGCAGGAAGTTATCATCCCCACTTCTACTGAGAGGGAAGCTGAAGTACAAAGAGATTTCATGACTTGCCCACAATCACGCCGCTTTCTTTTTCTTTTTTAAATTTTTATTTATTTACTTATTTTTTGGCCATGCCGCACAGCATGCGGGATCTTAGTTCCCCGACCAGGGATGGAACGCATGCCCCCTGCAGTGGAAGCTGGGAGTCTTAACCACTGGACCACCAAGGAAGTCCCCATGCTGCTTTCTAATTAAACATGTGCTAGTGAGAAAGTGTGGTCTAAAATGTTATATCATTTTTTTACTTATAGACCATGGAGGGAAGTCATAATATTTCTGACCTTGTAATTTCATAGCGATAAAGGTGTTATTAATAAATTGTTTTTTTGACTTAGACTTTATTTTGCATACCTTGAAAATCCCAATAAAACAAATAGGAAATGAAATGTCAACAAAATGACTGAAGTCTCTTAATTCCCTGAGTAAAACTCTTATGTAATTCAGACGTTTTCCCAAAGATGAGGGAAGACCTTTCACAGATTTCAGAGAAAGGAGGCATTATCCAACCAAGTCTTTTCTGGTTAATCAAAGTGCAGAGTATAAGCAAATTAAATTGATTTAAACTAGCATGACATCAACCTAAAACAAATGGGTTTTAACATTTAAGAAAAATCAACTTATTACTTCTGATGTTTATCTTTCTTCTTAGTAAATTTTTCTTTTTCTAAAGAAGACAGAAATCATTTTTCTTTACCATCTTAGTAAAATAAACATGAATTAAAATGTAAAATTTAGTCCCGTCTGTTCTGACCCTTGAACATTAAGATCTTCATAATTTTTGAAAATAAAAATCCCACTAACTTGATACCACTAGAGACTACCTTTCTTCTGTACCTTTAGAGTTTAAACAAAAAAGAAAGATAAAGGAAGAATTTGCTTTATGTAACTTCTTTCTGGTGCATTCATTTAAAATTTCAAGTTACGTTAAAAATCATTTTTTAAAACCTTGGTCCATCTTTTAGTAACTGTATTTTGTAGTCGACAAATCATTTATTTTCTCGTTCAAGTGCTATCCATAACAATAATTTAAAACCAGCTAATAAACATTATGGTTTCTTAGAACTGCTACCAATTAAATCTTAAGTGTCTTGTACATACAAATATAAACAGAATATAATTAGAGCTATTTAAAGAACCCATTTTTAACTTAGATTAACCGTACTTTCCATTTGCTGAGGATAAACACTTGTAAATGAAACCCATTGCTGAGCAAAAGAAGCAATTACTTCAGTTTAAAGTATTAACATGCACCACCTTTTAAAAAGCCATGGAAAGTCATTTACGGACTGCACTCTACAGACTCAAGTCACACCCAAAAGGAAGAATGCGGTAACATCCTGCATCCTAATCGAGAAGAAGTCAGCTGAGGTATGGCATGTCCTTACCTTTATGAGCCCATTAAACTCTTTGCTTCAATTAGCGTAGATTTCCGACATAATATTCCTTTATATGTTCAAGCGCGATTTAAAAGCCACACATGCACACACTCAGAAAGAAAGGGGTATTTTACTGCTGAAAAATCAACAACCTCTTTTTAGGAAAACTTGAGACCCATTTTATAATCTAAACTGATAACTGCTCTGAGCATATTGAATATAGACAGTCTGGAAGAGAAGGAAACACAGACAGTCCACACATCATAACTGCACATTTCTTGCCTAAAGAATACACAAAAAATATAGTGAGTCAATTGAATGCAACTAGCTAATCAATTCCACAGTACTTTTTTGGTGACATCAGTAGGCTGACTAAAAAGCTTGGTCTGGGCTAGAATTATACTGCCTGGTTAAATGCATGCTTTTTCACTTGCTGCTAAGAGTTAACCACAGGTCAAATCCAGTTACAATGAACACCATTATCACAAAATGCTTCCAAGCTGGTCCTGAAAGTCCTCAGAATGGGCCTTTGTTGATTTCATCACAATGATACCACTAACGTAAGAGCCCAGACAGACCTATTAACCCTTGGGTGTATGAAATGGCCACAGTCTTTGGGATCTTTGGCTACGTCCCTGAATATAAAATGATGGGCGGGGATGTGGGTATTTTCAATATCAGAAGATAAAATCCAGAGGCTAGACTTGGCCCGTTAGCAGTTCATGTCTGCCTCTGGCTGTGAGTATAAGTAGGGTAGTATTTTAAAAGGGGGCCCATTTTATTCACGACAACCAAGTGGCAATGCAGATGAATTTAGCTGATGATTGGCAGTTACGGTGATACGGCTTGAACTGTAAATTAAATTTATGATTATAGGACTTTATCTTTTGATTCAATTTACAAAGTTATATCAATTATTTTTATTCTGAATTATGGAAGGCTTCATTTCATGAAAGGTAAGGAAGTGCAATAGATTTGAGGGCTGGGATAAAAAAATATCTTAGCAGGGTGATTTTATGGTTGGCCTTAGGCAAAATTACCCAGCAAGGGACAGTTTGTCTTTGATGACAGTCCCAATTCTTTTCAATGATCCTCTATTCTATCCTGGTCCACAGAAGCTTCCCAGGGCCCTTCGGGTTCCTGGATATATATGGCCCCCTCCCTACACCCCCATACATACTCCTTTTATGTTACTTTGCCTAGGCTTCTGTCCTGAACAGAATTCACTACTATTACCATTCTCTTCTTTCTTCTGATTTAGTATTTCCTTTGTTCCTTTTACCTCTTCTGCCTGATACTATCTCATTTAAAAAATGAATTCCTATGAATTCAATAATAAGGACCAAAGATTAATGCTGCATCCATGCTACATAGTATATGTTCATTTACAGAAGCTTTCTGGATAAATGCCTAACCCAAAGTACTGTCTCTAATGGTAGAAATTTCAGGTTCACTTAGAGGAGATCTTGAAGTTTGAAGACCTTTCAAGACACTCTGTATATTGGGACTTCCCTGGTGGCGCAGTGGTTGGGAGTCTGCCTGCCAATGCAGGGGACACGGGTTCGATCCCTGGTCTGGGAGGATCCCACATGCCGTGGAGCAACTAGGCCTGTGAACCACAACTGCTGAACCCGCGTGCCTGGAGCCCGTGCTCCTCAACAAGAGAGGCCACCGCAGTGAGAGAAGCCCACGCACCGCAGCGAGGAGTGGCCCCCACTCGCCGCAACAAGGGAGGGCCCGTGCAGTAGCGAAGATCCAACGCAACCAAGAAAAAAAAAAACAAAAAAAACCCACTCTGTATAGGTGGCTGCACAGTCCATGGAACATCTGAAGCCAGTCATGTGCCTTCCATTAGCCATCTTGAAGACAAAGAGTCAGGTCACGTGACTTTGGCTTACAGGTACCTCATACCAAAACAAAGCTTTTAAAAACCTTCCAACAAAAATTCAAAACAGTGATTTTCCTAACCAGCCACATTATCTATCCCAAATCCTAGAAACACGAAAGATTCAACTGGATTTTTCACTCTTCAGCTTACTGAGTCTAATAACTTGAAAGGGGTAACAAGAGAAAAGCTCACTTAGGAAGATGACGACAGGCGTGTAACCTGTCTACCTCTCCAGTGCCAGCCACCCTAACCCACAAGTGGATGGTAAATGGGTCGCTTTGCTAAATACGGTGTGACCCAGAGTGCTACTCAGATTAATTTGAAACACAGACTTATTACCCTTAGCACCTCAAGGAGTGACTAAGTCATGCTCCATAACTTTATAAAATTTTATAACTCATCAACTAAATAGCCTGAATTAGTTGACTTTATTGTTTGGTAAATGCTTGATAGCCAATAGATTTAACACACTGTTAATTATCCTATTCTCCTTAAAATAGTATTTTCATTTTTATAACCAAGAATATTTAGAGGCTAATTAGAAATCCGGTAATGTGAATTGTAAATTATGTGTAATTACAATAAAACGACTGAAGAATAACACACATTACTTATAAACTGTGACACTGTGATAAATTAAAGCAATTACAGGTAAACCAATAATGTTCTTTAATTAAGTAGTTATGAATGAGAACTTGTGCTTTGCATCTACAATAACCTATACGGCTGGGGACTGCATTTATAGCTCGTGAAGAAATCGACTGCACTCTGCTATGACACTCTGCTAAGAATAACTCCTAAGTTCATTACTGTCATTACGCCATTATCATGTAAAAACACGCAAGATTGTTAAATGTAAAGTGTGCTGACAACCAGTCAACCAAGCTTCTTAATATAATTATAATTATGCCACTATCTCCTCGTATGCCTTTATGAAGCTGAAAAAAGTTCATATTGCCACGAGTCTTCAATAGTGGTTGCAAAGGAACAGAAGATGCTTTGTCACAAGTTTATTGAAAATACCATTGTATCTGACATTAATAAGACTATTCATCCTCATAATTATCTTACTGCAGCCTGCCAGTTATAAGATTATAACAATAGTTTCTGTATTGCTGCAACTGTTTATGGCATTATACATTGGTATAATGTTGAGGTAACTCTTTGACTTATCCAGGTTACAATCAATGTCACAAGATGGATATAGGAGAGACCAAAAGACCATCTTCCTGCCCTTAATTCAAATCATGTGCATTTGTGCGGGTGTGTGCAAACAGGTCTCTGGAATAGAAAGAGAAGTAGCTAAAGTTGGTGAGATGGGAAAGAACTGGAAGGTTCAGATGACAAGAACTTGCTGACCTGAACTGAAATCTCTTGAAGCTTATTGTAAAGATGACTATTTAAAGGTGAGTACTGAACAAACAAGTAAGAGGATTCTGACTTACCCAGGTATATACATGTTATTAATTTGTCTTGAGGCATTAACAATTAAAGTTCTCCAAAAATTAAGGAATGCCTAGTCTAGTTACATAAGAACATTTCAAATATAGTAACATGAATACTCTAGAACAGTATATCCAAGCAGGGAAAGCTACGTACGTGGTAGAGGTCACACATACCACTGATGATTATCAGGTCAGAGATCTTATCCTACTTGTGAACTAATAAGTTGGCCTGTCAATTTTCATGAAAGCTGGAGAAGTAACAAGACTCCTGGGCCAGAGACAGAAGACTCTGCTACTCAAAGCACAAGCAGCAGCTTGAACATCACTGTGTTTGTGCTGGGTTTCCCTCGTCCCGGTATAAGGGTGACAAAGAAGGGCCCAGATGGTTGCTATACACACGGTAGGTTCGCATTACAGCTGAGGAACACTGAACTTGAGGAGTCCGCTGTTTCTTTAGCAAGCAGTAAGCAAACCTGCTCTTTGTTTCAGAGGCAGCCATTACATCATCTCTCAAGGTTGCTTTCTGTCAACATGACCCTGAGGAATGGCCCCAGTAAACGCAGTCGAGGCTTTGCACTGTCGACAAACTTCGCAAGGCACGGAGGAGCCCGAGAGACCTACGGAGGACTGTCTTTCCTGACACTGAATATCAACATCTTCAGGCGCTTGACGTACAACGAGGTAGAAAGACAGCCTTCGTCCACTGGCTTCAAGCTCAAAACTCTGTTTCCATGACCACGCTTACCTCCATGTGTTTAGTTAAATATTATTCAAAGTGACATAGAAATGTCTTCTGCGGACAGCTACCTTTTGATGTCCCGATTCTCTGTACTGCTCTTCAAATGATCTGTTTCTAGCCTGTCGCTTCCACTGAACTATCGACTCACGTCATTTCCCTTCCTGTGTTCTGAGGTTCAGCTCTCCTTATTCATTTAACTTCCGAATCCCTCTCTTACTAAAGTGGCAGTTTAATCTGTTTCTTCACATCTCAATTTACTTGGTGTAAGTGTACTGTACTGTAGGGGGACTGGAGAGGCTCACAATGGCCATCTCCAGCTTTCCGTTAGTTAGGCAGAGTGACCCATTGAAATACTTAGGCTGTGGGGTCACCATTTGATGTGGCCACAGACTTCATAATGTCCAAACTCTAAAGTCATCTGTAACCGGTGCCCAACTCTTTTCCAGTCCTTTCTCCTCCTTCATGAGAATTCTGTTGTCCTTCTGCAAGACACACTGATTTCTTTGCTGTGGACTGATTTTCTGTGCTCTACGATGAACAGCCTTTGCAGTCCTTTGTGCCGAAGCTTATGTTGTGTAACTTCACTGAAGGAGCAGGACTGGTAAGGACCCCGGAATAAAACACCTTTATCATCTCCCTCTCCTGCCACCTTTCAACCTACTTTCAACAAGCTGTGCTTCCAGGCTGTGGGGTGGAATCTCAAGTCATCTTGCATAATGACTCTCAGGTAAAAAATAAGTAGTCCCTTAGGTATGGCTTTAAAAGGTGAACTCAGTGTAAGATCAAAACTTCAAGTTTAATTTATTCTTCCCAACACAGTCGTGTATATACTCGCACGTGCACGTACACACACACACACACACACACACACACACACACACACACACACACACACACACACACACACACACACACACAGCTAGGGACTATTTTAAATTGGAAAACCTACAATGGTGAGGGAGGATGATGGAAGATGACGAGGCTCCTTCCTTACTCAGCACCTGTCTTCCCAGCTCCCAGCAGGCTCCCTTCTGCTGAGAAGGCCCTCTTTGGTGGGTAGGCAGCTCATTCCCAACTCAGACCTTTTGTCCTTGGGTTGGCCCCCTGGCTGGTCACTCCTGCTGCCCTCAGCCTTTAGACTTCTGGAAAATTCAGTCATCATTCTCTGGATTCCTCAAACGCCAGGGAGACACACACTAAATTTTGGGGTGATTCTTGAAGTTCTCCTCAGCTGGATGAAGGTTATGGGTAATAATCCCCTCCCCAGTATCGCGGTTACCGCAGTTATCAACTTCTAAAGGAAATGCACCCTCTCTGAGCTGATCAATCTTCAATTTCTCTTTTATACCCTGGAGGTGGCTGGGCACCTATAGCACTGGTTTCAGTTTTTGTTTGGGGGGTTTTTATTTGGAGGGGAGGTGTCTTATCTGAAACTTTGATATCAACAGAGGAAACACATTTTTTAATCCTATTACAATTGTCGTTTTGAATGTTTATTAATTTTTTCTTACTATGTTGCAAGCTTTTTGAGAAAAGTAGGGACCACTTCTTATACCTTTTTTTTTTTTTTTAATCAATGGATTGCAGTTGTCAATTTATATGCCCTCAGGACAGAGGGGTGATAGGATTATAGGAATGAATGAATCAGGTAGGAGGAAATACGGAATAATGAGGTTTCTTCTTCTTCTTCTTTTTTTTTTAAAGAGAAGCCAGGAATCTAGAATTTTATGGGACTGATTGATTTATTAACAAAAGCATATAGATACATTAGAGTCATGCCTGCACAAAACCAAAATAATCAATACATTTAATACGAAAACATCATTCCATTATTGGGAATGAGGGAAACAATAATTAGATGTTTCATTTTTAAATTTGTTGTGGTTAAGCTTTAATTGACTTAATTGGAATTGACTTAACAAACTGTATTTTTCCAGCTGAAAAAATAGTCCTCCTGTGGACTACCTTAATGAAGGGGTTAATTTATGCTTTTCCTACTGTTTAAGTTATGAAAAAAATTTTTAAAATATGTTTACCTTCTGTTTCAAGAAAGTCCGTTTCTAAGTAAACAGTGTCCAACAGTTTGAATTGTTCCAACTGTTCTCTAAAAGTTGAGGAAATGCTATTAAATATTTATCATCTTATATTGTGTTATTTACTGTTACGATGAATATGCAAATTTTATTAATGTTACTCAGAAAGCCATGAAAAAATTATAATTCCTGAATGAAAAATTAAATGTAGATTTAATTAAATGTAGATTAAATGTAGATTTAATCTTTAAAATGAAGATTTTATCTCCAGGATATAGATGAAAAGAAGGGCAATTATAATTCATTGAATACCTACAGATGGAAAGCTTCTGAGTTTCATTAAAAGAAAAATCAAATAGGGACTTCCCTGGTGGCGCAGTTGTTAAGAATCCGCCTGCCAATGCACGGGACACGGGTTCGAGCCCTAGTCTGGGAAGGTCCCACATGCCGCAGAGCAACTAAGCTCATGTGCCACAACTACTGAGCCTGCGCTCCAGAGCCCGCGAGCCACAACTACTGAAGCCCGCGTGCCTAGAGCCTGTGCTCCACAACGAAGAGTAGCCGCCGCTCGCCGCAACTAGAGAAAACCTGTGTGCAGCACCGAAGACCCCACGCAACCAAAAATAAATAAAGTTGATTCTTTTTAAAAAAAAGTAAAATAAAATAAAATAAAGCTTTAAAAATTAATACATGTTGTGTGCTACAGATAACTGGTCCAGTGTCAGTGGGCTATTTCTACTGATTTCCTCTTACCCTCATCTACTTTTCCATTTCCCATACACACCACCTTTAAATATACGATATAACATACTGGTACATACTGTTAACTCTTTATTTTCTGCAAAATAATGTAGGCTCTATGAACATAGGGAATCTTTGCTTCCTTACGTGTTCATAAACACCAGAAGAGTGCCTGGAACATAGTAGGTTCTCAATAAATATCTGTAGCATGTTCTCTAAAGAATATGTAGGGAAAAAGTGACTGCAGTATTGAAAGATATTGTAGAAGACCTGAGAAAGGACTGCTTCAAAATCAGGGGAAATAATGGAATGGTTAAACATTTTTTATGAGGCCTCTCAAATTACTTAGACATAAACCATCCAATACACCTCCAAGACCTGTTGCTTCTACCCTTCAAACACCTCTTACACATACCTCTCATTTTCTATTAGCATCACATCTCCAATAACCCTTTCCCTGGACATCTCAAAAACATCATTGTCTTTTCACCTCTAGTCTTTACGTCAAATAAGTCATCTCCAATAATTCAGAGCCTCAAACAGTTTAATGTATTACTTTTTGGTGTGTATTAGATCTGAGGGTTTACATGTTTCCTGCTTTCATGGAATTTATGTTTGGGTACAGGTATTAAACAAGCAGTGATCCAAACATCTCTAGAATTACAGTTGGAATTTAGTGTTGGAAAAGATAACTTGCCACGAGTGTATAACTAGGGAACTGATGTTGCCTGGAATCACAGAGAAGAATCTCTTCCTGAGAAAGTGATGTATGCGATGAGATCGGAGAGAGAGTGAGAGAGAGAAAGAGAGAGAGAGAGGGTCAGGCATTTCTCAAGGGAAGAGGTCGAGAGAGTCATTCAGAGGGAACAGAATATGCTAAAACCCTGAGGGAGAAGGCCTAGAGAGTCATAACTGGAGTGCTGGGTGGAAACCAGATGATGTATGACCAGAGGGTCCTGGTATAGATTTTAAACTTTATTCTAACACCAAGGAGAAATGCCCAAGAATTTTAATTGAGAAATAAACTTGATCCAGTCTGTAAAACCACACTGGCTGCCTTGGAACTTTCTTCAAGCCTCAATGACGCCCTATTGCTGAGCAGAGATCTTAGTAACATCTTAGCCTGTGATCCACAATTGGACGCCCTATTCCTTGTTTTGCATCCTAGCCTTCTCCCCGATACACGCTGGACTAGCTCAGGCTCCCAGAACCAACCGCCTGCCCCCACACTCCGTCTTCCAAGTTTTCTTTCCTCTCCTCTCCTCTTTCTCTCCCTTTTCCTTCCTTCCTTCCTCTCCCCGCCGCTTCCTCTCTTCCCTTCTTTCTGATGGAATGCCTATTCCACCCACCTGCTTTTCAATAGAACATGTCCCATCTATGTTTTCAGGTTCAGATCAATGATTGCCTTTCTTCATTTCTGTTTGAATCACTCTTATACCACACACGTGCCACCTCGTAGCATAGTGATTTTGATTCCACCTAAGCGCCGTTAAAATACCTTTTCCCAAAGGACGATGCCTCCTCGACACTTCTCAGGAAATCCACAATACTGAGCACTAATATCACGGGCTTCATGAATATCTGTCAAATATATTAACGAATACATTCTTCCTGAATCCAAGGGAGGGAGCTGGAAACAGTCAGAAGACTATTGTAAACCTCAGAACATAACAGGGACCTTTTCCTTCGTAGCCCAAATTGGGGAAAGCAGTAGAATCAAACATGGTTATGTGCATACAAGCAGGCTCTGGCCCAGCCCAGACTCACTACTGGCTATTTCAATTCTGTCTCCTAACAGTCTAATTAACATGCCTTGTTCTCCTGGTATCATATGATGGATCCCCACTAATGCCATTTTTTCCTGCATTTCTGGGGAAAGAGTTGAAGCCTTGGAGGAAACAGCCCTGGGTTCAAATGTAGCTCTGTGACTACAGTCAGGTCCTAAAACCCTTAGGTTTTGTCCTATTGTCTGCGAATAGAAAGATTATAAGCTTATCCTGAGCAAAGGTAAGTAACGCACCTATCCCAGTACCTGATACATAAAAGGGGCTCAATGATTGTCATTTCACATAACATGGTGTGACCATTTCACACCATGGTCTCCCATCCATGGTCCCCTGGCCTGGTTGAAAACCTGTCTCACTTTCTTTGTAAGACTATGTTACGTATATCACACATCCTGATTTCTTTAGGACACAGCTCTATTTATTATCTCCTCCTTCCTCTCTCTTAGCATCATCAGTCTCTCCCCTTTACTGAGTCCTCTGCTCTGCCCTCCCCATCCCCAAACACCCCGCATTTTAGTAGCTATTTATGCATTTCTTCCTTCCTTCCTTCTTTCAAAAGCAATGAAAAGTAACTTGCGGACAATGCTAGGTGCTGGAACTGCAAGAACGAATCTAATACTGCTTCTAATTTTGTACCACAGTAGGGCAGGCAAGATGTACAAACAAATCATTATCTAGTAGATGTGTTATAGTAATATGATAGCAACCCCTGAAAAGTTCTATGGAAGCACTGAAGTGATCCATTCTCGCCGGAGGTAACTGAGGTAGGTCATGGGGTTATTGGAAGGTATAATAATGTGAACAATTAGCAAAGGTAAGAAGTCTAAAAACTTAGCACCTGCAAGAAGGGCAAAATCACAGAGTTGAGTTCAGTAAACGATAACTACTAACGATCCCCCACTTGGGGGAGCCTTGAAGTCTGTAGGCAATGAGAACCATGGAAAAAATTTAATGAGGGGAAGCGATATCATTACATTTGAATTCTGTAAAGATAACCTTGGGTAGAAAGAAGGATGGTAAAAAAAGGAAAGGTTACAAGTAGGAAGCCCAGTGGAAAGGTTCTTGCAGTAGACCAGGTTAGGATGCTATCCGGCTTTTGCTACCATCATTCTCTTAAAGCGCTCCATTGACGATCACCAACCACAGCCTACAGACCAAGTTCAATGGTCTTTTCTCAGCCCTTGACCTCTTGTTTGCATGATACATTTTACACTCCTAGCCATCCAGCCCTCCTCACATCTCCTCCTGTCTTGACTCGTGTGTTATTACCTAAGGCTCGTTACCCGTGCGGCTCTGTCCTTCCTTGGTTCCCTGTGCTCTAATGAGACGAACGCTCATTCTCGTCAGTTTTCTAGGTCTGTTGGATATTTCTATGTCGAAGCCCCATCAACCCATTGACTTTGACAGACATGTAAGTCTCCTTCAAACTTGTGTTTCCTAGTATCTTCTCGAACAGTGCCAGCTTTCTTCTGATCTATCAAGGTTCAAAATCGTGCTTTCAGCTGTATCTCTTATTTTTCTTCTCTCTGTCTCTCAATCAATCTCAAAGTCTCCTGTTGCTTTTCCTGAGCAATAGTTCTTCAAACATTCCAGTCCTTTCCATCTCCACTGCTACAGTCCTAACGCAGGATTTTATCACCTGGATCACTGTAACACGCTCCGTTCAGAACTCTCTCTTTCCAAGTCACCTTATGATTAATTATTCCAGGAGTACTCTTTCAAATGTACCATTATAATCACACTGTTTCCCTGATCAAAACAGTGAATAACTCTCACTGTTTTCTAAATGAAATGTGAACTCCTTAACCTGAGTCCCCAAATCCTTTTCACCTGATCTCTTCCTGTATCTCTTACACTTGAGCCATTCTGGACTACTCCCCGTCTCCCGACTGTCTTGAGCTGCTCCTTCTTCTACAGCTTTGCTTGTGTTATTTCCTTTATCTTTTTTCTTTTTTAAACATCATTACTATCTTCCAAAAACTTTAACACTCTTCAGGGCTCATTTTGAGCATCTCATCAGTAATATCATCTAGGACCACGTCAGTCGAAAAGCCTTTTCCCCTCATCTTTATATGCACAGCAGTGCTTATTCCATTGATTCACATTACACTTTTTGAACATTTCCTTATATTAGAGAAATTTATGTATGTATATCGTACCCTTTTCTAGATTTTAAGCAGTATGCAAATTCCTGGTGACGCTTGGAGGCCCGTTATGTTAGAATCCTATCATGTAAATTTTTCAAGCAAAGTGTTCTCTTTGCCTTGTCCTTTCTTCTTTGTATGCAACCCTGGAAGCTCTGATGTGGGACTTCACCAGATATCTTTGGTGTTGAGAATCACCATAGTTTATGTCAAGCTTTCCAAAAGATAGCTTTGTGGCTAGATGACCTTGACATAGAGACGCCCACTGCCGTCTCTTTTGTCACTTACTGTACTAAGTTGCTTCATTTTGGTGACAGTATCTCTGGTGTGCGATCCTGAAACATGGTTGAGGTACAAAGACTGTCCGTTTTGGGTTTCAGCAAAATGCCTTATTCATGGTGGGCCTAAATATTTGCTGAATGACTATCAGTTTACCTAGTCTGACTGATTCCTATGCCACTGGCATGTGGGTGTTTTAATATACACACAGTTATTGAACCACTAGCCCTCTACCCACTTTAGTGGCTCATTACCTGTTATAGCATGTTATATCCTGGTTTACACAAGAACAGCTGTGTCTAATATATTCCTGCAAATCATCCTTGTTCATTTTCATACGGATATTAGACTCAGCAAATATGTGTCATGTGCCTCTGAACATCACAAAAACTTCCCAGAGCCAGAGATAACTGCCCTGAATCAGCTGTTCCCAAGTTTACTTTTAACCATTGCTCAAATTAGATATCTATGAGCTCCCTCGGACTCCAATCCCAGGCTGCCAGCTGCTCCAGATGTAAGAAGCTTTCATAGCTTTCAAACACATTTTATCTGTCATCGTTTTCATCAACAGGAATATCCTCCTCTTTATGCTCTCTCATAGAACTTGGTAAACAAGGAAAGAGAAAAGCTTGGCTTTATTGTAACTCCAGAGGTCAGTCTGCGGGGTGGCGGGGGAAAAAAAGCCCAGCATGTCTTTCTTTGCATCTTTCTGTGTAGCTCCTCAAAGGTTTATCAACCACCACCTTAATCTATTTGTCGAGGATGCCCAATTTTCCAAATGACCTTTTCTTTGGAATGCATAGAAAATTCAGCTTGAGGTGATAGAAAGAGATGAAGAATGCAAAGGAGGTATACATTCTAATTTTGTCCCTATACGTATGAATCAAGTATTCCGACTGAATTCCCCACTTTTTCTCGTCTGTAAAATGGGCAGTGATTTTGAGAGGGTGAAAGATTAAAAATGATTAAAAGAACATTTTTTAAATAAGCTGCCAATGAATTCACATAACTTTCGATCCCAATCACAGAGCTAGATGCAGTTTGTCAAGATAGAAATAAAACAATGTTCACTGCAGCATTGTTCTTAAAAGCAAACAATTGGAAAAAACTAAAGGGGTCTATTAACAGGGTGTTGAAATGTAAATTGTGAAAAATCCGTATCATGGAATAATATGGAGTCACTTTAAAAAATTCGCATGGTTCTGCACGGCTTATGCGAAAATATTTCCAAGAAGTAGCATTAAGAGTAAAAAGTGAGGTAGAGAGCCCTTACGCGGTACGTTACACGGTATAAATTAAAAAAGGAGATGTGTGCCCATAGCTGGTATACACGCTGACATTCTGGACTGAAACACAAAGCTGATAAAATGACCAATTTGGGGTAAAATAAATTTGGGGTAAGATAGCTGAGGAGAGGGAGGTGTCACCTCTATGTGTTACACGTTTCTATCCTCGTCCATGTTTTATTTTCTTTATAAAATAACAGCAAATGTTATGTGCATAGTATAATAATGGGACTTTTTGATTGTCTTTCGTATATATCCGTTAAAGAAACGACTGCTTATTATCTAAAAGTAAATGTAAGAAATTTAATAAAATTCCAGTGGGTTTATTGATATAAAATACTGTTTTACCACACAAAGGATATCAAAATTCAGTAGTAGACTCAAAGGGATTAAGTTTAGGAGATGTGCTTTCAGGAACGTGGCACTGAGCAGGTTAATGGCATTAACTGTAAGGGGGAGGGTATCTGTGCAGTTACCTTTCACTGAGCACCTGCTTTCCCCCTCTTGGCTCTCAAATGCCTAGTTTCTAGCCACAAAAGGTTTAGAAGGCATCCCCTTGTTCATTGCATGACACTGCTTTTTAAAATCTGAAAGTCATTACTAGGTGATGTAGCATAACATGGGAACATTCTCCCCAGCTGTGCTGAAGTGTACGTGCAAAGCAGAATCGTTGGAGGAGACAGAGGAGTTTTGGAGCCTGAAAGAGGCCTCTGCCCCCGAGATGTCTGTTAGGGTGGCTGCATCCAGGGAAGTTTGATGATTTTTCCAAGGTGGCCTAGATGAACTGAATACTATGTTTCCTTCTTTATTTTATTTTAATTAATTAATTAATTAATTTATTTTTGGCTGCACTGGGTCTCTGTTGCTGCGCGCGGGCTTTCTCTAGTTGCGGCCAGCGGGGGCTGCTCTTTGTTGCTGTGCAGGGGCTTCTCATTGCAGTGGATTCTGTCATTGTGGAGCACGGGCTCCAGACACGTGGGTTTCAATAGTTGTGGCACGTGGGCTCAGTAGTTGTGGCGCACGGGTTTAGCTGCTCCGCGGCATGTGAGATCTTCCCGGACCAGGGCTCGAACCCACATCCCCTGCACTGGCAGGCGGATTCTTAACCACTGCACCACCAGGGAAGTCCCTGACTATGTTTCTGACTGTCTCACTGCAGTGTGACACTTTTCTGTAGAAGCATGTGTTCCGTGGTCAAGTGGAATCACTAGCAGGTTTTTGAAAAGTTAAGTTTTGAGTTGTATCATTAAAGAAGGGAGAATCACCCTTAATGATCTACGATACGAATTATGTGTCTGCCATTGTGATGAGCTACCCACCTGATTCAGTCCCTGCAGTAACTATATAGGGTATTCCAAACAAGGATGCTGAAATTCAGAGATTACATCATTTGCACCAAGACACAGTTTATATATAGCTGGACTGGAATTCAGACTCATGCCTGCCTCACCCCATTGTTCGTAATCTCAATAATGTGAGCAAAGATCCTTAAGTGGGAATTAATGAGGTGTGTGGAGGAAACGGCCAACTGAAGGCTCGTGGAGGTAGCTGGGGTCAAGTCTTCTAGGTATCAGTAGTAAGACAGTAAGAAATGAAAGGAAAGGCAGAAATCAAGCTGGAAAAACAATGAGATAAAAATTTCCCACATACTCTACTGAGCTAGCCTACACGCATTACGTTAAGATATTCTAATACTAAACCAAACAGTGGGAGTGTTAATAAAAACTTCTACACCCTGCTTGCACCTTCTAACGTATATCACATCTGTGATCTACCTTAAGGTTAACAGCTCTGTCTTCGAGGTGTACTTAGTTTACTCACCTTTTAAGGGTCATACACATAAATGTGATAACCTCATTTATCACCTATACTGGGTAACGCTCTCTTTTACTCTAACCTGAAAATTAAACTCTCCGCAAACCCCATAAAATGCATATTAAAACATCATGTGCGGGGTGCAAAACATTTTTGCATAATGACAGGTTTAATTTTGCTTATCCTGTTAGCATCTATTCTTGAAAATGAGGCCCTGAAATTTCCTATTTACGCTCCTAAATTCAGAATAGTTTAAAATGTCATTTTTATTATTCCTTATATCAGAGCCCTTAAAATTAAAAACATCCATCAGAAAATGGCTGTCTCCAAAATATATTGCCCAATATGGAATGTAAATATTAAATTTAAATATTTAAAAATTAAATTGTTATTTAATTTATAATTGCATGAGCACAGTGTAGCTGGGTTATGTGGGCGAACAGAACTGTTCACAAGCAGAACTATGTTCTCTAACATCACTTTAAAAGCCACAAACCAAAAACCTTTAGCAATCAGACTGAGGATAGAAAAGTTACTGAAAGCCAGGGAGAAACTATCATTTCTGGACATTTCAAATCAGTTCCTAATCCCTGGAAGTAACTTTCAAAAATATAGGCACATTGAATTCTCAAAGCTGCCTCTATGTCACCAACAAAATGAGAATCAACTGAGATATATCTATATAGCTATATAACTCTATCTCTATCTATCTATCTATATAGTTAGATTGATAGATAGATATTTACTCACAAAACCTGTAAATAAATCAAAGGAAGGAAGGAATAAGGCAACTACAGTCTCTTTCACCTCCAGGTATAAAATATAAACATATGAAGGTTTCATTTAAAAATAGAACTTGCATGACTTAATGCCCTAGTCCTAAAATCTAGTTAAAATTAAGGACCTGAAAATACATGTTATCATTGTAAGATGGTCACAGAACCATTCTGTGCAATAATTTGCTTTTATATAATCTGTTTTGTATAATGTCAGTTCTAATTGTAGTGAAGAAAACAATTATTTAAACAATTATTTAAATTTAAAGCGCAAAGCCTCACGGTTTGCAGAGCATTACACGGAATTCATTATTTATCTGAACTTCACAACACTGATGCAAGTTTCGTGTAGGAAGTATCTCTTTACACAAAGCTGCTTTCAGAGTCTGCTCAAATTCCATCTGTTCCATGATTCCTTCTCTGACTGCCCCGGATGGGAGTAATTCCCATTTCTCTGAAAGCTTATGGGGTTAATTATCTCAGATGGTGATGGCATCGCCTTGCTTGAGTTTTTCCTTCCTTAGCACGTAGCTCTGAGCTGGCTCTCACTTCATCCCCTGTCCCCTTCCCCGACCCACCCTGCACCCTTCAGCTACGATACCTGGCACAGAACTTTGGCCAGGATTTACAACCAGGGTGGCTGTGGTCTGAACATTGCTTACAGATGTGCTTTGTACGGTCTCTAGTGCTTGACAGCGCTTAGCTAACATTTAAAACTTTGAAAAGTTTCACTTAAAAATGGGAATTTTTAGTTTCTTTTGAAGAAGTAGAAGATCTGATAACTCTGGGTCCATATTCCTTTAACAACTGGCTGGGGCTGCGTGGTGGCTTCTCTTTTTAGGATGTACACAGGTGCTCCGATGCGAGCTGCCCTCCCTGCTCCCCGATGAACTCCTACTTTGAAGCATCATCAGGAATTCATGACTGCCTTTTTTTTTTTATGGTGGAAAACTATCGGTACCCAGATCTCTATCAAAAGTGAGTTGACAAAAGAAAGCAAGGAGGCCGTTGAATGGTTTCCAATCTGTAACCCTCATTCTCAATATGATTGGCCTTTGCAGGCATTTGAATTTAGACTCTGAGGTGAAGTATGAAACTTAAGAGCACATGGTCTGTGCAGCTTTGGGTAGCCTTGAGATTTGATCTCTGCTTTGTCACTTATTAACTGTGAAGCCCATACTTCTGGTCTCTTACCTCAAAAGTGGAAGTAATCCCAGATAGTTTTCTTTTGAGGATTAAGAAAGGTAAATAAATAAAAAATACTTAGCACGTTATCTGCTACATAGTGAGCCCACAGTAAATGATAAATATTATTACTATCTTTCCCATGTTTAAAGTGAAGAAATTCTTCTGAGATCGCCTCAGCGGCTCGGGTTAGATTTGCCCAGTTGGTTGGAATGCATGAATGAATATTTCAAATCATGTACTTAAGATATAATTATTAGATGCCTACTGTGTGCCTGGCACTATTCTCCATATTTGGGATTTATACTGCAAACAAAGCAGAAGTAGTCCTTGCTGTAATGGAGCTTACATACAGGTGAAGGAAACAATAAGTAAATACTAATATATATACGATGCTATTCCAGAAACAATATATGTGGTAAGGCAAGGCAAAGGGATCGAGAAAAACGGGGGCATGCACTATTTTACACATGGTGGATTAAAGAAGTGGCATTCAAGCAGAGACTTGGATGGAGAGAGAGAGAGCTGAGAAAGCTCGTGGCGGGAGAGCGTTGCTGGCAGCAGGGGTGTACCAGGCAGAGGAGCGTGCTGAGTGCTGTGATCAACGACAAGGAGGCCAATGAAGGGAGATGGAGAGGCGGAGACTTTACCAGGGGTTCATATCATGTTGGGCCTTGGAGGCCATGTGTGAACACTTAGGGTCCAAGTGTGATCAGAAAACCTTAGACTATTTGACTTGCATAGTTTACACGATCTGCTTTGTCCTAAAAGGCTGCTACACGGATCAGAGGCTGTGTGGAAGCAGACAGCAGTCAGGAGGGTGTTGCCGTCAACCATGGGAGGGATTATGGTCACGTGGACTAGAGGTGGTGGCAGTGGAGGCTGCGAGATGGTCAGGTTTTCAGAGCAGCAGGCTTTGTGGGGTGTACGTCAAAGAAAAGAGCAGATGATGACTGTCAGGTGTTTGACCTAAGAAACTGGCTGGATAGTGGTAAGATAAATTCAGATTTAGAACACTGGATGAGTGTCAAGGGGTTGGCGTGTGGGTGCGAGTGGATATCAAGAGTTCAGTTCTAGGGACTCCCCTGGGGGTGCAGTGGTTAAGAGCCCGCCTGCCAATGCAGGGGACACGGGTTTGAGCCCTGGTCCGGGAAGCCCGTGCGCCACAACTGCTGAGCCTGCACTCTAGAGCCCATGAGCCGCAACTACTGAGCCCACGTGCTGCAACTACTGAAGTCCAACACGCCTAGAGCCCATGCTCCGCAACGAGAGAAGCCACTGCAGTGCGAAGCCCGTGCACTGTAATGAAGAATAGCCCCCGCTCGCCACAACTAGAGAAAGCCTGTGCACAGCAACGAAGACCCAATGCAGCCAAAAATTAAAAAATTGATTCTTAAAAAAAAAAAGTTCAGTTCTAGACACGTTAAGTTTTAGATACTCAAAGAGCATCTGTGAGGAAATGTTGAACAGACAGTTATATGTAAATCTGGTGTTCAAGGGAGCGACTGAGGCTGGAGATAGAAATTTGGAAATCCTTATTGTATAGACATGGCAGTTAAGGCCATGGAATTTGTTGGAATGATCAAGCACTTATGTATAGAATGAAAAAAAGAGGCATGGGGTTTTAGCCAGGGAAGAAAGAGTGGCAGGTGCAGAGGAAGAAAACCAAGAGTGTGGCCGTGAGGCCCAGGACTGTGTTCACATCCTTACAGGTGAAGAAGGCCCCTTGTTCTCCAAGGTTATACATTTTCAGACCAACAGTGTTTTAGGTGTGGAAAGACGTTAGCCTTAATATTTTGCAAATTCTGCACTGAGACACGGGAGGATAATCCCCCAGTGTCATGCAGTGATCGCTTTTAGCTGATTGGGGATGATGCCCCAGTTGGAGAGATGATAGATGAGGCCTGAGGCAAGGGCTCTGTAATGAACTTGGAATTGTCATCAGCCGCTCTTATCTCTGGGCAGGAAAGGGAGGCACCGGGAACAGTCACAGGTATCAGATGCTGCTTCCTTCTCTCAGAAGCACTTCTCCCAGATGATCAGCCATTGAAAACGTTTATACAGCCCTTTCAGTACACATGATACAGTTCTAGACACTGGTAAGCTGCAGAGTGAGAAGATAAGGGGGCTCTCCTCCAAGATTTTTATGCCTCTAACTGGTGGAAGAAAATCCACAGCAAATGTGCATTTTCACGTAAAAATGAATTCAGAAGTTAGGTTTCTAGAAAAATCAGAAACGAAGTAGGTCCTAAAGCAATGTAGATGCTTCCTCAAGAGAGTGCAGTGAACTAGAACCACTAGCACAGGGTTGGACATCTAATTAATATTTACTGAGTAAATTCACGCCTCTGCTTGTTCTCAGTGAGAGACCACTAATGGGATAAAGCAACCAAACTGAAAAGACGGAGGACTTTTCCAAGAATTTCAAATTAAGAAGTTATTCATGCAGGTGATACTGAGATTAATACCTATTATAAAACAGAATGCTCTTAAATATTCTATGATGAATGACTACTTTAATTAATCTTTATTCTACCACACCTCATCATGTGAAAACCCTCTGTCTTCCTGGAGCACATATTTTCAATATCTAAATGCAAGTGTAGCTGAGTAACACAGCAAGGGTGCTGGAAGCCGGTGACACTGACAGAAACTGAGGATGACTACATTTGAGGATCACTTTTTACTATTTTAATAATTTTTTTCCTTTCTTTTTTCCTTTTCCTCCCTCCCTCCCTTCCTCCCTTCCTTCCTTTTTCTGGCCGTAGTTGCTCTTTACATTAAAGTCAATTCAATGTTTAGTTATGACACACAGGGAACCCTTCTCTTTCACACTGGAGAGTGACCTGAAACATGTGGTCAGAAAATCTACATCAGTCCCTAAACAACAAGCAGATCTAAACTGTCAAAAATGAAAGAAGAAGTGAGATATTTTGGACTTTAAGAAATGACAGCATAACCAAATTAAACATATGTATGTGTGTGTGTGTGTGTGTGTGTGTGTGTGTGTGTACACATACATACACTCACTCACACACACACACACACATTTACCTCTTTATCTACAACATATGGACTTACAGATTTTTACGCCAAGCCATACGTTTCTGTCTGGCATCATACAGCTCAAGTTTGATGAAAACTAGCCAGTCCCGTGGTGTGCTTCTTTGTTACGTGTTATCTAACTCCTATGAGTGAGAATTCCCATGGGATCAAGGAGAAAAAACAAAGGAAGTGCTATAATGATCCTCTTGCAGTTGGTTTTGAGGGAGTGAAGGATGTGAAAACTTGGTGGAAACACAAAAATTCACTTTATAATAATAATTGGATGTCTCTGATATAACCAGTATTTTTGCTGGTGTTTTACATTTTAATTCATGACTTTGCATTAAACAAGATCCCAGAGTGGGAAAACACTGTGATAAAATTCTATGATTTTAAATATAGCGGGCAGCTGGAAAGAGAGTGTAGATGCGTGTGCTGATGTGAGGGGTGTGTAAGGAGCGTTCAGCTGTGGGTATTTTTGGTAACTATCTGCAAATCCTATAGAGCACATACCATGGGACAGAGACCATGCATCTCGTAGCTTTCACCATGTAATGGGTAAATTCCATGGGAAATCTCAAAAATAATTCTTGTAGGCAGGATGAGCAGCTCAGCTACAGAATTATTTTGGCTAACACTGATTCCTTTTCCTTTCATTTGGGAGATCAAATATTGAATTTAGCCTCAAAAGTGGATCATCCTCTGGGTGGCCCCAGGGGAAACGCTGAAGAGGTAGTTTTTCTTTTTTTCATTTTTTTTTTTTTTTCCTTCCTGGCAGCAAAGGAATTCTAAAATTTGTTCCCAGATTCTTAGTAGTACGGCATCCGCTGCAGATGCGGTCACTCAATGAATAAACTCATCAGGTCGCTTCAGCCATGGGATTCTGTCCCGTCTCATAATTTGGATTCATCATCACAGATAGATTTATATATTTTTGCCACAGAGGGAGAGTATGTAGGCGACCCCTCACAACAGTACACGCTTCTTCGTTAGAGAAGGGCTGTGATTTGAGGGGGAAGCTTAGTGTCCAGTTCTTCCTGTTCTTGTCACATTTGGGAAGGTGTGCTTCCAAGTCAGCATCCCTGGCCTTCTTCTTGTGCTCGGATGAGAGCTGCTGCCCAGTTCTCCTGGCACAGCGCCCCTCCCTGAACCAGTGTCAGTACGCAGTGGGCAATGCACTCATCAGGAGCTACCTGTCCACCATTCGGAAGTATTTACATTTCAAGTGAATGTCCACAGAGTTGCACTCTACTGAATGCAACATAGAAGATTCCGTTGGCACCATGCATTTATAGATGCTAAACAGAAACATGGGCAAATACGATACCGTCATCGCAAACATTACTTGAACTGGTTTTCCACTACTTTAGGGAGCAATAATGATAGATAGAAAACATCTTAATTATCAGGCTGTAAGAATGCCAACCCTAGTATTGCTTCAAGGGCATCTGATACCTTTAATTTTTACTCTTCTTTCTTCCAACTTGTCATCATAAATAGAGGGTTTGCGAGTTGTTTTTCCAAATTACTGAAAGTGACTTTTCATTGAGCTGATATGTCAGGAGAGTGTTTTGTTTTGTTTGATTAAAATTTTTTTTATTGAAGTATAATTGATTTACAATGTCATGTTAGTTTCAGGTGTACAGCACAGTGACTGTTTTATATATATATATATATATATATATATATATATATATATAAAAGAATCTGAATATATATATATAGAATATATATATATGAAAAAGAATATATATATATTCTTTTTCAGATTCTTTTCCCTTGTAGGTTATTGCAAAACATTGAGTAGAGTTCCCTGTGCTATACAGTAGGTCCTTGTCGTTTATCTGTTTTATATATAGTAGTGTGTATCTGTTAATCCCAACCTGTGAGGAGAGTGTTTTGAATGAATCTTCATGACCAGAGAAATGAGAAATACCTGGTGAACTACAAGAAGGGGACTATTTGAAAGAACATTAGGGAAAAGCCCACTTGCTTTGGAGCATCTGATGAAACGAGAGAGAGAGAGAGAGAGAGAGAGAGAGAGAGAGAGAGAGAGAGAGAGAGAGTGTGTGTGTGTGTGTGTGTGTGTGTGTGTGTACACAGGCAGGTGCACAAAAACTCAGGCAGAAGTAGATGCCCATTTGGGGAGGTGATTTGCCACTTGAAAGAGAATTAAAAAAAAAACTAGCAACAACCAGATGTTATAATTCTGTTCCCAATGATACTACTGGCAGCTTTGGCTCTCCAGAGGAAAGGAAGGGAGTACATCTCTCCTGTGCTGAAGTATTGGAGGAAAACGACTGAAGCTTATTCTTGGCTGTACTTCACACAGAGTGCTTTACACAGAGCAGAAGCCCAATTAATGCTTGTGGAATTGAATTTATTGAATTGCGCTGAACGGAAAAGAGGACTCAAGGGACTTGGAGCCCTCGAGAGTATATTGCAAGAGGGTCAGTTTCAAGCAGAGACTAAAATTTTAAATCTCTGGATTTGTCTGTTGGGAACTGGAGATATATGTCTCAAATGGGAAACAAATAACAATTATACATATTGGAACTGCTGACATTTGTTCTGGTCAGTGATACACCATTTTTATCTGATATTTGAAAGAAAATATTAATTTCTAACTGTGACATTATTATAATACGTCTTGAGTCAAACTTTATTTTCCTTTAGATTTTTATGAATTTTTGAAAGATGAAAGCCAGGTAAAGTGATAGAAAATGATGTATTTTTTAATCAGTTAATTATGACTTCTAATAGAAAAAGTTTATCCACTAAATTTAAATTAATCTAAAATGCCAAAATATTTTTTGCATTGGCAAAATAGAGGCTTCTTTAAAATATTCTCATAAATCAATGATGATTAAAATCTTCCTCAAATTTTGAAGATAAACTCATATTTAGGTTGTGATAAAATATGAAAAATTTCACCATGAAAGTTGTTATTTTCATAAAATTATGACTGTGTGAGAACATCTCTCAGCCAAATTTATAGCAATAAATACTATAACCAATATAAAACGAAATATTGGAAAATTTGTTTAAAGATTTTTAAAAATAAGGTCAGTGGGGGAAAAATAAGGTTTTACCCCAACAATAAAATATGCAGGGCAGTTGATGAGATGCTATTAGAATCCTATATAAAAAGATAAAGAACTGGATAAAATTTGTTTAAAGAGTTTTGTTGGTTTTCTTTTATGTTTTGGATACACTATACCAAGTATTTTTCTTTATGCATTTCTCTAATTCTTATAGTTATTAAATACTCCTTTATTTTTTTGTATCTGTAAGAAAATAACTACTAAAAACAAAATAGAATTCCTCTACCTGTTTTAAGGACACAAAGACAATATGTTTCTCAATATTTAATTTCTCACTTCTCAGATATCACGCAGACCTAGGATTCGTCTTCTATTAAATCTAGTAATTTCAGTTTAAAATAAAAGAAAAATGGGAAAAGCACAAACACATGGATACTAAACAACATGCTATTTAAAAAAATGGGTCAGTGAAGAAATCAGAGAGGAAATCAGAAAATACCTGGAGACAAATGAAAATGGAAACGCAACTCTCCAAAATCTATGGGATGCAGCAAAAGCACTTCTAAAAGGGAAGTTTATACTGATACAGGCCTACCTCGAGAAACAAGAAAAATCTCAAATAAACGACCCAAACTATCACCTAAAGGAATTAGAAAAAGAAGAACAAACAAAGCCCAAAGCCAACAGAAGGAAGGGAACAATAAAAATCACAGAGGAAATAAACAAAATAGAGACACCCCCCCAAAAAAATAGAAAAAAGATCAATGAAACAAAGAGCTGGTTTTTGAAAAGATAAACAAAATTGATAAACATTTAGCCAGGCTCATCAAGAAGATAGAGGATCCAAATAAACAAAATAAGAATTAGAATAGGAGGAATAACAACCGATACCACAGAGATACAAAATATCATAAGAGAATACTATGAACAGTTATATGCCAGCAGATTGGACAACCCAGAAGAAGTGGTCAAATTTATAGAAAGATACAACCTACCAAGACTGAATCAAGAAGAAACAGACAATTTGAACAGACTGATCACTAGTGGTAAAACTGAATTTGTAATAAAAATACTCCTAGCGGACGAAAAAGTCTGGGACCAGATGCAATAACATGGATGGACCTAGAGTATTACGCTTAGTGAAATAAGGCAGAAAGAGAAAGACAAGTAGTCTATTTTACCATTTATATGCAGAATTGAAAAAACAAAACAAAGGAATGTATACAACAAAACAAAAACAGACTCATAGATAAAGAGAAAAAATTAGTGTCTACCAGTAGGGAGAGGGAAGGGGGGAGGGGAAAGAGAAGTCTAGGGGATTAAGACCTACAAACTACTATGTATAAAATTAATAAGCTACAAGGATATATTGTACAGCACAGGGAAATATAGCCATCATTTTATAATAACTTTAAATGGAGAATAATCTCTAAAAATAGTGAATCACTATGTGGGACAGCTGAAACTAATATAATATTGTAAATCAACTATATGTCAATTAACCAAAATGAATCAAAAGCTGTTATGAGATGAATAGGGACAGTATCAAAAGTAATTTCACACGATTGATTTTTTTAAAAACATTTAGGCAGGGCTTTCCTGGTGGCGCAAGGGTTGAGAGTCCGCCTGCCGATGCAAGGGACGCGGGTTCATGCCCCGGTCCGGGAAGATCCCACATGCCGCAGAGCGGCTGGGCCCGTGAGCCATGGCCGCTGAGCCTGCGCGTCTGGAGCCTGTGCTCCGCAACGGGAGAGGCCGCAACAGTGAGAGGCCCGCGTACCGGAAAGAAAAAAAAAATTAGGCAGGTTTCTTTTTTTTTTAATTAATTAATTTATTTTTGCCTGTGTTGTGTCTTCATTGCTGAGCACAGCCTTTCTCTAGTTGCGGTGCGCGGGCTTCTCATTGCGATGGCTTCTCTTGTTGCGGAGTATGGGCTCTAGGTGCACAGGCTTCAATAGTTGTAGTTCGCTGGCTCAGTAGTTGTGTTGCACGGGCTTAGTTGCTCCGCAGCCTGTGGGATCTTCCCGGACCAGGGCTCAGAACCCCTGTCCCCTGCATTGGCAGGTGGATTCTGAACCACTGTGCCACCAGGGAAACCCTCACAAGATTTCTAATTGTTTTCTTTGAAAAAAACTAGCCCAATAACTTGCATTACTTTTATATCAAATTTTTGAAACTATTCAGTATAGATATTTAAACATGTAGAAAACCAGGCTCACAATAAATAATACTGTGAAAATAATCAGTTGCTACATCACTTTTTTGGTGATATGTCCCCACCGAAGGGATTTCTTTTTGATTAAGAAATAAAACAAAAGTTAAAGGACACATTAAAGATCATCTGATAATTTAGTGACTGCTTCATCTTTTCCACTGAATGTTCATTCCTTTGAATCAGTAAACAACAAAATAAAAGAAGTCACTGCAATGTCTTCAAAACACTACTTGTATTGAAAAAATGTGAATGAAATATATTTAGTGGTGACTATTTTGAAATATTATTACAATCTGAACGTTTGGGCACTTGGAACTGTATACACATGACAGAAAAAAATATTAAAGGAGTATTACCACAAAGACTATTTCCCCAACAGAAATTTAGAAAGGGATCTGGTCTGGTATCATTCGGGTTATACAAAATCCTTTAGGGCTTTTGTATAATCTTTCGGGTTATACAAAAACCTTCATTAAGAAAGAAGAATGCCAGCAAGCTTAATGAGTTGGAAGAGTTTTGAGTTTACTGATTGGAACATATAACAAGATAGATTTTCAGTGGGACTAGAAAATATGTCACGGATTACGAAAACTTGCATAAACAATGATGGTACCGGGTGTTAGACCCTTCCCCTTCCTTTCTTTCACACTAATACTAAGAGGAAGTTTAATGAGTGGAAAAGATAAAGTACCAACAGGCTTTAGATAAAATACAGCAGAGATGAGAAAAATGTAAAATAAGACAGTGAAAAGCCTCGACTGAAACATTGGAATTGGGTAACTACTGTATTATCGGTTGATAAAACTACCACAAAGGTGCATGTATGTGTGTGTGTGCGTGTGTGTGTTTAACCACGGACATATTGGTTTATCTACTACTGCTTTTTCAAAGATCATATTTAAAAGCAAGTGATGCAGTATCACTAAACTATTTTCAGTATGAACTGGTCCTTTTCCATTTTCTCTTTGGAGAAAGAGAAAGTGAGGCTGGATTGCATGAAGAGAATAAAGCTGCTTTACTTGATCTTATCAGCCAACAGCAGAGGAAGGAAGAATTTCTAACAGCACCTCCATCATTGACTGCACTCGTTAGAGAAATAGAATTGTTGGTGAGTCATAAGGCCGCTAAGTTGCTCTAATGCAATGAGAGTTTTAGTGAGTGTTTTGACAGTGGAAGTGTGAATAAGGGCAGAGAAAATCTTTTAAGCCCATTTTTGACGGAAGCATAGCCATATACTTACTGAATAAGGTTAAAAAAAGGACAGAAGAGGGAGGAAAAGAATGAATAAATTTCATGATCAGGATAAGGCTGAAAGCATTAGAAGATGCCAATGTCAATACAGTTATTAAATATGCTCTTTACACACATGTAGCGGTATCTCTGGCTAGCATGGAAGGTTTCCTTCCCCAATAGTCCTTCTTCAAACACTTGAAGTTGAAAGAAGATAAAGCTCAGTATCTCCAGGGACCTCTACTGTTTCCAGATTTAGACGATCAGCTCTAAGAATCAAAGCCTTGATCAAAGTTATGACTTCTGCTCTTGAAGCACAAACAAAGCTGTGAGAAAACTAAGATGCTTCTAAATTTTAACATAGAATCAGTATCACGGGAATGACAAGTTTAAAAATGGAAGTGTTCTACCTTTGGTTAGCATGAAATTAGCTTGGAAGAGACTAATTGGACATAGCTGCTTATAAATATGTTCCTGGATACACTTAGCCAAGAAGAATGACGGAGGAGCTCTTCGTTTGACTAATAACACATTTCATGTTCTTTAGTATCTTCAAGTGTAGAAGCTGAAATAAATGAGCTATGAGTAAAGAATGGGGAGAACATTGGGAGATGCCAGGAAGCACCATTCCACTTAAACATTTCATGTGTGCCAAAACAATTTGTTCGAAATGCTGAATTCTGTACATTGAAGTTCTAGGCTACAGATCTGCGGACAGAACTAGTAAAAAAGAGTCAGTGAGCTTCGATATTGGCAGGCTGAAAGAGAGAAGGAGCTACCAGCCTAAAGTGAAACCCTCTGGAGGAATGAGGACTTTTCAGGAAGGGGATAGCAGGGTGAAAAGAAGGGATCCTTTTTTAGGGCTGTGGAGAATAGCAAAAGCTGCCCAAGGTAACAGGAATTTGCATTTCTGAAAGATTACTTCCGGGAAGAGTATTTCCCCCAGTGTGGACATGGACCGTGGGGTTTCTCATGCTGTTGTTTCGCAGCTGGAACACATCATCCAACAGGTCTGTGATGCTGCAAATGATTCCACCAGGCAGGGCACTTGGGGATTAATCAAAACCCAGCTGCATGGAGGAGAGTAGCTGTACCATACAGGCTGAAGCTAGCAAAGGGCCCTGTAAGCTGGTGTCTGTTCAGAGACTCCTCCAGAAAGCCTAACCCAGCTGCTGTTGCCACAAAGAAAAAGAGCTGGAAACCATAAGTCCTGGTCTTCCCACTCATGAACTACATCCCGGCATCCAATTAACTCGTCCACTTTTAAAGAGACAACCCTAGCATCTCTGCCCTTTGTAAGGACCTTCACTCTTCACATGTGTATTTAGCATGCTCCAAGGCTCCAAAACGTTCATGCAATTTTCTCCTGTCTGGTTTTGAGATACATCTGAGGAAAAGTTGGAACTTGCCATTTTGCAAGATGAAAAGCAGAAGCTAAATTTTAATTATCAGAAATATCAGGGTGTTCTGAGAACACTGTTCTCCATGTCAGTAAAACTTTTCGGTTCTTTTAAAAATCCTTCACGTGGTAGTTCAGAAAGACAAATTTTAATTTTAAAAGGGAACACGATGAGCTTATTCAATACTTTCATTTTATAGGCAATGAAAGAAGGTCTAGAGGGATTAAGTGACTTGCCTTAGGTCATCTTCATAAAGATGGAAAAAAAAAAGTCTTGAACTAATTCTCTAGATTTTAGATTGGGTGAAAAAAAAAGACTTTTTTCTTAATTCACTTTCTAACAAATCACTCACTTCGTCTCCCCAAGTTCAAAGCTTGCTGTCTTTCAATGCTCAATATTCCCTTGATCCAGAATTTGGCCACAAGAGGAGGGGGGGAGGGGGGCCTATTGAAGAATATACTTGTTTCCATGCTGCTTACATTTTCAACACAGCAGGAATAATAACAGAAATACAGTTTTGCAGGGGAAGGTCAAGGAGTGAGCTCATGAAGAAAAACAACTACCTCTAAACAAGCCGAAGAAAGCAAGGGTATGTAACAGATTTTGCTAATGGGGCTGTGATTAAGTAAAATAAATGAGAGTTTGAGGTGGTCATAGAAAGACAGAGAGCCAGCCCACAAGAGTAAATATAAACAATACAGTCCGACAGAGAACGTCACATAGCTAGGAACAAAATAATGGGTGTCTCGGACAGTGAGTGTGCAGTAAGTGACGGTATTTAGATTTTGCTACAGAACCGTGTGTGCTGAGTCGATATTTCCAAATGGAATAGTTAATAATAAATTAATTAATTGGGATCCTGTTTCTAGTTTGATTCAGAAAAACATTTATTATTTTCTTTAGCGAATAACGTCTTTTTAAATGTCGAAATTTGTAAAAATGCTAATTTTGTTCAGGCTCTCACTGAAGGTCACAGAGTAGCCAATCGACGTGCACTTGTAAAATGCAATCACCTTATTTCCACTGACTCCACTGACAGGGAATGAAATCTAACACAGTTAACAAGTATTTATTAAGTTAACAGCTCATGTTAACATGTGAAACCTAACCTCCCGCTCATTAGGATGAAATGAGTGTGTTATTAGAAATTACATTATAGGTCAAGCAGAAGAGAGCAGCACGTAATCTTCTTGCTGAATAAATAAATAACTATTTGTGGACTGATTTCCTAAAGGAGATATCAATTGAAACAAGTGATTAAAGTTGACAATGGAATTGTACAAGTGACCCTAATGAATGAATTTTCTAATCATGTTCATGTTTGTGGACATTAGCCCTGTTTGCACAGAGTGAATAACTAAGCATGCCTTACGACAGACACCCATAATTGGATGCAAATGGTGCTCAGTTACCTATTCTGTGGCGTCGGTGAATTCTGACAAATAATCTTATCCTCAGCTGGGGAAAGTTCAAATTTTCCTTTTTTTTTTTTTTAAAGCTGCCACTGACTTGGTGACTATTGACTTGGCAAAGCTCCTCACCAGATCCCAGATAAAGCCGCCCATTGACAAAACATCAAAACTTCTCCTGCAGTTTTGGATTAAGGACTCGAACCTTAAAGAAAAAGAAAAAAACAAAAACGTTCTACATCCCAAGCCCCTTCTCTTTGTAAATATGATAAACCCAGGGCTATTTGGCCCATACTCTGTGACAGCAGGAAGATAATGTCACTCTTCACATAAGTTCTTACTTATTGGCTACCTTTTGATGGATTTATCGGCTGCCAGCAAATAATGGATAACAATTTTGGCAAAGGCGGTCATGCCAGGCCTGTACATGAGATCCTCCCCGTGAAGAGTCAGGGAGTCCCAATGGCACAGACACGTGACAGACTCAGAACTACCCTAATGCTTCTGTCTGTCTCCTCAGCCCACACGTATCTAGGGTACAACGTGCTACTTCTCAATCTGATGACCGGTCCATTTATGGGCTTAGATTAAGGGGTGATGTTACTATGTCGTCAGGAACTTTGAAATTGGTAATAACGTCACTGCCTCATGTCTGATGAACTGAGATCAGCTCATTAGCCAAAAGTGTTAGAAATTTATAGTTGGTCGCATTTTCTTTGCAGGGTTTCCAGGAAAAACGTTCTTCTAATCTGCTAAAACCCATTTTTTAAACTTCTCAAAGATGTATGAAGGATTAACGAGCCTGTTTCTTTTCTCCTACATTTAAAATATAACATGTTATGTTCGATGCTTTTTACCGGTATTTTTATGAGCAATAAAAGGGCTTTCCTCCATGTATATTACATATTTTTAAAAGGGTGAAAAAATGATAAATTATTTCAAAAGTTTTAATGAAACATCAAGGGGGGTTATACTATGTGGGACTGTCGTGGGCAGCTACAATATTTTAACCTATAGCCTGCTTCCTTGTTCTGATTAAGCATTTATCAAGCCTAATACAAATCAAATTCAGAATCAAGCCCGAACACGAACCAAAGCATTTTCCTTTTGTGTTCGTGAGAACACTTCACGTGGGATTAGTATTTTCATAAAATCACAAATAGAAATGTCAATGAATTTTATATGACGTAGATGAAATTGCAGTGGCAAAAATTTTTGTATGCACTGACACGTAATCTGGAACCCCCCAAAAACTGATGGGTCCTAAGAGGAAGGAGAGGTGAATAATGTCTGCTTTCATATTTTTCCAAATGTGTCCTAGATGTCTAAAATTCATTAGCTATATCATTGTGGGATAATGTTCAGATCCGTTCTACAGGTATACAGTTGTTGGGGGCAGAAAACCACAAAATGAGTTCAGAGTGTGATTTAATGAACAGGACTACAGTTGTTCTTTATATTTACTTAGAGTCACGTGAGAATGTAGACGTTGATTCTTACGTTTATAGAACATCTTTTTTTGTCATTTGAAATTCATTTTTATTCAGTCTTTTTCATTTAAGCATGCTTCAATGTATTTATAATAAATGAAAGTACATATAAACCTTCCAGAACATCCCTGGGAATTCGGAATTATATTAATAACACTCTTAATGTCATTTATTTGACATGGGATCTGATTATGCCATTAAAGACCTAGTTCCTCTGATACTCACACAGGGATTAGAAATAACTGAATTGGGGAAACATCCCAGAAATGAGGAATAGTTATTTTTAAATTCAGCGGTAGAATTCACACTTTTAAAATGGTACAATTCACAGTACCTCCTCTTCAGGAATGTTAAATCTTGTCTGAGAGGAAATTCATATATTCATGATAAATTAGAAAACAATTTGGAAGCAATATATAAAATTTATACAGAGCTGCAGGCTGTAGGTGCCATTCTGAGGCAATTCAGAACATGAGCGGTGTTCGTTCAGGCAAACTTCACGGCGCGCGCAAATCTCGTGCATGTTAAAGATCCGTCGCATTGTTATTAGCAGAGACGATAAAGAAGACCAGACGCCAAGACAAATGAGAGCTTGTCAGGGGGCAAAACCGGCCATGAGTGTTGAACAGAGGAAACAAGCTCTCAGCTGAACATTGTAAAACTGAAAATGTAAAATGCAGTCAGTTCATACAGGCCCTGGAGGCTGGGCAGAGGCTTTGAAATTTGTTCTATACGCAAAAAGTAGCCAACAGGTTGTGAACAAAGAGAATACACGGTAAAGTGACTCTGTTGTGAACCTGACAACCATGAGATAAACTGGTGACACTCAGAAACTAGGTGGTCAGCTGTTAAAAGATGTGAAATGAGGTGTTGATGGTCCACATTTTTTTGTTTGTAGCAACTTCATTTTCAATAGTGAAAACCTAGAAAGGACCCAAACACCCAGAAAAAGATGAATGAATAAACTAAAAGTGGTACATCCAAAGATAAGAAGAGATGAGTTACCCCTATGTATCACAGATGAATCTTAAATACTTATAAAACGAAAGAAATCAGAAGAAAAAACAGTAAATGGTTTAGGATGCCAATCAGATAAATTCAAGAAAATGCAAAGGTAGACTGGTGGTCATATGACACGGGAACAAAGAAACCAACAGGAACTTTATGAAGAACGTATACTGTACTAGGTCTTAGTAGCTAAATGGGTGTGGGACGAGAAAAAGATGCAATATAGGTGACCGCAAACGATGTATCTGGGGGAACCAGGGCAACATGGCAGCCATGGACAGAAAGGGAGAGCTGACCAGGGATTCATTTTTGATGCTCACATACCCTCAGGCTTGACTTCACAAACCTGACCACCTTACTGGACATGTTCTGTGAACAACTGGAAATAAATTACAGATAAAAGTTTGAGCAGAAACTGCAGCTTTCATAACGAGCACATAGGCAACCACTGGGATGGCAAGAGTAGCTGAGCAATTGAAGGAATTGGATAAAGAAAGAAGAAAATGGAAACTTCGGGAATTCTACACAAGAGAACTAGTAGATACAGAATGGATAAGCAACAAGGTCCTACTGCAGAGCACAGAGAACTATATTCAATATCCTATGATAAACCATAACGGAAAAGAATATTAAAAATGAATATATATGTATAAATGAATCACTCTGCTGTATAGCAGTGATTAACACAACATTGTAAATCAACTATACTTCAATTAAAAAATGAGAAAAAAAGAGATAATTAGTAGAAAGACAAGCAAAATAGGAATTAAAGAAGGAGAAAATAAGAAAGATATTCGAGGGACTTCCCTAGTGGTCCAGTGGTTAAGACTTTGCCTTCAGGATTCCCTGATGGCCCAGTGGTTAAGAATCCACCTGCCAAGGCAGGAGACAGGGGTTCGAGCCCTGGTCCGGGAAGATCCCACATGCCACGGAACAACTAAGCCCGTGCGCAACAACTACTGAGCCTGCACTCTAGAGCCCACGAGCCACAACTACTGAGCCTGCACACCTAGAGCCCGTGCTCTGTGACAAGAGAAGACACCTCAACGAGAAGCCCATGCACCGCAATGAAGAGTTGCCCCCATCTGCCGCAATTAGAGAAAGCCCGTGCACAGCAATGAAGACCCACACAGCCAAAAATAAATAAATAAATTTATTAAAAAAGACTTTGCCTTCTAATGCAGGGTATGTGGGTTTGATCACTGGTCGGGGAGCTAAATCCCACGTGCCTTGTGGCCAAAAAAACAAAACATAAAACAGAAGCAATACTGTAACAAATTCAATAAAGACTTTAAAAATGGTCTACATTAAAAAAATCTTTACAAGGAACTTCAAGATGGCAGAAGAGTAAGACGTGGAGATCACCTTCCTCCCCACAGATACATCAGAAATACATCTACACGTGGAACAACAACTACAGAACACCTACTGAAAGCTGGCAGAAGACCTCAGACCTCCCAAAAGGCAAGAAACTCCCCACGTACCTGGGTAGGGCAAAAGAAAAAAGAATACACAGAGACAAAGGATAGGGACGGTACCTGCACCAGTGGGAGGGAGCCGTGAAGCAGGAAAGGTGTCCACACACTAGGAGCCCCTTCGCGGGTGGACACTGCGGGTGGCGGAAGGGGAGCTTCGGGGCCGTGGAGGAGAGCGCAGCCACAGGGGTGCGGAGGGCAAAGCGGGGAGATTCCCGCACAGAGGATCGGTGCCGACCGGCACTCACCAGCCCGAGAGGCTTGTCTGCTCACCTGCCGGGGCAGGCGGGGCTGGGAGCTGAGGCTCGGGCTTCGGTCGGAGCGCAGGGAGAGGACTGGGGTTGGCGGCGTGAACACAGCCTGCAGGGGGTTAGTGCGCCATGGCTGGCCGGGAGGGAGTCCGGGGAAAAGTCTGGAGCTGCCGAAGAGCCAAGAGACTTTTTCTTCCCTCTTTGTTTCCTGGTGCGCGAGGAGAGGGGATTCAGAGCGCTGCTTAAAGGAGCTCCAGAGATGGGCGCGAGCCGCGGCTAACAGCGCGGACCCCAGAGACATGCATGAGACACTAAGGCTGCTGCTGCCGCCACCAAGAAGCCTGTGTGCGAGCACAGGTCACTGTCCACACGCCCTTCCGGGGAGCCTGTGCAGCCCGCCACTGCCAGGGTCCCGGGATCCAGGGACAACTTCCCCGGGAGAACGCACGGCGCGCCTCAGGCTGGTGCAACGTCACGCTGGCCGCTGCCGCCGCAGGCCCGCCCCGCCCTCTGTACCCCTCCCTCCCCCCCGGCCTGAGTGAGCCAGAGCACCCAAAATCAGCGGCTCCTTTAACTCCACCCTGTCTGAGTGGGAACAGACGCCCTCTGGAGACCTACACGCAGAGGTGGGGCCAAATCCAAAGCTGAGCCCGGGAGCTGTGCGAACAAAGAAGAGAAAGGGAAATCTCTCCCAGCAGCCTCAGGAGCAGCAGATTAAAGCTCCACAATCAACTTGATGTACCTGCATCCGTGGAATACATGAATAGACAACGAATCATCCCAAATTGAGGAGGTGGACATTGGGAGCAACTGAAGACTTGGGGTTTGCTTTCTGCTTCTAATTTGTTTCTGGTTTTATGTTTACCTTAGTTTACTATTTAGAGTTTATTATCACTGGTAGATTTGTTTATTGATTTGGTTGCTCTCTTCCTCCTTTTTTTCTTTTATATAGAGATATATATTTTTTTGCTTTTTCTCTTTTTTGTGAGTGTGTATGTGTGTGCTTCTTTGTGTGATTTTGTCTGTATAGCTTTGCTTTTACCATTTGTCCTAGGGTTCTGTGGGTCCTTTTTTTTTGTTTCTTTTTTGTATAGTTTTCAGCCCTTGTTATCACTGGTGGTTTGTTTTTTGGTTTGGTTGCTCTCTTGTTTCATACTTTTTTTCTTCTTTTTTTATTACTTTTAATTTCTTTATTTTTAATAATTTTTTTAATTTTAAAAACTTTATTTTATATACTTTTTCTTTCTTTCTTTCTTTCTTTCTTTATTTCTCCCTTTTCTTCTGAGCAGTGCGGCTGACAGGGTCTTGGAGCTCCTACCAGCTGTCACACCTGAGCCTCTGAGGTGGGAGAGCTGAGCTCAGGACACTGGTCCACCAGAGATCTCCTGGTCCCCCGTAATATCAATAGGCGAGAGCTCTCGCAGAGATCTCTGTCTCAACACTAAAACCCAGCTCCACCCAATGGCCAGCAAGCTACAGTGCTGGACACGCTATGCCAAACAACTAGCAAGACAGGAACATAACCGCACCCATTAGCAGAGAGTATGCCTAAAATCATACTAAACTCACAGACACCCAAAAACACAGCACTGGACGCAGTCCTGCCCAAAAGAAAGACAAGATCCAGCCTCATCCACCAGAACACAGGCACCAGTCCCCTCCACCAAGAAGCCTACACAACCCACTGAACCAACCTCACCCACTGGGGGCAGACACCAAAAACAACGGGAACTACAAACCTGCAGCCTGTGAAAAGCAGACCCCAAACACAGTAAGTTAAGCAAAATGAGAAGACAGAGAAACACACAGCAGATGAAGGAGCAAGGTAGAAACGCACCAGACCTAACAAATGAAGAGGAAATAGGCAGACTACCTGAAAAAGAATTGAGAGTAATGATAGTAAAGATGATCCAAAATCTTGGAAATAGAATAGAGAAAATGCAAGAAACGTTTAACAAGGAGCTAGAAGAACTAAAGAGCAAACAAACAATGATGAACAACACAATTAATGAAATTAAAAATTCTCTAGAAGGGCTCAAGAGCAGAATAACTGAGGCAGAAAAACGGATAAGTGACCTGGAAGAGAAAATAGTGGAAATAATTACTGCAGAGCAGAATAAAGAAAAAAGAATGAAAAGAACTGAGGACAGTCTCAGAGACCTCTGGGACAACATTAAATGCACCAAAATTCGAATTATAGGGGTCCCAGAAGAAGAAGAGAAAAAGAAAGGGACTGAGAAAATATTTGAGGAGATTATCGTTGAAAACTTCCCGAATATGGGAAAGGAAATAGTTAATCAAGTCCATGAAGCACAGAGAGTCCCATATAGGATAAATCCAAGGAGAAACACGCCAAGACACATATTAATCAAACTATCAAAAATTAAATACAAATAAACAAATATTAAAAGCAGAAAGGGAGGGCTTCCCTGGGGGTGCAGTGGTTGCGAGTCTGCCTGATGATGCAGGGGACACAGGTTCGTGCCTCGGTCCGGGAGGATCCCACATGCCACAGAGTGGCTAGGCCCGTGAGCCATGGCCACTGAGCCTGCGCGTCTGGAGACTGTGCTCCATAATGGGAGAGGCCACAACAGTGAGAGGTCCGCGTACCACAAAAAAACAAACAAACAAACAAACAAAAAACCAGTAAGGGAAAAACAACAAGTAACACATAAGGGAATCCCCACAAGGTTAACAGCTGGTCTTTCAGCAGAAACTCTGCAAGCCAGAAGGGAATGGCAGGACATATTTAAAGTGATAAAGGAGAAAAAACTACAACAAAGATTACTCTAACCAGCAAGGATCACATTCAGATTTGATGGAGAAATTAAAACCTTTACAGACAAGCAAAAGCTAAGAGAATTCAGCACCACCAAACCAGCTTTACAACAAATGCTAAATGAACTTCTCTAGGCAGGAAACACAAGAGAAGGAAAAGACCTACAATAACAAACCCAGAACAATTAAGAAAATTGTAATAGGAACATACATATTGATAATTACCTTAAATATAAATGGATTAAATGCTCCAACCAAAAGACATAGACTGGCTGAACGGATACCAAAACAAGACCCGTATATATGCCGTCTACAAGAAACCCACTTCAGACCTAGTGACACATACAGACTGAAAGTGAGGGGATAGAAAAAGATATTCCATGCAAATGGAAATCAAAAGAAAGCTGGAGTAGCAATTCTCATATCAGACAAAATAGACTTTGAAACAAAGACTACTACAAGAGACAAAGAAGGACACTACATAACGATCAAGGGATCAATCCAAGAAGAAGATATAACAATTGTAAATATTTACATACCCAACATAGGAGCTCCTCAATACATAAGACAAATACTAACATCCATAAAAGGGGAAATCGACAGTAACACAATCATAGTAGGGGACTTTAACACCCTACTTTCACCAATGGACAGATCATCCAAAATGAAAATAAATAAGGAAACACAAGCTTTAAATGATACATTAAACAAGAGGGACTTAACTGATATTTATAGGACATTCCATCCAAAAACAACAGAATACACATTCTTCTCAAGGGCTCATGGAACATTCTCCAGGGTAGATCATATCTTGGGTCACAAATCAAGCCTTGGTAAATTTAAGAAAACTGAAATTGTATCAAGTATCTTTTCATACCACAACACTATGAGACTAGATATCAATTACATGAAAAAATCTGTACAAAAAAAATACAAGCACATGGAGGCTAAACAATACACTACTTAATAACCAAGTGATCACTGAAGAAATCTAAGAGGAAATCAAAAAATACCTAGAAACAAGTGACAATGAAAACACGATGACCCCAAACCTATGGGATGCAGCAAAAGCAGTTCTAAGAGCGAAGTTTATAGCAATACAATCCTACCTTAAGAAACAAGAAGCATCTCAAATAAACAACCTAACCTTACACGTAAAGCAATTAGATAAAAAAGAACAACAACAACAAAAAACCAATGTTAGCAGAAAGAAAGAAATCATAAAGATCAGATCAGAAATAAATGAAAAAGAAATGAAGGAAACAAAAGCAAAGATCAATAAAACTAAAAGCTGGTTCTTGGAGAAGATTAACAAAATTGATAAACCATTAGCCATACTCATCAAGAAAAAAAGGGAGAAGACCCAAATCAATAGAATTAGAAATGAAAAAGGAGAAGTAACAGCTGACACTGTAGAAATACAAAGGATCATGAGAGATTACTACAGGCAACTATATGCCAATAAAATGGACAACCTGGAAGAAATGGACAAATTCTTAGAAATGCACAACCTTCCAAGACTGAACGAGGAAGAAATAGAAAATATGAACAGACCAATCACAAGCACTGAAATTGAAAGTGTGATTAAAAATCTTCCAAATTGGAAAAGAAGAAGTAAAGCTGTCACTGTTTACAGATGACATGATAGTATACACAGAGAATCCTAAAGATGCTACCAGAAAACTACTAGAGCTAATCAATGAATTTGCTATAGTAGCAGGATACAAAATGAATGCACAGAAATCTCTTGCATTCCTATACACTAATGATGAAAAATCTGAAAGTGAAATTAAGAAACTGCTCCCATTTATCATTGCAACAAAAATAATAAAATATCTAGGAATAAACGTACCTAAAGAGACAAAAGACCTGTATGCAGAAACTTATAAGACACTGATGAAAGAAGTTAAAGATGACACAAATAGATGGAGAGATATACCATGTTCTTGGATTGGAAGAATCAACATTGTGAAAATGACTCTACTACCCAAAGCAATCTACAGATTCAATGCAATCCCTATCAAACTACCACTGGCATTTTTCACAGAACTAGAACAAAAAATTTCACAATTTGTATGGAAACACAAAATACCTCGAAGAGCCAAAGCAATCTTGAGAAATAAAAATGTAGCTGAAGGAATCAGCCTCCCTGACTTCAGACTATACTACAAAGCTACAGTAATCAAGACAGTATGGTACTGGCACAGAAACAGAAATATAGATCAATGGAACAGGATAGAAATCACAGAGATAAACCCACGTACATATGGTCACCTTATCTTTGATAAAGGAGGCAAGAATATACAGTGGAGAAAAGACAGCCTCTTCAATAAGTGGTGCTGGTAAAACTGGACAGGTACATGTAAAATATGAAATTAGAACACTCCCTAACACCATACACAAAAATAAACTCAAAATGGATTAAAGACCTAAATATAAGGCAAGACACTATCAAACTCTTAGAGGAAAACATAGACAGAACACTCTATGACATAAATCACAGCAAGATCCTCTTTGACCCACCTCCTAGAGAAATGGAAATAAGAAATAAATAAATAAATAAATGGGACCCAATGAAACTTAAAAGCTTTTGTACAGCAAAGGAAACCATAAACAAGACGAAAAGACAACCCTCAGAATGGGAGGAAATATTTGCAAATGAAGCCACTGACAAAGGATTAATCTCCAAAATTTACAAGCAGCTCATGCAGCTCAATAACAAAAAAACAAACAACCCAATCCAAAAATGGGCAGAAGACCTAAATAGACATTTCTCCAAAGAAGATACACAGTTTGCCAACAAACACATGAAAGAATGCTCAACATCATTAATCATTAGAGAAATGCAAATCAAAACTACAATAAGATATCATCTCACACTCGTCAGAATGGCCATCATGAAAAAATCTGCAAACAATAAATGCTGGAGAGGGTGTGGAGAAAAGGGAACCCTCTTGCACTGTTGGTGGGAATGTAAATTGATACAGCCACTATGGAGAACAGTACGGAGATTCCTTAAAAAACTACAAATAGAACTACCATAAGACCCAGCACTCCCACTGCTGGGCATATACCCTGAGAAAACCATAATTCAAAAAGAGTCATGGGGCTTCCCTGGTGGCGCAGTGGTTGAGAGTCCACCTGCCAATGCAGGGGATACGGGTTCGTGCCCCGGTCCGGGATGATCCCATATGCCGCGGAGAGGCTGGGCCCGTGAGCCATGGCCGCTGAGCCTGCGTGTCCAGAGCCTCTGCTCCGCAGAAGAGGCCACAATGGTGAGAGGCCCGCATACCGCAAAAAAAAAAAAAAAAAAAAAAAAAGTCATGTACTAAGATGTTCATTGCAGCTGTATTTACAATAGCCAGGACATGGAAGCACGCTAAGTGTCCATCAACAGATGACTGGATAAAGAAGATATGGCACATATATATAACGGAATATTACTCAGCCATAAAATGGAATGAACCTGAGTTATTTGTAGTGAGGTGGATGGATCTAGAGTCTGTCATACAGTGAAGTAAGTCAGAAAGAGAAAAACAAATACCATATGCTAACACATATATATGGAATTTAGGGGAAAAAAAAAAGGTCATGAAGAACCTAGGGGCAAGACAGGAATAAAGTCACAGATCTACTAGAGAACGGACTTGAGGACACGGGGAGGCGGAAGGGTTAGCTGGGACAAAGTGAGAGAGTGGCATGGACATATACACACTACCAAAGGTAAGGTAGATAGCTAGTGGGAAGCAGCCGCATAGCACAGGGAGATCAGCTCTGTGCTTTGTGACCACCTAGAGGGGTGGGATAGGGAGGGTTGTAGGGAGGGAGGGTGGTAGGGAGGGAGGGTGGTAGGGAGGGAGGGTGGTAGGGAGGGAGGGAGACGCAAGAGGGAAGAGATATGGGAACATATGTATATGTATAACTGATTCAGTTTGTTATAAAGCAGAAACTAACACACCATTGTAAAGCAATTATACTCCCATAAAGATGTTAAAAATCAAAAATCTTTAAAAGAATGATATTTGAAGAGCTAAGGGATGCCACGGAAGAGAGTGCTAGGAAGGAGAGGGTCATTTTGTCAGAAGCAGCAAGGACGGGGAGTATAAAGAAAATCTGTCTGGATTTAAGGTTCCTTATTTGTTTTACGAGAATTGTAAAAAAAAAAAAAAAATAGCTTAAAAGGGTTGACTGGGAAGGGGTCATTTAGCACAAATGTTAGTTTCTTAAGATGGTAAGGTTTCAATTTATATTTTATATGCATTTTCCTCGTATTAGGGAAATGAGCAAACCGCTCACTTCTTAGTTTGTTTCTTCCTGGAATTTAGCAGTTCAGCTGAACTAATCGAAGTTTCTGAGCTTACGAACAGCTGCAACTTCGTATTTAAATTGCATGTGCTGTCTGTCCTCCTCAATGTTCCACTAACAATCCATCTTACTTTCAAGTCTGACAATTTCCGAAGCGTACTGACCACCCACAGAGAGTATGCCTTCAGAAGGGAAAGCCCTGTAAGACCTGTGTTGAGTGAAGCAAAAATGCTTAGACTGTAGTCAATACTATCAGAACTGAACTGGGATAAGGGTACAGTGATTCAGAAGAATTAGTTCCATTATTTTTCCTGATGCTCCAGGAAAACAACAGAATGGAGAGATTTGTGATGGCCATTGGATACTCTGCTCTGTAGTCGAGCATCCTCACTACAGAATTTTACTAAAAGTGCAGTTCAACACTGCACGTAGAGCTGAAGACTGCACCAACTCTTCAGACACTGAAGATTTTCCAGATAAATGGTTCAGCTTCCTTTAAGTAAGAATAATGGGCAGGACTGTATTCTACTTGGTTTATAATAGAGACTTCTGAAAAGAATTGATTTTTTTCTAATAATAGAGTAGGACATGGGTTAGTCCTACACATTAGAATAAACGACTGGACTTTAATAATCTTAAATTCAAAACGGCAAAAGTAGCCCCACAGTGAATATTGCCATTAGAAGCCTCTCAATATCAACATAAATCCTATATATAAGAGACTGAGATTGCAACTGATTTTTTTTTTCTTATTCCCACTGAACAGTTTTGTATTTAAGTGGTCTTTCTTTTTTCTTTGAAAAATCTGATTCCCATCCATAAATATTTCTAAATCAGGGGAGCGTGCCTTTAAATTAAGTCTGTTCCTGAAGTGACCCATATCTGGCCATTGGGTAACCTGTATCAGGTAGTACCACATGTTCACAATCAACCCCAGCATGCACCCTTTGGGCTGATAACTAAAATGTGACAATTCTGATAATTAAACCACCTAAAGCCAGCAGCTGATGTCTTGCATTAATTCAAAACAGCATAAGGTGAAACTCAGCACACTATCCAATTACCAGCGACATGGTTATATACGCTCTCAGCCACGCGCTGTGGCTTTCCTCAGATACGCTAAACCTGATGTCTGACAAAAACTGTAATTTACACAAATAAAGGGGGTGGTGGATGGGTTGTAGCCTGTTTAACAGAGTCCCTCTGAAGCGTCTCTTGATTAGCAAGGCTGAGAGAGGCCAGAGGATGACATTTTCCAATCAACCTGACATTCACTGAGAAACTGTATTTTTCTGTATCATTCATTAAGAGACAGTGGAGTTCAGATTTTTGATTTATATGGAAAATCCCAATTAATTAAAATAATGAAGAAGAAAAATAAAAGCAAATTACTTTTATACTGGGGTATAATTCTTTTTTTGAATCTTCTAAACTGTATTTGCAACTGACAAAAACATCTGGAACTGACAAAAATCTTCCTAGAGACAAGGCCCTCAGCAGAGTCTGTCCCCACCATAAAATTTTACATCAACTGTACAGGACAAAATTAGCAATGAGGGATCTTTGGCACTAGAATGGGTAATTCCTTAGCTGTTCATACAATATCTAAACTGCACATCACGTGACATTAAACTGCTGGTTAACAGTTAAATTTTACATTTAAATTATCTTAAGAAGTTGGAAGTCCTAGCTAAGTTTTTCAGTATCAATATGCTAATCGTATCGAACACTTATGCCTGAGGTAGAGACTTCTGTAAGAGATTTATTGAAGAGAACACAATTGAGAGTACAATAAAGAAAAACACTTCCAATCTTGGAATCATATAGCCAAATGTCTTTGCTGGTTCAACAAGCCAACCCTGAAGTGCAGAACTCTTACTTCTTTTATTTCTGTAGAGATTTTGCACAGGAATAGGGCTTTCTTTTGTTTGGACATCTGAATTCTGGAATACGTGGATTGCATCTTTCAAAAGTACGATTATTAACATGGAATGTGCATGAAGCAAACTCCCTTAACATCATTATTAAAAATAACAAAAACAACACAACTGCGTTAGAGACAACAACAAATAAAATCTTTTAAACTCTCCATGATATGTGGCCAGAATGAGTGACAAGAATGCAAGTCAACCTAATGATTCTAACCTTTGACGGTGACTGTGAATTACTACAGATTTTTGATATACAGGTGAGTTGACATTTTATTGCCAAACTCTGCACTGTGCAGGGGCTTGATTATTTTCAGGCGGTAAGACCCTTTGTGAAATTACATGATTTTATCTAATTTTATCTTTACGTAAAAAGATAAAAGTAACCTAATATCTGGAAACTTCCAATCAAAATGACCAGCAACTGTGTATCTCTGACTTCAGGTACTCTTCTTCACAGTTGGGAAAGAACTTTCCTTTATAAAAAGGCATTTCCTGGGCTTCCCTGGTGGCTCAGTGGTTGGGAGTCCGCCTGCCGATGCAGGGGACACGGGTTCGTGCCCCGGTCTGGGAGGATCCCACGTGCCGCGGAGCGGCTGGCCCGGTGGGCCATGGCCGCCGGGCCTGCGCGTCCAGAACCTGTGCTCCGCAGCGGGAGAGGCCACAATGGTGAGAGGCCCGCGTACATCAAAAAAAAAAAAAAAAAAAAAAAAGGCATTTCCTGAAGTAGGTTCAAGTATAACATACTTACCTTTTACCAAAAACTGGATGGCCAAACATTTATCCTAAACTATAGGTATTATTTTTAGAAGTGTACTGTCTCTTAAATGAGACAGAAAACGTAAGGCCTGGACATGTATAAGCTTAATGGGTAAAGCATAGGTATGACTAATAGGAAAAACATTTAGGTCCATTCTTGTATACTGGGATATAATTTTAACATTTATATGCATAGATTCCATTAGCAGTAAAGGAAGTGAAGGATTTCAGCGCTCTTCCAAAATGCAGCCAGAAAATATGACAATGGGGCTCACAGCTTCGAAGATTGTAGCTTTATGCATCTTTGTTGTGCAAAAGCTGGTGCAGTGAAGAGGAACATCACTAATTTTAGGATAAATTTCCAGTTATTACCTATTCAATTCAATTGCGCACATCTGCTCCCTGCCATCACTACCACCACGACTGCATGTCAGCAAATGCCCCAAGTGCACAGCACGTGAAGACAATGGATTTGATCTGAGCTGTATTTGTCCTTTTCACGCTGTCTATCTACATGTCTGTCGAGGCTGGGCTCCATCAGAGAACAAGGCTAGACGTAACAACCTAAAGTTGAGCCCTAGCTGTTCAGGATTACTGCATGACTTTGACGGCTCGCCTTTTCCTCACATGTACCTATGTAGTGTGTGTATTGTAGGCATGAAATAGCTTAAAGTCAAACCTCTGAGGTCCTCCAATCAATGGAGGATGCTCGATAGTTTAAAAGAGAAAGAATGATTTGAATTCAAGATTTCTGTACCATTTGGTAGCTTATTCTAGGTGGTTGCCAATTTTCAAGCTGTGCCTGATCTTCAAAAAATCAAGGGGTGTAACATTGAGTGCACCCTGCAGTGCGAGGGGCTGATCAGAGGGTGGGTAGAACACAGACATGAACCTGGGTATCAAGCACTGGACTTGGAAGTTTGTAGTCAAGTACATCGGAGGAAAGCAAATGTCCTTAGAAATACTTGAAGCAGTTGTAGGCGTGATTTAAAGCAGGATTCAAAGAAACATCCTTACTAGTGCAGATTAGATAGAAGGGCAAAGACAAGAAGCAGAAAGAAGAAAAGTAAAATGAAAAAAGAGAGTCTGTATAGAACTAGGATAGATATGTATCCATCTAGATTAAAGGATAGATTAGGGGTAATGACGAGAAATTGGAAATATTCATTAGAAACACAATGTGTTTTGTTGAGTATATCATATGCTTAAGTTAACAGCCTAGCAAATCATATTTAGTTATTAATCCACCCTGTATATTTTAAGATTTTTCTGGCTGTAAAATGTCCTGTTTTTGTTTTGTTTGTTTTAAGTCACTTAGATACATGTAAAGACAGTTAACTTGGGTAGACCTGACCGTAGCTGCAGCTTAGAGTCTGGCGTCCAGAACAGACAGTCTAGTTTCACAGCATCCATTATGATTGAGCCTACTGGACTGGCACTTAGGATAAATAAGGTAAGCAGAAAGAACAACTTTTTAAAGTGTACTGTATAAGGAGTGACAAAATAAAACAGGAAAGTATTTAAAGTGCTTGCTGGGCTCTTACGTGCCAAATTTCTTCAAGGTAGCTATTTTCTCTAGCTACCAGATTTTATTTATGTTGGCTCAGTGTAAAACTTTCTTCATGATAAAGGACATTCAAGCAGGTGTCAGGCACTAAGCATAATGTCAGATATTAATTACCCCATTTAGAAATATCACTGAATTAAAATTGAATTAAATTGAATTAAAACTGATCATTAACCCAAAGCTTATTAGTAAGGTGTAATATCAAAATTAAGCCAGTAACAATGTAAGATTTTTAAACCAGATTTCTTGATTACGCTGAAGATTTAATCTGAATATGAAATTAATGCATGTGAAATGTGAAAAGATATCTAAGAGATTTTCCTGAACCATGGTAGCCTATAGCTAAATATTAAGTTAAGTACATGCCCATGATGGACTTGACGTATACCATATATATTAGCCAGATATATAGATTACATATAAACTTTTAAGTATTAATACTGTAAATTAAAGAATCCAAGAAAAATCCAAGAATTTAAATAATTTAAATGCATTTAATTAATGCATTTTCATGTATTGGACTAGTATTTCTTTCAAAAGTTTCCTTCAGAATTAGAATACAGTTGTATTTAATTTAATATCTAGCTACTTCCAAAATTATTAGCAAACCACAATGAAGCAGAAGTGGCAGGAGAAAATACAGCAAGAGATTTCCCCAGCCGCTTTCTCTAGCTATTGAAGGGTTCATGTAAAAGAAGACTTGGCTCAAAATACATATGAAGAATTTCAAACCCCTACTTAGAACAATAAGCTTATTTTCATTAAGTTTGTTCTTCAAATTTTTATCTCTAAGAAGGTCTCAGTAAAATCATATATCATGTCAGTATGTTAGCATGCTATAACAAGTAAGTATACCCAAGAAGAAAAAGATTTCCCAGGCAGTATTTAATTTTTTTTTTTTTTTTTTTTTTTTTTTGCGTTACGAGGACCTCTCACTGTTGTGGCCCCTCTCGCTGCAGAGCACAGGCTCCGGACGCGCAGGCTCAGCAGCCATGGCTCACGGGCCCAGCTGCTCCGCGGCATGTGGGATCTTCCCGGACCGGGGCACGAACCTGTGTCCCCTATATCGGCAGGCGGACCCTCAACCACTGCGCCACCAGGGAAGCCCTGTATTTAATTTTTGAATTTGGATTCAATGTGCATTTAGAGCTTCAACTTGGTTAAGACACTGTTCTTTGATATAACCCTTGGTCCCTTATGCATTATTTTTACATGGTTCAAATAAAATGGAGGCATAGTTATAGGACTGATTTTATTTTTTTCATGCCCAAGTTGAGGTTATACTGCTTAAATTCTAGTCAATCGTTTAAACATCTTGAACCTCCATGTTCTTTGTACTTTGCAGAGTTTCTTCTTAGACTGTAGGAATGAGACAGAAGCTTTCAATATCCAAAGCTAGCACATATTCTTGGGGGACAAGCAGCTATTTAGTTCAAGGGGAAACAAAGTACAACTTATAATACAATGCTTATAAATCATACAAAGGGCAACATAAAAACTATTTCATAATTGTATTGATCAAAGTGGAGTCCTAAGAAAGATGTCACATAAAACACCTTTGATACAAAGATCTAGAAAGTTTAGAATTTTTAAAAATAAACAAACAAAAATAGGATTCAAAATCTTTTCCATGAAAAACTACAGGGAGACTTGCCTGCATTGGAACTTCCAAGTCTGTGATATTGTGATATAACAAGAAATATGGATTTGGTCTTGGTCCCCAGTTCCGGGGCACAGAGCTCCTAAACCCTTGTAATTTCCTGAGTGAAAGGGGTGAGATGAACATCTTTTGTGATTCATAATAAGCCCATTCAACCCTCTTAAGTTTATGTTAATGAGATGACTGGTGGCTGAAAGCCCCTAGGTAGCTTCAGGAGGTGGGCTGGTGGCCAGAGGAACCAACTATGTGATTAAAGGGTTGGAACTTTCAGGCCCAACCCTTGACCTCTGGGGAGAGGACAGGGGCTGGAGATTGAGTGAATCACTAACAGCCAATGATTTTATCAATCACACCTACGTAATGGAACTTCCATAAATCCCCTGAGCAATGAAGTTCAGAGAACTTCCAGGTTGGTGAAGTATCCACGTGCTGGGAGAGTGGTGCACCCTACACTCCGTAGGAACCAAAGTTCCTGCACTTGGGACTCTCCTGGATCTCACCTGACACACGCCTTCAACTGGCTGTTCATTTGTGTCCTTTATAATATCCTTTATAATAAACCAATAATAGTAAGTAAAGTGTTTCCCCAAGTTCTGCGAGTCATTATAGCAAATTATCAAATCTGAGGAGAGGGTCATGGGGAACCCTGATTTGTAGCCACCTCCAACAGAAGTGACTGACTACCTGTGGATGGCATCTGAAACCGCGGAAGTCTTCTGGAACTGAGCCTTTAACCTGTGGGGCCTGTACTATAATTCTAGGTAGGTAGCATCAGAATTGAATTAAACTGGAGGACGCCCCATTGGTGTCTGCAGAGAACTGCAGAATTGTTTGGTGTGGAAAATACACACATTTGGTGTCAGAAGTGTTGTGAGTAGAGAAACAGTATTTTCTTTTAAAGTCAAATTATGATAGATAAGGAATTAATATCAAATAAGAAACCTTGACATAAACAAAGTAATTGAGAAAATGACTTGGAAGCATTTAACAGATTAAATGATATTTTAGAATTGTTTGCAAGTATTCTGATAACTCAAAGAACAGGAAAAAACCCTAAGACTGAAAAGGTAAAATTATATTTTTAAAAAGAAAAGATACAATGAAGTATTATTCAGCCATAAAAATAAATGAAATTCTAATATGTCCTACAACATAGTTGAACCTTGAAAAATTTATAAGTTAAATAAGCCAGAAACAGAAGAACAAGTATAACATGATTCCATTTCTATGAGGTACACAGAATAGGGAATTCATAGAGACAGAAAGTAGAATACAGGTTAGTAGAGCGGAGAAGGGAAACGGGAAGTTACCGTTTAATGGGTACAGAGTTTCTGTTTGGGATGATAAGAAAATTCTGGAAATAGACAGTAGTGATGATTACACAATGCTGTGAATGTACTTGCTGTCATTGCATTGTACACATAAAAACGGTTAAAATGGTACGTTTTACATTATGGATATTCTACCATAATAAGAAAGAAATTTAAAAAAAAATAAAGGGAAAACAGTCTTTATAGTCAGTAAGCTTAACTTTGTTATTTCTATATTCAAGCCAGGAGACTTTGAACTAACTGGGCTAGCCCAATAACTAGTTTGTTGTCTGGGAAGCAAAGTTCCATATGATGTCCTGTTGGTAGATAAACCTATCAGTGTGCTGTGAAAAAGAATCAATTCATCTGGAATTCAGTGTAAATAATGAGAAGAGTTCCACAGGATTTTGTCAGGAGAACACAACTGTTTAATGTGTTTATCAGAATGTGTTATTTCCCCTGAGGGAGCAGAATGCTTCCTCCTATCCGTTAATGAGAACCTGATAACTGAACATGTTTCTATTTATTTCCTCTGGCTACCAGAAAGCTCAAACAAAATATGACGCTCAGCAACTAGACTCATCCTATGACCGGCATATTTATGTTCTCCTTGTCCCTGGCACTAATCTTCTATCTCTATTTATAGTTTTATTATTTTGCTATAGGTTTGAAGAAAAATTGGATATTGTCTCAAATCCTTTGTAAAAATTACAATGTAAAAATAGCTTGATCAGTGGGATGGACTCCAATATTAGGAGTATGTTCATTAATATGCAGAACATGCCTAACATGGATGATTTGCACGAGCTGATGAGCCTTTCTTCCACTCAACTAAATACTCACACACACACGCACACACACGTTCTTAGTACAAAATTTGACCTCTGGAGAGCTACAATTCGGTTAGAGAAACAGGTTTTTCACCCACAATTTGAAATGTTAGATGAACTACACCTGCTATTAAACAAAAAGATTAGCTGCAAAAAAAGGAAATATACAATAAGCACAATAGATTATAAATACAAAACGAAACACAAAACGAGCCATAACCTTGGACACGGTCAAAATCCCCAGGAATGTGTATACATTTTTTAAAAGACCTAAGATCATAATTTAAAAATTGTTGATTAACAAGTTGCAAGGTGGTGGATTTGACTTGGGTGGTTGTTTTGAAATCATTTTATACTGTTTCTCTGCTTCTCTTAATCATACCTTTCGAGAGCCCGTTCATTTTGATATTGTAAGTAGTTACCTCTATGTGCATGACTATAAGCTATAACTGCATTTTCAACCTTCACCCACCTACTGGACCAATTTGGAAGAAAGTGTTGGACTAGGTAAGTAAATTGTTAAAGTATCTCTAAGTCCTTTCCAACAACAGAAACCTATAATAATCTATAACAAAATTTTGGAAGTGGAGGGGAACTTCGAAATAATTTGTTCCGATCTTCTAATTTTACAAATGACATCTTTGACGCTAAGTGTCCAAGGTGACACAATTATCTAGGGGCAAAGTCAGGATTAGAATCTGGCTGTTTCCCAGCTGGGCTATGATGTTCTTGAGAATGGCCACCATAGTTTATGAATCTTCAGACTCTAATTCCAGGAAGAGGGCCATAGGTGATACACTGTGTACAGGTCCCAGTGTTCGGGATACTTCTCTGTTCTGGAATACTTAACATTGAAATTCGAACGCTGACAAAATAAAATCTCCCCCCTTTCATTTCTCATTTAACATTTCTGCAGAAGCCCAAGAGTACACAAAGCGATGAGGGACACACACAATGAAGGAATTCCCAGGTCCCACGTAGAGGAATAATGAATCCATTTGCTGCTCATTTCGATTCTGTCCCTCCCTTAACATTTATTATTAGAATTGAGCAGATACCCTCTACAAAGGGTTTTCCTCCTAAAGTCGGAGCCTGGAGAGCCAGGGTGTTGCAGCCTTCACTCTGCGGGCAAACAGGGGGACCGCAGAAGTCCTTGAACTTCCAGAATTAAGTCAAAATTACACGGAGTATTTTCACCCTGCAATTTTTGACTTTCTGTACTGTGCGCCCATTTCCCCCTCACTCAAAAGTCTACAAAATCGTAGAAGTTCCATGAATGTGAGGAAACGTTTAAAAGACAATCATACTAATTGGAAAGAACATCACCAAGAGCCTGAAGCTAAAAATTAGGCTAATTTGATGGTTCAGATGCCCAGCAAGGAGACGATATATTAGTTGTTCAGTTTACATGTTACAGTTCCTGCAGTCACTTCATTTGGCTGCCGGAGTCAGAACACCCAGGCAGCCCCAAGGTGAACATCTGATAGTAAGTTTTTGGCATTTTCTGGGCCATAGCTCGCAAATCTCCAGGAGACACAGTTCTGTTCTATTTCATTGACTTGGCACCGTTTTCATATTTGCTACTAATGCTAATAAAAGTAAAGCAAGATAAGCTAAGGGAGTCAAAATTTAAGACCCAGTGGATATATTTCACGACCTAGAATAAAGCTTCGTACATAGTAGGTGGTCAATAAATATTACCCTCTCTTCCTGGCTTCCAGTACCACTTCTCCCCGGAATAACGTATTTGTCTTCTTTCTGGACTAATGTGTTTAAACTTATTCTCTTTACATTCCCCTTTTCCTTAACTTTTCTCTGTTAAGTACTTCCACTAAGTTTCCTTCATCTTACTGGTGTCCGGTTCAGAAAACTAGGGAGAAGTAACATAACAGATTGAATCGTTACGCCTGCCTCGATGATTGATTTTTTAAATTTCATATCCCAAAACTATATTCTAAATTGTGCTACCCTTTTAAAGAGGTGGTCAGAAAATAAATCCTGCTGTGAATATGGAGCAGAAATAGAGCCAAATTATCCCCAAACAGGAAGAGTAGGGACGAAGACTTTGACATTTGGCATTTCCGCTAGAATCCTAGCTTCTAGTCCAAAAGGCAATTTTATCATATACTAGTTCAATGAGTTACTCTCATTACAACCCAAATTAGCTTGGGTAAAAAACCAGAAGGATAAAATGAAATCAACAAAACATGACTCATATTTCAGGGACAGAAGTACTGACCTGACCCTATAAAATCCGAATGGCTTCATAATCCCATTTGGGCTGGCGCTGGAAGTTGGCCATAGTAGGTGATGTATTCAGTGCTTTGTAGATTTTACTGAATTTGTCCAAAGATATAATATATGTCATTTCCCAGGCAAACTGAAACTTCTTCCTGAGTTTATACAAATCTTTACTAAAGGAAGGGTACATTTTTTTTTCCTAATCGGCTTTCAAAGTCTAGAAGTAGATCTCACTAAATAAATTTTTACTTAGCACCTACTAAGTAACAGGCACTGCTCTAGTTGCAGACGATTTCCCTGACATTCAATGACCCTGCATCACGGCTTTTCCTTCTGCTATCTTATTAAAAATTGGGTAGTAAAATTGAATACAGTAAGTTGTCGCAGTTTATTTTTAAATACTCTTTTATGCCAGTCAGAATGATAAACTGTTACTGATGAAAGCATGATTACATTTGAATTCTCCAGTGTCTTCTGTTGTTTGTGTACAGTTTTTCAGTAACAATTCTTAATATCTGCATAAAATTTGAAATTTTAAATCATTTCAGTCTGTTAATCTACCATCTATTTCTAAGAAGCCAGGAACTTCATCTCCTATTGTATAAATAAATAAGTCCAGGATCATCGATGTAGGTTATCCCTGGTTATCAAACTTGCTAACTTCCTTTGTCGGATAGGAGAGAAGGAGGAGAGGAAGGTGCCTTTGGCTGGTACAGGTCAGGAATCAACAGGGGGCAGCGTTTAACGTTCCAATTATGAAGCGAATGAATAATATTATGAAGTCTCATGAAAATTATAATAAATTATTTCAGAGAAGAGGAAGGGCAATGCAAATGAAAATCCCATCATATTTATCCCCTCCCCATTGACTACAATGCAAGAGTTGAATTTGAAAAATTAACTTAGACACCCTAAAAAGCAGTTCACCTATTTTATTTTTAAAATCCAATCTGCACATGAAAAAACCCCATATTTTCTTCCGTATTTTCTTTCCTTAACTTCAGTCTGCACATGAAGGCATGCTCACAGGTGCAGATATGTGACAGATCACTTTGGAATGTGCAATCAACCAAGTGCCACAAGTGAGTCCACTAGTTTTAAAAGAGGGATTAAAACTAAAAGGCCTCGCCTAAATATCACAAGAATCTGGGGTTTCTACACCGTGATCTCGGACACAAATGAATTAGATGAGCATAGGATATTTTAAAGAAGAAATAACATGTATCTAATTAGCTATTGTTAACGCTGTACGTTGAAATTTAAAAATAATGTCTTCAGGAAAGGAAATGGTACTGCAGATATTCAATGCATTCCCATGAGAACAGATGACGCGCTGTTTCGGTAACCTGGCACCTTGTTCTCTAAGCTGGCAGCAAATTCCCTTCACTGCTGTTCTACCTTCTTTTGATTGTACCTAATTTCTGTGAGACTGCCATGTTGATGGGAGAGATGCAGAATCTACATTCCTCAAAACCAGTGAGGAGGGCCCCCGAAAACATTTTAAAAAATTGTTTTTAAACTTATTTATTCTATTTATTTATTTTTGGCTGCGTTGGGTCTTCGTTGCTGCACACGGGCTTTCTCTAGTTCCAGTGGGCGGGGGCTACTCTTCGTTGCAGTGCGCGGGCTTCTCATTGCGGTGGCTTCTCTCATTGCGGAGCACGGGCTCTAGGTGCACAGGCTTCAGTAGTTGTGGCTCACGGGCTCAGTAGTTGTGGCTCACGGGCTCTAGAGCACAGGCTCAGTAGTTGTGGACACGGGCTTAGTTGCTCCGCGGCATGTGGGATCTTCCCGGACCAGGGCTTGAACCCGTGTCCCCTGCATTGGCAGGCAGATTCTTAACCACTGCACCACCAGGAAAGCCCCCTGAAAACATTTTTAATGTGGTTGGAGGTAATCTCTTTCACTGAAAATTCCTCTGAGTTTTTTTTTTTTCTTTTTCCCCTGTGATGTACCAAGACAGTGGTTCATTGTACACGTTGTACCGAATACTGTTCTTTGAATTTAGGTCACTAGGCAGTGTGGGTCTCTATAGCCTGGCCCACATATTTCTGCGCCTGTAATAGTGAAACAGTAAGTCTTACTCTTGCGTGCAGAGAGACGTTTAATGGGATAACATACGGGACAACATCACGAAGCTGCCCAGTACAGCTGCTTTCATCTAACACAAAGTGAGGAGCTGATTCTTAACTGTGCAAAGGGAGTAGACCCTCCACCAGGGTGATGGGAAAGGCAGCCTACAGACAACCGAGGCAACGCTGGGGTGACTTAGAAGGCAGACCCGCAGGAAAAAGCACTCAGAAGAGATTCATAGATAGAGCTACTCCCTTGTTAAGAAATAAATAAGGACGTCAACATAAGATAAAATGTTAGAAGAAAAAAGCTTCCTCAGGGCCATAACTGAAGTATACTCTCAGCATTTACAAATGTGGAAATAATCATCTGCAAATAATGCTAAGGATCTTAAATAAAACAGCATCCCAGAGCAGAAAGCTGTGCAGCAATGAGAAGACGATCTGCAAAATGGGTCAATACAGAGATGTACGTTCTGACAAGACCAGACTATCCTTCAAGTATGGCTAAGAATTCTCTCCAATTCCTTAGTTTAGTTTTGTTCCTTTCCTCTTCTCCCCATCTCTGCCCTGCCGTCTCAGCTCCCTCCCTCTATTTTTCTATCAACCTAGCTATACAACCTGTTGCCTATATACATACCCATGTATCTATCTATCCATCTATCCAACCAATATAATGACACATACACTCTTATATAAGTTAAGCACACAGCCAGAGATCCAACACTCTCATTCTAGGTTTAGTCATTTTCGATGAAATTTTTCATGACCATCATATAATTGGACAACTGGCATGCGTGGTGCCTAGAATATCAACCCAATAAGCAATATCCCTTTTATAATGTCAGCCAGGCTCATCTTGACTTAGTAATGCCACAATTTGCACCACGGACATGAAAAATGTTTAGTAGGAATGACAGAAACAGCTACGTGCCTACTCTAGTCTCTGATACCTCCTTCCTCTCCATAGCAAAAAACAAAACAAAAGAAAATAAGAACAAAACAAAACAAAAAACCAAATCCTTAACTTTAGTCGAGGCAGTCATGTAACCATCTGGACAACTGCATTTCCTAAACTGTTTGCCGTAGAGTTGCTTATTTGACTACCTTTTGGCCACTGACATATGAGCAAACTAAAGTATGGTGCTTCCGTGAAGGCTCCTTAAAGGAAGGGCTGGCATCCTTCTTTGTCCCTTCTACTCTCTGTAGGCCTGGAAGAGGGATGTGATGACTGGAGCTCCAGCAGCTCTCTTGGACCTGACTGAATACCACAGGGGTGGAATAGTGAAGGATGAGGAAAAATCCTAATGACATCATGGAGCTGCCATAACCTGGGACTTTCTTTAAGTGAGAAAACAAATCCCTGTATGTATATGTCACCACTTTTTGGTAATCTCTAACTTGCAGATGAGCATAAACACTGACTGACAGATTAGGTAAAACAAAATATGAAAAACTAAATAAAGTACCAATTAACACAAAGTCTCAGTACTTCTGTTTTTATCAATTAGTATGAAACCAAAGAAAGCTATAAACAAGAAAATCATCTGTTCTAGTTGGTTGATATGATATTTTGCGCATTTTTCATATCCAATGTAGGCTGCTGGGCTTAATAAAAAATATGTTGCCACTGAAGAAATCAAAGAGCAAATCAAAAAATACCTAGAAACAAATGACAGTGAAAACACCATGACCCAAAACCTATGGGATGCAGCAAAAGCAGTTCTAAGAGGAAGTTTGTAGCAATACAATCCTACCTCAAGAAACAAGAAACATCTCAGATAAACAATCTAACCTTACACCTAAAGCAATTAGAGAAAGAAGAACAAAAAAAAAACTAAAGTTAGCAGAAGGAAAGAAATCATAAAGATCAGATCAGAAATAAATGAAAAAGAAATGAAGGAAACAAGGGCAAAGATCAATAAAACTACAAGCTGGTTCTTGGAGAAGATAAACAAAATTGATAAACCATTAGCCAGACTCATCAAGAAAAAAAGGGAGAAGACTCAAATCAATAGAATTAGAAATGAAAAAGGAGAAGTAACAACTGACACTGCAGAAATACAAAGGATCATGAGAGATTACTACAAGCAACTCTATGCCAATAAAATGGACAACCTGGAAGAAATAAACAAATTCTTAGAAAAGCACAACCTTCCGAGACTGAACCAGGAAGAAACAGAAAATATGAACAGACCAATAACAAGCACTGAAATTGAGACTGTGATTAAAAATCTTCCAACAAACAAAAGCCCAGGACCAGACTGCTTCACAGGCGAAGTCTATCAAACATTTAGAGAAGAGCTAACAACTATCTTTCTCAAACTCTTCCAAAATATAGGAGAGGGAGGAACACTCCCAAACTCATTCTACGAGGCCACCATCACCCTGATACCGAAACCAGACAAGGATGTCACAAAGAAAGAAAACTACAGGCCAATATCACTGATGAACATAGATGCAAAAATCCTCCACAAAATACTAGCAGACAGAATCCAACAGCATATTAGAAGGATCACACACCATGATCAAGTGGGGTTTATTCCAGTAACCCAAGGATTCTTCAATATATGCAAATCAATCAGTGTGATAAACCATCTTAACAAATTGAAGGAGAAAAACCATATGATCATCTCAATAGATGCAGAAAAAGCTTCTGACAAAATTCAACACCCATTTATGTTAAAAACTCTCCAGACAATAGGCATAGAGGGAACTTATCTCAACATAATAAAGGCCATATATGAAAAACACACAGCCAACATCGTTCTCAATGGTGAAAAACTAAAAGCATTTCCTCTAAGATCAGGAACAAGACAAGGTTGCCTACTCTCACCACTCTTATTCAACATAGTTTTGGAAGTTTTAGCTACAGCAATCAGAGAAGAAAAAGAAATAAAAGGAATCCAAATTGGAAAAGAAGAAGTAAAACTTTCACTGTTTGCAGATGATATGATATATGATACTATACATAGAGATGTAAAGATGCCACCTAAAGATGCCACCAGAAAACTACTAGAGCTAATCAATGAATTCGGGAAAGTAGCAGGATACAAAATTAATGCACAGAAATATCTGGCATTCCTATACACTAATGATGAAAAATCTGAAAGAGAAATTAAGGAAACGCTCCCATTTACCACTGCAACAAAAAGAATAAAATACCTGGGAATAAACCTACCTAAGGAGAAGAGAACCTGTATGAAGAAAACTATAGGCACTGATGAAAGAAATTAAAGATGATACAAACAGATGGAGAGATATACCATGTACTTAGATTGGAAGAATCAACACTGTGAAAATGACTCTACTACCCAAAGCAATCTACAGATTCAATGCAATCCCTATCAAACTACCAATGGCATTTTTCACAGAACTAGAACAAAAAATTTCACAATTTGTATGGAAATACAAAAGACCCCAAATAGCCAAAGCAATCTTGAGACAGAAAAACGGAGCTGGAGGAATCAGGTTCCTGGACTTCAGACTATACTACAAAGCTACAGTAATCAAGACAGTATGGCACTGGCACAAAAACAGAAATATAGATCAATGGAACAGGATAGAAAGCCCAGAGATAAACCCATGCACCTATGGTCACTTTATCTCTGATAAAGGAGGCAAGAATATACAGTGGAGAAAAAACAGCCTCTTCAATAAGTTGTGCTGGGAAAACTGGACAGCTACATGTAAAAGAATGAAATTAGAACACTCCCTAACACCATACACAAAAATAGACTAAAAATGGATTAAAGACCTAAATATAAGGCCAGACACTATAAAACTCATAGAGGAAAACATAGGCAGAACACTCTATGACATAAATCACAGCTAGATCCTTTCTGACCCACCTCCTAGAGAAATGGAAATAAAAACAAAAATAAACAAATGGGACCTAATGAAACTTAAAAGCTTTTGAACAGCAAAGGAAACCATAAGTAGGACAAAAAGACAACCCTCAGAATGGGAGAAAATATTTGCAAATGAAGCAACTGACAAAGGATTAATCTCCAAAATTTACAAGCAGCTCATGCAGCTCAATATCAAAACAACGAACAACCCAATCCAAAAATGGGCAGAAGACCTAAATAGACATTTCTCCAAAGAAGATATACAGATGGCCAACAAACACATGAAGGGATGCTCAACATCACTAATCATTAGAGAAATGCAAATCAAAACTACAATGAGATATCATCTCACACCAGTCAGAATGGCCATCATCAAAAAATCTACAAAAAATAAATGCTGGAGAGGGTGTGGAGAAAAGGGAACCCTCTTGCACTGTTCGTGGGAATGTAAATTGAGACAGCCACTATGGAGAACGGTATGGAGGTTCCTTAAAAAACTAAAAATAGAACTACCATACGAGCCAGCAATCCCACTACTGGGCATATACCCTGAGAAAACCATCATTCAAAAAGACACATGCACCCCAATGTTCATTGCAGCACTATTTACAATAGCCAGGACATGGCAGCAACCTAAGTGTCCATCGACAGATGAATGGATAAAGAAGACGTGGCACATATATACAATGGAATATTACTCAGCCATAAAAGGAAATGAAATTGAGTTATTTGTAGTGAGGTGGATGGATTTGGAGTCTGTCATACAGAGTGAAGTAAGTCAGAAAGAGAAAAGCAAATACCGTATGCTAACACTTATATATGGAATCTAAAAAAAAAAATTGGTTCTGATGAACCTAGGGACAGGACAGGAATAAAGACACAGACGTAGAGGATGAACTTGAGAACACGGGGAGGGGGAAGGGTAAGCTGGGGCGAAATGAGAGAGTGGCATGGACATATACACTACCAAATGTAAAATAGATAGCTAGTGGGAAGCAGCCGCATAGCACAGGGAGATCAGCTTGGTGCTTTGTGACCACCTAGAGGGGTGGGATAGGGAGGGTGGGAGGGAGACACAAGAGGGAGGAGATATTGGGATATATGTATATGTATAGCTGATTCACTTTGTTATAAAGCAGAAACTAACACACTATTGTAAAGCAATTACACTCCAATAAAGATGTTAAAAAAACAAATAAAGTTCACGAGACACTCATAAAGATCACAAAAAAAATATGTTGCACTTAAATTTCTTAGTATTCAACAGTATTTTCATCATGAATTACTATTATGCATTACTTTCACTCCTTAACTCAAATCCCACTTCAGCCATCAAGTCGTAGAGAAAGAAAAACCAATTTTTGCTCTTTTAAATCCCTACAGCACTTAAGTCTACCACTCCTTTGGCATGTTGTATTTTCATTCATTTAACTAGATTACAAACTCACGGAAGACAAGATCTTTGTATTTCACGCAGCTCACAGGCAAGTGATTTGTACACAATGGGTTTTGAGTGTTTATTGTTATTTATGGTTATTTATGCAGCCAATATAAAATATGTTTCTCCATTAAACCCTAGAAAGGATAGTATTGTCGCTAATAATGCAATTCTTTTTCTTTCTTTTACCACTAGCCTTCACAGTTCCAATTATTTCCAAAAGGAGAAATAGAAAGGTCTAAAGTACATGACCTTGTAAGTCAAGGAGAACAAAATCTATGAATATCTGAAATCCTAAAACTTTTAAACGCTATTAATAAAGACATCAAAATTCTGTTTAAGATACTTTGCATCTCTAATGTTGTTAACAAAACATGCATTTCAAGCAGAAGTTTTAAGGGTTTTAAATCACAGATTTTCCCAGCATTTCCTTCCGGCAGCTGATGAAAATTGGATAATATACAATCAGAACACTTTTTTCTACACGTTTTAAATTGATTGAAAAACAGAAGCAGATTTAACATTCAAAAAAACACATTTGCAACCATTATATAAAAATGGTCTGATCTGATTTAGGAGATACTAGGTATAGAAACTCAGAGCTGACAGCATTCTTTGGGATGTTTTAAAACAGAAGAAACGTATTACAGCACCCAAGCTGCTACTCTCTCAAAATAAGTACCTCTGACTGACAGTTTGAGTCTTCTGTAAGGACCATCATAAAAGAAAACCTTCCACTTAATGCAAGGGGTTCTCCATATTTCATTGTAGGTACAAGTCTGACATTAAATAGGTTACGAATAATTTTCAATATGAAAACATAAAAATAATAAATTGTTTAACAGGGGATAGATGGAAATACAACATATTTGCATAAGATTTGAAAGTTCAATGCTTATTACCATCTTCAATACGATATACAACGGGGTGATTGAAAAACAACTTTGTCAGTTTGCATTATCTAGGTATATATTCAAAGAAAATAAATAATGAACAAGTGTATTGGACTTACATTATGTTTACTAAGCTACCAAGGCATTGACTACATGGCCAGAAATGCAGTCCAGAGAACATGATGCCCTTACATCAGGGGAGTCATACTGATGGCCAGAGATACTGCAATTACTCTCAAATACTGTTTTCCTCGAGGAACTCATGCTTTTCCAAATGTAAGGAAATACAGGACATTTTTCTCTGCGTAAATGTCTTTTTCTGTAGGGTGTTTTTCGGACGGTCACAATAGCTAAGATGTACATGACTGTAAAAGGAACTAAGAGAGCTTCAAGACCTAAGAACATGTCTTAACTCGTCCTCCCAATAATACATCATTGCCTCTGTCCATTGTCACATTTGTATCAAGCCAGGGCTCTGGCCGCAGAGTCCATGGAGTTAGTTCAACCAACCATGGCGAGTGAGAGCAATTTGCTGTCTCTTGACAATAAAAAATCTAGTAAAAGAGAAATCTGTGAGCAAATAGTATACATTTTTGCTATGTGAGAATTATCTTAATAAAAGTCTACTCTGCGTCACGCAGTTTATTTCTTAAATCACTTTTTGACCACATTTGAAACATTTCAAAGCACTAGCAAACGGAGAGGTTGGTTCCATGGAAACTTACACACTGGTAAAGAAAATGTTATTCCTAAAAAGAAATAATGATCTTAAATTTTGGAAAAGGCAAAATGAACACTAAAAATGATTGTATAATGAAGATTACGTTGGATTCTATAGGATTCTCCCACATAAAATCATTATTATTAATATGTATAAATAGGGTAGCGTGGCAATTTATTGCCAAAACTAGATTTTTTTATTTTTCTTTTTAAAATTGAAGTACAGTTGAATTACAATGTTGTGTAAAAGCTAGAATATTTTTCGGGCTTCCCTGGTGGCGCAGTGGTTGAGAGTCCACCTGCTGATACAGGTGACACGGGTTCGTACCCCGGTCCGTGAGGATCCCACATGCCGTGGAGCGGCTGGGCCCGTGAGCCATGGCCTCACGTCACGGAGCCTGCGCTCCGCAACGGGAGAGGCCACAACAGTGAGGGGCAAAAAAAAGCTAGAATATTTTTGAAAGTGAAATGAGAAGCTATCAATAATAGGCGTTAACTGGCACTATGCTAGGAAAATCAGGAGATGTGTTCACTTCATGAGAGACTGGGGGATATTTTATTTGTCTAGATTTGAAGATGATGGTATGTCCTTTAACTCTACTGAAAACAGATTCACTGAAATTATTTTGTCTCTCGTTAAACACTATGGCAAATCAGAAAATCTTCCACACGTGGCCATGATGGAATAACTGGCAATGGCCATGCTCTCCCACAATAAGGAACAATAAAGCTGAACAGGATATTTGAGACAACTGGACATATATTTGATTTTCACACTGAAGGTGGAGGTGGGGTGCTAATGGCAACTAAAGAGAGGCCAGAGGTGTTGCTAAACACGCTATGATGCACAGGGGAGCCACCTACAGCAAAGAATTACATGGCTTAAAATATAAAAAGTGCTGGCCTTCCCTGGTGGCGCAGTGGTTGAGAGTTCGCCTGCCGATGCAGGGGACACGGGTTCGTGCCCCGGTCCGGGAAGATCCCACATGCTATGGAGCAGCTGGGCCCGTAAGCCATGGCCGCTGAGCCTGCGCGTCTGGAGCCTGTGCTCCACAGCGGGAGAGGCCACAACAGTGAGAGGCCCGCGTACCGCAAAAAAAGTGCTAAGCTGAGAGATCTTGATATAAAAGAATACCAATATGAATGATGGCCAACTTCCCATCAGAAACAATGGAGGCCAGAAGACAATTAAATGACACCTTCAAAGTGATGGGAAAAAACGTATCAAGCCAGAATTCTGTGTCCAGTAAAAAAAATACCCTTTACATAGATTAAAATAAAGATTTTCAGATAAACGAAAGCTGAGAAAATTTGTCACTAGCAAACCTGCACTGCCAGCAATGCTACAAAAATATCTTCAGGCTGAAGGGAAATGATACCAGATGGAAACCTGATCTGTGGGAAGGAATGAAGAACGTGGGAAACTGTAAGTATACAGAGATACATATAAACTTTCCCCCCCTTTTCTTAGCGTTGTGGGCTGAGTTGTGTCTCCCAAAATTCATACATTGAAGTCCTAAACCCCAGTACCTGTGAATGTGACCTAGTTTGGAAATAGGATCTTTGCAGATGTAGTCATGTTAAGATGAGATAATTAGGTGGATCCTAATTCAATATGCTCCATGTCCTTATAAAAAGGGGATATTTGGACACAGAGACATATATACAGGAAGAATGCTATATGAAGAGTGGAGTTATGTGCCCAGAAGCCAAGGAACTATGAGAAGTTAGAGGAGACAGGCCTAGACCAGAGAGATTTCCTTAGCATCTACCACAGAGGGGGCATGGCTTGCTGACACCTTGATCTGGAACTTCTAGTTTCCAGGACTGTGAGACAATGAATTTCTGTGGTTTAAGCCACTCAGCAGGTATTTTGTTATAGCAACACTAGCAAACTAATATAGTTTTTTTTTTAAACAGCTGACTGTTTAAAGCAAAAACAATATCATATTGTAGTGTCTTAATGTGTGTAGAATTAAAATATATGATAAAAATAGCACAAGAATGAGGGAGCAAATGTAATTATAGCGTTACAAAGTTTTGAAATATTATGGGAAGCGTACTAAGTGTACTATGATAAGATTGTCTCTTGTAATCATTACATTAGGCACAACTAACGACCCTGAATGGAAGAGTTAAAATTGTATACTGAAAAAAAAAGATTAATCCCAAAACAAAGCAGGAAAGGGGAAATAGAGGAATCAAAACCAAATCCAATAAATAGCAAGGTTGCAGACTTCAACTGCAATATTAATTTTATTAAATGCAATGAGCTAAAAATTCTGATTATAAGGCAGACCAGACAAAATTGAAGAACTAAATATACATGGTCTCAAGAAATTCACCTTCATTATAAGATACAGGCATACTGAAAGCAAAAGATTAGAAAAGGATATACCATGAAAACAATAGGCGAAAGTTAGGTAATGTGGCTCTACTGACATCAGACAGAGCAGATATGAAGATAAGGAGTGTTAAAAGAGGGAGCTTTCATAATGATAAAATAGTTATTTCATTAGGAAATTACATTAACCCTAACACAGGTATATGTGTATGCACCTAAAAACAGAGCTTCAAAAATGCATAAAGCAAATGTTATACAGAACAAAAGAAAGTGATATATCCACATTCGTAAGTAGAGATTTTTAACACCTCTCTCTCAGTATTTTATAAAATTAGTAGATAAAAAATTGTTAGGATAAAGACAGTTTCAACCACATGATCAACCAAATCGAATAAAATAATAGTTATATAACACCACATCCAAAAATTTCATGGTATGAATTTCTTTCCAAAGCACTTGGAACATTCACCAAGATAGACCTTATGCTGATGCTGGGCTAGAAAATAAAACGTCTCAATAAATTGCAAAAAATAGAAATCTCACAAAATATGTCTCTAATGACAGGAATTAAATTAGAAATCCACAAGAATAAGCGACCTAGAAAATTTCTCATGTATTTCGAATTAAAACAACATACCTCTGAATTATGCAATGTAAAAGAATGAATCATAATTGGAAACTAGAAAATATTTTCAAGGAAATGACAATGAAAATACAAATTAAAATGTGTGAAATGCAGCTAAAGCAGTGATTCAAGGGAAACTTGTAGCATTAAAAACACTTGGAAGAGAAAAACATTTTAAAGCTAATAATCTATGTTACTGCCTTAAGTATCTGGAAAAAAAGGATCAAATTAAAACCAAAGTAAGAAGAAAAAATAGTAAAAATAAGAGCAAAAATGAAATTAAAAACAGACAACAGATAAAGAAAACTAACAAATCAAAAGTTGGTACTTTGAAGAGACTAATAAAAGTAGTGGACCTCAGCAAAACTTATAAAAAAAAAATTGAAAATACAAGTTGCCAGTATAAGGAATGACAGAGGGGATTGACCATAGTTCATACAGAAACTTAAAGGATAACAAAGGAATATTATGAACACTTGTGGGAAAATGCTTGACAACTTAGATGAAATAAAAATGCTGAAAAACTCAATTCACCTAAATTAACATAAGAAAAAAAATGAAAAAATGTGAATAACTCTGTATCTCTTAAAGAATTGAATTTGTAATTAAACACCTCCCAACCAAGAAGACTCCAAGCCCAGATGGAGTCTCTGGTGAATTCTCTCAAAATTTTATAGATACATAAATCTACATAGTTATTTAAGCAAAGAAAGGAGGAGGAAATAAATACTTTCCAGCTCATTTAAAGAGGCCAGCAATACCCTGATAATAAACAACTGACAAAAATATTTCAAGAAAAGAAAATCAGAGACCAATGTTCCTCCAGAATATAGACTTAAATAAGTTTTATTAAGAAAATATTATCAAGTCAAATCTAGGATTACATAAAGTGGCCATACATTACAACCAAATGGGGATTTATCCCAGGAATGAAAGATAGCACTTAAAAGGTCAATTTAATCCACCAAATTATCAGAAAAGGAAGTAAGACCATATAATCATTTCAATATGTGCAGGAAGAAAAGCTTTTGACAAAATTCAATACCTACTCATTATTAAAAAAAACTCAGAAAAACAAAAACAAACAAAAAAACACACCACTTAAACCAGGAATAGACAGAACTTCCTTAGTCTTTTTTTTTTTTTTTTTTTTTTAGGTACACGGGGCTCTCACTGTTGTGGCCTCTCCCGTTGCGGAGCACAGGCTCCGGATGCGCAGGCTCAGCGGCCATGGCTCACGGGTCCAGCCGCTCCGCGGCATGTGGGATCTTCCCGGACCGGGGCACGAACCCGTGTCCCCTGCATCGGCAGGCGGACTCTCAACCACTGCACCACCAGGGAAGCCCAAAACTTCCTTAGTCTTAAAAGGCAATTACCAACAGCCTAAAGTTAACATCAGACTTAATGATAAAACATTGAATACTTTTCTTCTGGGATCAGAAAGAAAGCAAAATACCTGTTCCCACCACTTCTTTTCAACATTTGCCAGGTAGTCCAAGTTTGTACAATAGGAAAGAGAAAGACATAAAAGGAATAAAAATGGGAAAAGATGAAATGAAATTCTATATACATAGACAAAATGACCATCTACATAAAAATCCAAAGGTATCTATGGGAAAAACAACTACTAGAAGTAGTAAGTACACCTGAATGATTGCAGGATACGAGGTCAATATATTAAAAAATCCATGGTATTTCAACATATTGGCAGTGAACAATGAAATGGGAAATGGAAGATTTTAAATTCATTTTATAAGAGCATAAAAAGATAAAATATTTCAGAATAAGCTTAAAAGATGTGTGAAACCTCTACACTGAAAAGGGCAAAATATGAAAAAAGATGTAAATGAGAAGGTTTCCATGTTCATGGATTGGAAGGCTCAAAATTGTTAAAATAGTCATTTCCTGTCAAATTGAACTACAGACTCAATGCAATCTCAACCAAAATCCCAAAAGGATTTTTTTTTGGTAGAAATTGACTAGTGAATTCTAAAATATATATGGAAATGTAAAGGATCTAAACTGGCTAAAGCAATCATGAAAAAGAACACAATTGGAGGCTTACATTATCTGATTTCAAGACTACCATGTTCCAGAGAGAGTGGTATTGGTATAGGGATACTCCAATAGATGAATGAAATAGAATAAATAGTTCAGAAATAGACATATTATTTATGAGCAATTGATTTTCACTAATGTGCCAAAGCAAGTCAACTTGGAAAGAAATTATTTTTCAATAAGTTGTGGTAGAATAATTGCATAAAAATGTGATGAAAATGCATCTCAACCCTGACCTCAAACCATGTACAAAAATTAATTCAAGTTCATCACAGACCGAAATGTAAGAACCAAAACTATAAAAATTTTCAAACTTGTTATTGGCAAATATTTCTTAGAAAGGACACCAAAAACATTAACCATAAATGAAAAATCAACCAGTTAGAGTTCATCAAAATAAAAACACCAGTTTATCAGAAGACACAGTTAAGAAAATAAACAAGCCACAGACTAAATGAAAATATTCCTAATCCATAAAATCTGACAAAGGTCTTATATCCAAAATATATTTTAAAAGCTCCCACACATCAGGCCAACACACCTAAAGGGCAAATGACTTACACAGACACTTTCAAAAAATGGAGAAATGCGAATGGCTAATAAGCACATGAAAATATGCTCAAATCATTAATCATAAGGATAATGCCAATTAAAGCCACAGCAAGGTCACAAGTAAAGCTAAAACCCAGAAGACTAATAACAACAAATGCTGGTGAAGATTTGGGACAAATGGAACTCTCATACATTTCTGGTGGGAGTGTGAGGTGGGGTGAAGACTGAAGCAGTGGTGATTTGTTTCAAGGTTAATTACTGTTACACTCAAGAAGAGGATGTGACTCAGAAACATTATATTGAATGAAAGAAGCCAGAAGCAAAACAAAAAAAAACACACATTGCATTTAATGAGCTACATTTAAATGAAGTTCAAGGATAAGTAAGACTAATCACCATAATAGAAATAAGAACAGTGGTTGTCTATTGGGTGAGGCTGGAGGGGCTGGGTGATTAGGGATTGACACTCTTTATTATAGAAAAAAGGTCTTGTTTTTCACACTTACACATATTAATAACTGAATGGAATATACTCCAAGTAGCTATTCTGCAATTCCTAACATTTAAAGAAGTTGGAATGTTGTTGAATTGTATCTTTGAACACCAATTTTCACCTTCCAACTCACTAAATGCTTTAAAACATACATATTCTTTAAGAAAAATAGAATTCCACTGAGTAGTTTTAAAAATAACTTGATTAGGAAATATTACTTTAAGTGTTTTTCTTACATGCAAAATTCACACAATTAAGGATGGTTGAATGTAAGTTCAAGAACATGTTGGGGTGATGCAGCATAGAGAGGACTACAGGTCTCTAAACTGTAGTGTATCATAAACTTGAGGAGCAAAGTCAAAAAGTTTCTCTGGGTAACAGATGAATAACCAATAATTAACAAGATTATATAAACTATCACCCTGTGATTTGCAGACCATTAATCACACTAAATGGAAAGAGATGATTTGGATGACAGAAATTATTTTTAAGAAAGGCACCAGTTGCCATAAAATGAAAATTAATAAACTAGGATGAGAAGTCATAACATTTAATAATAGTATAAAAGGAATTGGGTAGCAACAATTATTTTGGAAATTGAGGATAGACAGAAACTCTAATATCTTTCTTTCCAGGATCCTGATCAATAAGATAGTATCTGAATCATTAAGTGAGCATATAAAGTGTCAGGGATTAATTGTTATTTCTTGGGAAGATGGCTAAAACTTAACAGAGATTCGGAGGTTCTTAGTAAGGCCTTCTCTAGAACAGATAACTAGAAAGGCAGTTATCCATCTTGAAATAAATAAATGTGATCCCATTTCTCATTTATTATGCTAAATACAATAAAGCCTTTAACAAACGTGTTATTAAGCCTTTAGCTGATCTAAGTGTACCTCTAGCTATTTTCTTGCTTCCTTTGAGAAACCATGCAAATTCTTCATCCTATGTTAATTACCTATTTAATCATTCAATGCTAAAAGAAAATCTTCTGCTCTAATTATAAAAGACAGTTGCCGTAAACATTTGACATGATGAATACCTTTCCTGATCTTGGGCAGGCTATAATTTATTAGGCACAAATATGAGAAAAAAATCCAAGTTCAGTGCTTAATCAGCAGTGACCCCCCAATTAAAACAGGTGATACCTGCTGGGCTTAAAAATAAAAGCAATACGACTCCAATTAGCTGTCAAATCATCTGGTAAAACAGCTGTTACATAAATAGAACATCACTTGGTTTTCCTGCTCACTTTTTCAAGTTTGTCTTTATAGTTAAGTCATTTAAAAAGATAGTCCCTCCATTCACATACAATTTGAAAGTAGGGGAAACTAGTTGGCAGTGTTGGAGGTCATGACTGTAATTGACATTGATGGGGGTGGAAAAGGGTGGTGGAGAGGGGTGTGACTGGAGGGGTCACAACGATTGGGGCGTCTACAAGGGGGACTGGTAATACTCTTTCTTAACTGGGTCCCAGTTACATGGATGTGCTCACTCAATGAAAATTAATCGAGTACTGCGTACTTATAATTTGCACATTTTTTCTGAATGTTAAATTCAAAAAATGTACACAAAAATATAAATTCATTTCAGAAATATATACAATCATCTCAGCATGGTGTCAGAACTGAAAAGATTCATGCTAATGTCTATAAGAAGTAATCGTTTTTTTGAAAACTTTTCTCCATCCATTCCGTCTAATGTCCGAGAAAACATATCAGGATATGAAAAAAAAAAACTATGAAATAGGGCTTGAGACACAATGGAGGCATAAATATTAGCTTCCTGATTACAACCAGATTTAAAAACTCACATGCTACTTACCAAAAAGCTGTCTTCTCCCTCAGTTCTGTGGCTTTATGCATTAGAGCTGTCAAGCAAAGGTACTGGTTGTGGTACAAGCCTGGAGAAACAGTACAAAATGGAAAAATTGCTTTACTATAAGGTATTCGTTTTACAACAACTGTATGTATTCACTACATTATAAAATGATAACATTCACTTAATCCTTTTATAACAAGCAATTGCTAAGTATCTTTGCATGTACCAGGTGATACAGGAGATTGGTAATGTGTGGTGCATAACATTTTCCTTAAGGAAATTAGGTAAATAAAACAGTACAATAAAGATCTCAAACTGGTGAGTACCACGAAAGAGATGTCGATCAAATGTTATGGGAATCAGGAGGCAGGCTGCTTCCAACAAGGAAACTGGGTAAAGCTTTAAGGATTAGGGCGGACTTCGGGTTAAGACTGCAGAGCATGATTTCTTAAAGATGGTGGGCGGGAGCTGGAACAGTGAAGAATGGTTGGGGACGGCGATCCAGGTAAGTGGGGCAAGTGACCAAGGTACAGACTCTGAGCATCATGGAAAAGGGGAAGGAGCGAGCCGAATGCATTTCAGTTTCACTGGAGAACATTTTCAGAGAATTTGCGGACTAGAAGTTGAGTCACTTGCGACATTCCCAGCACCATGCTAGACCCAGGGACTCAGCACTGAATGAGAAAGACAGGAGCTCAGCCAGCCCTCATGAACCTCCCAGTTTCTCAGGACAAACCAGTACAAAGGGTTATAATAATGTGCGATGAGGGGCAGAGGTTTCCTTGGGAATCCGTAGCAGAGGAGTCAGTTGGGTCCAACGGTCGAAGGCGAAAAAGTCTGAGTCTCCGCGACATGATCATTTGAAAGCAGTGAAGTCCGATGAGACTGCAAGGGAGAGAGTGTAGGGAATGAAGAGGGAGGGCTAGGGGCAGCCTCACACGTGTGGGAAAGGGAGAAGCAAGGGAGAAGCAGTCAGAGAGGAGGAAGGAGGCTCAGAAGAGTCTGGGGAAAGCCAAGTACGGAGCTGGCTGTGCTCAAGGGCGGAATGCTTTGAAATTCAGTCAGGGCTAGGAGAAAAGTGGGTATCTGTTTGTTGACTTGGTTAGGTGCAACGGTGATGACAAAAAAATTTGTAAAATGGTGGGGCTGACCTCATATACACTCATATTCTGCCATTACACACGAACATCAGTGCTGAGTTTTACAGCCAGCATCTGTACTCATGCCTGTACAGACAGCTGATAAGTATTCCGCAAGGCACCCTGCATGAGGGTGAGTTGAAGCCCAATTTGGTTGACTCTGAGAAACATACTTGCTCTACCAGACCATGCTGCCGCTTTAGAGACAAGAATGCTAGTCTGCGGTTCTGCACACCCCTTTTTGGAACCGTGAGCACGACTCGGTTACCTCCGTCACTTTCCTTTCTCACTGAGATTCTTTTATTACTTCCAGCGAGTATCACTGCCTCTTTGTAATTAACGGCCACCATCAGATGGTCAGAGATGTCACTGGCCAACTATGATTGAAGATTTTACTGTGTGTAGTTGCTATAACCTTTGACAAATACCAATACATGTATTTTATTTTATTTTTTAATACATGTATTTTATTATTAATGATTGCATTAAAATTTTCAAATGTTATTTTTATTTAATCAAACACCATAATGAAGTATTATCAGTTAAGAGGCCTGCCAATATCAAGATAACAATAGCTTTTTAAATTTTTTTTTATTTTTAAACATCTTTATTGGAGTATTATTGCTTTACAATGGTGTGTTAGTTTCTGCTTTATAACAAAGCTAATCAGTTATACATATACATATGTCCCCATATGTCTTCCCTCTTGCATCTCCCTCCCTCCCACCCTGTCTATCCCACCCCTCTAGGTGGTCACAAAGCACTGAGCTGATCTCCCTGTGCTATGTGGCTGCTTCCCACTAGCTATCTATTTTACATTTGGTAGTGTATATATGTCCATGCCACTCTCTCACTTCGTCCCAGCTTACCCTTCCCCCTCCCCGTGTCCTCAAGTCCATTCTCTAGTAGGTCTGCATCTTTATTCCAGTCTTGCCCCTAAGTTCTTCTGACCATTTTCTTCTTTTTTTTTTTTTAGATTTCATATATATGTGTTAGCATACAGTATTTGTTTTCCTCTTTCTGACTTACTTCAGTCTGTATGACAGTCTCTAGGTCCATCTACCTCACTACAAATAACTCAGTTTCACCCCTTTTTATGGCTGAGTAATATTCCATTGTATATATGTGCCACATCTTCTTTATCCATTCATCTGTCGATGGACACTTAGGTTGCTTCCATGTCCTGGCTATTGTAAATAGAGCTGCAATGAACATTATGGTACATGACTCTTTTTGAATTATGGTTTTCTCAGGGTATATGCCCAGTAGTGGGATTGCTGGGTCATACGGTAATTCTATTTTTAGTTTTTTAAGGAACCGCCATACTGTTCTCCATAGTGGCTGTATCAATTTACATTCCCACCAACAGCACAAGAGGGTCCCCTTTTCTCCACACCCTCTCCAGCATTTATTGTTTGTAGATTTTTTGATGATGGGCATTCTGACTTGTGTGAGATGATATCGCATTGTAGTTTTGATTTGCATTTCTCTAATGATTAATGATGAGCATCCTTTCATGTGTTTGTTGGCCATCTGTGTATCTTCCTTGGAGAAATGTCTATTTAGGTCTTCTGCCCATTCTTGGATTGGGTTGCTTGTTTTTTTGATATTGAGCTGTATGCGTTCGCTTGTATGTTTTGGAGATTAATCCTTTGTCAGTTGCTTCATTTGCAAATATTTTCTCCCTCATTGAGAGGACCTCATTGAGGACGATGTTGGCTGTGAGTTTGTCATATATGGCCTTTATTATGTTGAGGAAAATTCCCTCTATGCCTACTATCTGCAGGGTTTTTATCATAAATGGGTGCTGAATTTTGTCAAAAGCTTTCTCTGCATCTATTGAGATGATCATATGGTTTTTATCCTTCAATTTGTTAATATGGTGTATCACATTGACTGATTGGCGTGTACTGAAGAATCCTTGCATTCCCGGGGTAAACCCCACTTGATCATGGTGTATGATCCTTTTAATGTGCTGCTGGATTCTGTTTGCTAGTATTTTGTTGAGGATTTTTGCATCTGTGTTCATCAGTGATATTGGTTTGTAGTTTGCTTTCCTTGTGACATCTTTTTCTGGTTTTGCTATCAGGGTGATGGTGGCCTCGTAGAATGAGTTGGGGAGTGTTCCTCCCTCTGCTATATTTCGCAGGAGTTTGAGCAGGATAGGTGTTAGCTCTTCTCTAAATGTTTGATAGAATTCGCCTGTGAAGCCATCTGGTCCTGGGCTTTTGTTTGTTGGAAGATTTTTAATCACAGTTTCAATTTCAGTGCTTGTGATTGGTCTGTTCGTATTTTCTATTTCTTTCTGGTTCAGTCTCAGAAGGTTGTGCATTTCTAAGAATTTGTCCATTTCTTCCAGGTTGCCCATTTTATTGGCATAGAGCTGCTTGTAGTAATCTCTCATGGTCCTTTGTATTTCTGCAGTGTCAGTTGTTACTTCTCCTTTTCCATTTCTACTTCTATTGATTTGAGTCCTCTCTCCTTTTATCTTGGTGAGTCTGGCTAATGGTTAATCATTTTTGTTTATCTTCTCAAAGAACCACGTTTTAGTTTTATTGGTCTGTGCTATTGTTTCCTTCTTTTTCATTTTTTTAAATTTGATCTTTATGATTTCTTCCCTTCTGCTAACTTTGGGTTTTGTTGTTCTCCTTTCTCTAATTGCTTTACGTGTAAGGTTAGGTTGGTTATTTGAGATGTTTCTTGTTTCTTAAGGTAGGCTTGTATAGCTATAAACTTCCCTCTTAGAAGCACTTTTGCTTCATCCCATAGGTTTTGGGTGGTTGTGTTTTCATTGTCATTTGTTTCTAGGTATTTTTTGATTCCCTCTTTAATTTCTTCAGTGATCTCTTGGTTATTAAGTAGTGTGTTGTTTACCTCCATGTGTTTGTATTTCTTACAGATTGTTTCGTGTAACTGATACCTAGTCTCATAGCATTGTGGCCGGAAAAGATACTTGATACGATTTCAATTTTCTTAACTTTACCAAGGCTTGATTTGTGACCCAAGATATGATCTATCCTGGAGAATGTTCCATGAGCACTTGAGAAGAATGTGTATTCTGTTGTGTTTGGAGGGAATATCCTATAAATATCAATTAAGTCCATGTTGTTTAATGTATCATTTAAAGCTTGTGTTTCCTTATTTATTTTCATTTTGGATGACCTGTCCATTGGTGAAAGTGGGGTGTTAAAGTCCCCTACTATGATTGTGTTACTGTCGATTTCCCCTTTTATGGCTGTTAGTATTTGCCTTCTGTATTGGGGTGTTCCTATGTTGGGTGCATAAATATTTAAAACTGTTATATCTTCTTCTTGGATTCATCCCTTGATCATTATGTAGTGTCCTTCTTTGTCTCTTGTAATAGTCTTTATTTTAAAGTCTACTTTGTCTGATATGAGAATTGCTACTCCAGCTTTCTTTTGATTTCCATTTGCATGGAATATCTTTTTCCATCCCCTCACTTTCAATCTGTATGTGTCCCTAGGCCTGGAGTGGGTCTCTTGTAGACAGCATATATACAGGTCTTGTTTTTGTATCCATTCAGCCAGTCTATGTCTTTTGGTTGGAGCATTTAATCCATTTACATTTAAGGTAATTATCAATATGTATGTTCTTATTACCATTTTCTTAATTGTTTTGGGTTTATTATTGTAGGTCTTTTCCTTCTCTTGTGTTTCCTGCCTAGATAAGTTCCTTTAGCATTTGTTGTAAAGCTGGTTTGGTGGTGCTGAATTCTCTTAGCTTTTGCTTGTCTCTAAAGGTTTTAATTTCTCCGTCAAATCTGAATGAGATCCTTGCTGGGTAAAGTAATCTTGGTTGTAGGTTTTTCTCTTTCATCACTTGAAATATGTCCTGCCACTCCCTTCTGGCTTGCAGAGTTTCTGCTGAAAGATCAGCTGTTAATCTTATGGGGATTCCCTTCTGTGTTACTTGTTTTTCCCTTGCTGCTTTTAATATTTGTTCTTTGTATTTAATTTTTAATAGTTTGATTAATATGTGTCTTGGCGTGTTTCCCCTTGGACCTACCCTGTATAGGACTCTCTGCGCTTCCTGGACTTGATTGACTATTTCCTTTCCCATATTAGGGAAGTTTTCAACGATAATCTCTTCAAATATTTTCTCAGTCCCTTTTTTTTTTCTCTTCTTCTTTTGGGACACCTATAATTCAAATGTTGGTGCGTTTAATGTTGTCCCAGAGGTCTCTGAGACTGTCCTCAGTTCTTTTCATTCTTTTTTCTTTATTCTGCTCTGCAGTAGTTATTTCCACTATTTTATCTTCCAGGTCACTTACCCGTTCTTCTGCCTCAGTTATTCTGCTATTGATCCCATCTAGAGAATTTTTAATTTTATTAATTGTGTTGTTCATCTCTGTTTGTTTGCTGTTTAGTTCTGCCAGGTCCTTGTTAAACGTTTCTTGTATTTTCTCCATTCTATTTCCAAGATTTTGGATCATCTTTACTATCATTATTCTGAATTCTTTTTCAGGCAGACTGCCTATTTCCTCTTCATGTTTGGTCTGGTGGGATTTTACCTTGCTCCTTCATCTGCTGTGTGTTTTTCTGTCTTCTCATTTTGCTTATCTTACTGTGTTTCGGGTCTCCTTTCTGCAGGCTGCAGGTTCATAGTTCCCGTTGTTTTTGGTGTCTGTCCACAGTGGCTAAGGTTGGTTCAGTGGGTTGCATAGGCTTCCTGGTGGAGGGGACTGGTGCCTGTGTTCTGGTGGATGAGGCTGGATATTCTCTTTCTGGTGGGCAGGACTACATCCCATGGTGTGTTTTGGGGTGTCTGTGACCTTATTATGATTTTAGGCAGCCTCTCTGCTAATGGGTTGGGTTTTGTCCCTGTCTTGCTCGTGCTTTGGCGTACCAGGGTGTCCAGCGGTGTACCTTGCTGGTTGTTCAGTGGAGCTGGGTATTAGTGTTGAGACAGAGATCTCTGGGAGAGCTCTTGCCGATTGATATTACGTGGGGCTGGGAGGTCTCTGATGGACCAATGTCCTGAACTTGGCTTTCCCACCTGAGAGGCTCAGGCCTGACACCCGGCCGGAGTACCACGACCCTGTCAGCCACACGGCTCAGAAGAAAAGGGAGAAAACAAAGAAAGAAAGAAGAAAACATAAATAAAATAGAATAAAGCAAAGTTATTAAAATAAAAAAATTAAAAATTATTTAACGGCTTCCCTGGTGGCGCAGTGGTTGAGAGTCTGCCTGCCGATGCAGGGGACATGGGTTCGTGCCCCGGTCCGGGAAGATCCCACATGCTGCAGAGCGGCTGGGCCCGTGAGCCATGGCCGCTGAGCCTGCGCGTCCAGAGCCTGTGCTCCGCAATGGGAGAGGCCACAACAGTGAGAGGCCCGCATACCGCAAAAAAAAAAAATTTAAAAAAAGAGTAATTAAAAAAAAAAAGACGGGAGCAACCAAACTAATTAACAAATCCACCAATGATAACAAGCGCTAAAAACTAAACTAAGATAAACATATAAATCAGAAACTAGTCAGTTTGCATATAGCAAACCCCAAGTCTACAGTTGCTCCCAATGTCCACCTCCTGAATTCGGGATGATTCGTTGTCTATTCATGAATTCCACAGATGCAGGGACATCAGGTTGATTGTGGAGCTTTAATCCGCTGCTCCTGAGGCTGCTGGGAGAGATTTCCCTTTCTCTTCTTTGTTCGCACAGCTCCCGGGGCTCAGCTTTGGATTCAGCCCCGCCTCTGCATGTAGGTCGCTGTAGGGCGTTTGTTGTTTGCTCAGACAGGGCGGGGTTAAAGGAGCCGCTGATTCGGGGGCTCTGGCTCACTCAGGCCGGGGGGAGGGAGGGGTACAGAGGGTGGGGCGGGCCTGAGGCGGCAGAGGCCAGCGTGACGTTGCACCAGCCTGAGGCCCGCCGTGCATTCTCCCGGGGAAGTTGTCCCTGGATCCTGGGGCCCTGGCAGTGGCGGGCTGCACAGGCTCCCCGGAAGGGGGGTAGGACAGTGACCTGTGCTCGCACACAGGCCCCTTGGTGGCGGCAGCAGCAGCCTTAGCGTCTCCCGCCCATCTCTGGGGTCCGCGCTGTTAGCCGCGGCTGGCGCCCGTCTCTGGAGCTCCTTTAAGCAGCGCTCTGAACCCCCTCTCCTCGCACACCAGGAAACAAAGAGGGAAGAAACAGTCTCTTGTCTCTTCGGCAGCTCCAGACTTTTCCCCGGACTCCCTCCTGGCCAGCCGTGGCGCACTAACCCCTGCAGGCTGTGTTCACGCCGCCAACCCCAGTCCTCTCCCTGCGGTCTGACCGAAGCCCAAGCCTCAGCTCCCAGCCCCGCCCGCCCCGGCGGGGGAGCAGACAAGCCTCTCGGGCTCGTGAGTGCCGGTCGGCGCCGATCCTCTGTGCAGTAATCTCCCCGCTTTGCCCTCCGCACCCCTGTGGCTGCGCTCTCCTCCGCGGCTCCGAAGCTTCCCCCTCCGCTACCCGCAGTCTCCACCCGCGAAGGGGATCCTAGTGTGTGGGAACATTTCCTCCTTCACGGCTCCCTCCCACTGGTGCAGGTCCTGTCCCTATCCTTTTGTCTCTGTTTATTCTTTTTTCTTTTTCCCTACCCAGGTACGTGGGGAGTTTCTTGTGCTTTGGGAGGTCGGAGGTCTTCTGCCAGCATTCGGTAGGTGTTCTGTAGGAGTTGTTCCACGTGTAGATGTATTTCTGGTGTATCTGTGGGGAGGAAGGTGATCTCCGCGTCTTACTCTTCCGCCATCTTGAAGGTCTCTCCTCCACAATATCTTTTGATTGTAATTGCTTAGCCCTGATGTAGTGATAATAGCCATTGTTCATTGCTTATAATTATATACCTTTAGAGAATATACTAGTTAATTACTTAAAAATTCACAGCAGTTAATGTCACTGGTGAACTATGGTTCTCTTTTCTGAAATGCAGCCTTTCTATCTGAGGTATCTTGAATATTATGCAATGATTCAGGACTCAACCTTCCTGGATGTCACAGGTTAGAGTAAGTCATTAAAAAATAATCTTTCCTAAAGTTATCAATTGTAAATGCATGGTTTCAGTGACTTCTCATTCTTTAAAAATTGTAGGATTTTATTATGTGTAATGCTATGCCAACAAAACAACCGAAGTCAGCGTCTATACGAGACAAATAACTCAAGAGTAGAGAAGTTGGTTTGACTCTTTGGTCCATCCTGACTATGAATTAGACTGACACACAGTTAATCACCACATAGCTAATCACAGCATGTTAGAAACTTCTAGATTGACTGTGACTTGGGAGATTCAGCTATAGTGTTTCGTTAACAGCCTCAACTTCTTGAAAATTACAGAAGACACAAATAGCATGTTAATTTATGGAGAGTAATTACTTAAGGGTGCTACTGAGTTTAGCCATGCAATCAACATTATGGTTTCCAAGTGAATTAAAATAATCATTTACTCTTAACTTCACTCTTGGAAAAACTATTTTCGGCTTTCGGTAATTTGATACTTCTTGAAAATATTTAGAAAATAACTAAGATTTAGAGATTTAAAGCAAATGGATACAGCATATAACAGAGCAATTCATATTCTGTTCAGATTTAGAAACAGTGGTAACTGATCATCTAAAATGGCCTTACACTGATGAATTTCTATGTTAATAGATATATATTTCTCTACAGTTCTGAGGTTTCTCCAATCAAGTCTCCTTAGATATATATTTGGGAAGATTCTGATAAGAATCATAATACAAATGGAAGAAGAGTGAAGTGACCAGATTTCTAAAGCTCAACAAACCTAGGGACATGTATCCTATCTGAAGATCAGAGGAAAAAAGTGTATGATGGAAATAGAGTGGAAAAAAAGGGTTATTTCTGTCAGTGCTAAAAAGCTTAGAGAGTCGCTGATTAAGGTCACTGCCAATTTTATCAATGAAGAAAGTGCTTTAGCAAGGCATACCATCCTCTGTGTAGGCATGTGGATGACCGTACTGTCAGGGTGTACACGATCGAACACAGAGAGCATTCAGGGTCAACCGGACTAGAATTTTTATCAGAAAACCCGAAGTGTCTAAAACCCACACTGAAAAGTGCATTTTAAGTCTTCCTGCCCACTTGTCTTCTTCAGGACCACAATCATCATCAAAGATAACCACAAAAGAGAAGAAGGAAGGAAAGAAAACATAACCAGTAACCACTTCCCATCTGTCCTTGGCTTCCCTGGAAAGACCATCTAAATGGTTCAGGGCAAATCTTTCCTTGAAAGATTTATCAAATAACAATTAACTACCTACAACAGCTAGTAAGATCTAAATCCCATGCTCCAAGCAGATACCCAAACAATAGGTCGTCAGTCAATGGCCAGGTCAGTCCATCTCATTGCTCAGGTGAAGTTGATACAAGCATTTTCTTATCCATAAGCTCTACCAAAGGGTGAAAGATGTGTGTCAACAGACTCTTAGTTGAATAATGGAATTGAAAATTACAATAGGACAAAAAAATAGTGATTTCGCATTAGAACACACTTTACTTTGTACAGATGGTGTGACATGTTCAGACAAGATGTCATCAGAGCCCAAGCTGAGTCATAGAATTGACTGCAGAGCAAGTGGGGAAAAATAAATGGAAGATGTCGCCCACTAATGTGACATTGATAATTCAAAGTCTTGGGGTAAAGGAGGCTGTCCTCTGGAAAACACTGACTTAAGTGGGTAAGAGCCATTTAATCACAGAAAGCTCCACTTGAGGGATCTCTGAACATTGAGGATTCCCCATCCGGAATATTAGGACTCTAGGATATCAATTTTCAAACCTATAAGGGCAGCTTACCCACCACCTCGAACCCTGCAGGATATGTCCTCATCCTACCTGATCGCCCTCCAGCCCCCAGTTTTATTTGACTCGATCCATATCTTGGCTGATTTGACCACTGACTACATGGCTTTTAACTAGTTCCCTGCTCCGGTTTGTGACTTAATAAGGGCCTGATTATAAGATATTTTTCTGTGAGGTCAGACAGATCTCTGTAACTTACTGAGATACAACTGTTGCTCTCACTTTTTTTTTTTTTTTTTTTTTTTTTTTGGTAGCCTGGTGTTTTCAACGTTATAGTCATTAGCATCCAAAAGAACAAGGGTGAAAAAGGAAAATGTAATTTCTATCTGGGAGCGGCCTCAGACCCTATAAGCTCATTAGCAGTGCGATGTGCTGGGCCCTACAGCTCAAAGCATGCCGTATGGACTTCTGTGGAGCGTCAAAGTTCAGCCTGATGGACAGAAAACTCATCTTCGGCTCTTACAGTTGAATAATATGCAATTTCTAGAGGTTAATGGACACGCACTAGTATTTGCTGAGTTGCTAGAAGGTGCTATTCATAAGCTAATATTAGCATGTCACCAGAATTAACTGAGGACTCTGAATCGGTATTCCACAAGGACACGTGACCGCCACTCAGTGCTGGGGAGCTTTGCAGGACTCCTGCTATTCAGATTCACATGAAAATTGTTAGAATTCCTGAAATCAGGGGAAGGACACATGGCTATTACTGCTGTTTTGAATTGAACTTGGTTGCAGACAAATGTATATGAGTGAATGCATTTGTAACATTACTAGTAGATTTTATAATTATTCACCATTTTGTTTTGTTGTGTAATTGTTGTGTTGGTAACACTTTGTTATTTTGTTCTTCCTCAAACTTTTTTTTTGTTTTAAGTCATGGGGTCTTTTTCATCTGGAACGTAGAAATAGATTGGGATATATAAATCCTTAAGTGCACCACAATCAAATGGTTTGAGAACCACTGCCATTAAAGAATGGAAGTCAGGAAAGAAAAAGCTTCATGAGTAGGGACCTAAAATAACAATTCTCATCTGTGGCCAGGTACTTAGATGCCTGGATGCAGGAGAAAGGCTCTGGGGGCGGGGGGACGGGGTGCTGGGTACCCAGGGAACAATGTCAAAGGCAGGCAGTCACTTGACAGTCTTTCTCAGGGTCAGCCTTGTTTGTGTATCACAGAGAATCCAAATTTGTTTCAATTTTGCCTTCTTATCCAGGTGTCATAAGAACCATTTGCTTTTTTGCCCATAATTTGTTTTTGCCTAACATTACTAGAAATTCATTTTCTACTCAGAATGTAAATTACGTTTCCTGTTTGTCCTCAAACCAATGTAGCATTTCTTTTTGCTTTTTATGCATGATATTTACTGTGTCTTTGACATTTTTGTTTAGTAGTCAGTATTAATAAATCTTCATAAAGTAAGTCATTCTGATTTTGTTTAAAATGCATTGCTGAGAGTTCTTTGAAGAAGTATAAATGTTCAGCTAAAAAGAACCAAAGAAAGTGACAAACACTGCCACAGAAGCACCCTAATTCATCTTTGCATGATATTTACTGTGTCTTTGACACTAATTCATCTTTGCATTGGTGAAATGAACATATTTAGCTGAACTGTTCATTCTTTTTCTGACCTCCGTTCTCTCCAGGTTCAGGTTCCTAAACCATGAAATTAGGCTTAAAGTAGTATTTTCTTAAAACAGTCATCTAGGTGAGAATATATACAAATCAGCCCAGAGATACAGTTGGACAATTTTTCTATAAAAATTTCAGAAACTTACTAACATTTCTCATATTCCTGAAACACATTATTTACATGAACATTCTTCCTAATGTCTAAGCTTAATTTCTTTTGTTTGTACCTGGACTTATTCCCACTGATAACTTCAGTGGGAACTGAGACAGTCTTTACTTCTTATGGGATATACTATTTTACAAACAAAATAAATCTATCTGATATTTCATATGTTTTACTCCTCTGTACATGGAGATCTATTGCTCCAAACTAGATACGGTTGTTCACTCACCAAATCATCAAGTAACAATAATAAAAGAAACATGGTACAGTTTTATAGATAATATAATGAAGCAAAAATTAGTAAAAACACAACTTTTTAATTCCATTTTAATTGAGAAAACATGTAAAAAGCTAGCTATCCACTATAGTGCCTGGAACATTATAAGGCCTGAAAAAGTTTCGTTTTGCCATCTTTTTGACTGAGGCAAATATATATACATATATATAAATTATGTATATATATATATTATATGTATACATATTATATATGTGTATATATATTTTATATATATATATAATTTTTTTCTTGCAGGAAGGCATTTCTGTTTATAAAGTTTAAAAAAGTTTGGATTGGGATGAGAAAAAGAAAACAGTGACATTGGTAAAAAGAGATGGAAAAGGGAAATTGAAAATATTTTTAGTGCATCATCTGATAAATTGAAATGATTTACTGTCAGTTTAAATGTTTTACTGGACTTCATAAGAAATACAGTGGTGTGTGGCAAAATGGTATTAGCTTGTGGTCTTCTATGGTCTTAAGCTCTTTTACATGTAGTTATTTATACAAGTGTGCGTGTGTGCGTGTGTGTGTGCATTGCGTGTGCGCGTGTGCATGAGTCTGTGCACGCGTGTGCGTGTGTCTCTGTGTGTGTGCGTGTGTGTGTGTAAGGGAGTTTGTGCAACTGAAAGCCTTGCCTTGCTCCTTTTAAAGCTGAATTGAATATCTACTTTCTCTCTAAGGAACTCTCTTAAAGGACTCTACTTTTAAACACCTTATCAAATCATGTCATTTTTTATGAAAAATGTCTTAAACATTAACACAACGTGTAATAGTTTTCACCCCAAACACAGATAAATCAATATTGAAGAAGGGAGCAGGGATCAGAGGAGGGGGTCACAAATTCAATTTGTGGGCACATGTTTCCTAGACAGTCAAAGCCAAGTATATAGAAACCACATTGGTAAAATTGTACAAATCAGTCTTCTAGCTGACAATGAAATTCCTCTCTACTAATCAGATGTTACCAGACCAATTCACAGAAAGGCTAATTTCTCAATAAAGTCATTGCTTTATTTAACTAATAGGGGCAGGCAGGTGAAAAGAAAAAGAGAGGAGAAACAGAAGTAGAAGAAAAGAAGATGATTCATGGTACAGAGTATGTTCTTCCATTACCCTGTCACTAAGCTAACCAAATAAAACTGTGATGTTAAATGCTAGCAATAAATTTAGTCACATAGGCATATTATAAAGTAAAGACATTTTGACAAGTCATAGACTTAGGAAGTATGAGGGGTATGGAAAATAAAGATAGAAAAACCTGGATAAATAAGTAGTGACTAAAGCACTCAGCAAATTCCAGCTCCACGTGGAATATTGTCCACATGATGAATATTTCAGGTGCATCTTGAGGTCCTTATATTTTTCAAAGACAAGTAGGCAAGATGCATTTTACATCTGTTAAGACTTCTGACTGGCATCTGTGTTGAAAGACTGCCTCAGGATTGAAAGGCAGAATTCTCCTCAAGAGCCACAGCTATGAAATATTTATTCCACCTTCCTTCATAGAGAAGAATGAGTTGACTCTGTGATACAGATCTCTACTAATAATGCCAACAAAATTACACATCTTCTGTTAAATGATTATTCTTAGAAGGTGACCCAGGCCTTGTTTGTTGTAGTTGATCAGAGTAGAATAATGCAAGCGTTGTTTTACAGTATTCTTGGGAAACATAATAATGTATTTTCAAGCATTAGAGCACAGGAGACCTAACGTCTGCTAAAAATTTTTTAAGAAAGACCATGCTGGATGAATATTTTTCTCGGATTGTTGTTTCTTTCATTTTAATTGCAAAATTACATTTTTGTCAATATTAACCTCTGTTTGTGAGAATCTTGTCTGTATAAAAATGCTGTAGTTATACCTTTGAGTATACTTTTTATTAAGTAAGGCAAAGACTCGTGTCTCCAAATATTGCTTAAATCTCCAAAGCCAGCTGAATAAACAAACATTATTCGATCTGTAGCCCAAAAGTCTGCAAATGACTCCACAGGATGTAAACAAAACAAATTATGATGCCTTCTAAGCGTTTCTTGGAGCCAATGATCAGCAGTTTTGTTTAAGTTCTGGGACCCCTGAGCCTCCATAAAAATAACTTTGAAATATTACATTATGTGTGAAAATTTTGCACACATGCACATTGATAATCAGCACGCAGGCCCTCTGCCCTTCCCCACCCGATAACCACAGTGCCTGCTTAGACAGGGAAAAAATAAAAGATTCGGAACTCTAACGCACATAATCTTAGCGCCGTTCAGAACCACGTGCATTCCTGAAATCCTCTATTACTGCAAATCTCTTGGTTGTATTTTCTATGGAATTGTCTGTTTCTCATTATCAAAGTCTGAAGAAATTTGATACAGTCATGTAACACTTGGTGAAGGAGTGTTAGAAAAACGCATTCCAAAGTGTTCAGCTTATCTTTTCTTTCCAAAGCAGTAACTACTGCCTGACTTTCCTCCTCTAGAGAAGCCAGTTGGGAGGGTGAAGAAAAAAAAAAATCAAACCAAAGTAAATTAAACAATGGCTCCGTGTCTGAATCAATCACAGATATCAGCTTTTAAACAACGAATTGTAGTTAAAAGGAGCTAGGGCAACGTTAACATGGAGAATTCTTACTCTGTAAAGTCACCCTTTGCTTGTAGAATGGGTACCATGCCATGCTTCGAACCAAGTTTGCTAGGGGCAAAACTGCAGGTCAGATTGCTAGTGGCCTCAGTAACCCAGGATATGAACACCTAGAGATGGTCTATGGTACATTTTATTGTTCAGCATGGCCAGAGCTCAGGGACGACGTGTCATCCTTCCTCAAGAGTGAAGATGTTCGAGAAAAGAAAATCTGGGGGGAAAATTATAAATATGAACCTTGAAGAAAGCACGCCTTCTTCCAACAGGTGTTTCTGTCTGCTCCCGTTAAGTCCGTCGGGCTATTCAGATAGTACACAAACTCTCGGTGCACACCTGATCAATTCAGACAGGATGCTGTTTTGGCAATTCGAGCTTTTAAAAAGCATTATAGTTAAAATACATGGCACAGGCGTGCTGGGATAATTGGTTGTAAAAGTACATCGGTACCACTGAGTAGTCTTAAAATAGCAGGAAATGCAACTGAATACTGGAAAGGAAGTCACTATTTCACTCTTCCAAATAAAACATAGTGCACCTCTGAGTTCACAATGGGATATTTGCTGAGAGTCTGTAATTAACTCACAATGATGAGAACCGCAGTAATAAACATTCCTTAGCAAAACATTCACTTGTTTTCATTATTTCCTACTCTTTTGCTATTTCCCTGTCAGGTTTTAACTTAGCTTGTCACTATTAATCAAGAGGAGAATGGAGAAAAGGGCAAATACGTTTTCAAGAAGGGGAATACTCATTTTAATGATATAGAAAGAACACTCCTGGATGCAGACTAGCACATCATCAGCGACTTCATACGTCTAAGCACAAATGAGGGGGATTTATGACATATCAGTAAAGTTATTTTACTTTGAAAACCCAGAACCAAGGAAAACAAAATGCCGCTCAATAGCAGATCACCTGTAGCCGCTGCTTGTGGATTCACCTCCCCGCCCACAGCTGTCAGATTCATCTTCCCAAATACCTTTCCATCATGTCATTCCTTCGCTCAAAATCCTTCAATAGCTGCAATACCAACAGAACAGAGTCCACATTCCTCGGCCAGGCATTAAGCCCCCTCTACAATCTGGCTGCAATTTTCTTTTCTTGCTTCATTTCCCACTCTTCCCTTACAACGTAATGGCCCACGTGAATTCTCTGCCCCGGTCTACACAGCGCCTTTGAAAAGACTATCTGCTTTCTTCTTTTCCTGTTATTTTCTCAAGCTGTTCACTGCCTGGGGTTTTCCCTTCCTTCATGCCTTGGCGCTACTCAGACGCATCCTGCAGCGCTGCTTTGGATCATAGCATACACGGTCAGGTAAGGCTACCTGTTCCGCAAACGCACCCTGGCTCTGCATGAGGCTGTGAGCTCCGTGCAAGCAGGTGTATATCTCACACTTCTTTGTCTCTCCTTTGCATCTCCCACCCTTTCCAGCACAGTATGGGGGCACTGGATAAATAGCTACTGATTGATAGAACAATTGTTACTACAATACACAAAGCATTAGCCCAGGATCGGCTCTGTCTCACCTCATGTCATTTAGAAAGAGCTGGTTTATTACCAGAAAACAAGAATGTTCCCGCTCCAACTCCAAATGTCCCTATAACCTTCCCCAAAGTGACGGCAAGGCAGAGAGGGCGGCACACAAATCTTCCAAAGCATTTGGGTCGACTTTGTGAAAAATCTGAATTTCACTTATGTTTTAAAACATGTGGCAAAATTCAATAATGCTAATATATGTAAATAATAATAATAATTTAATTGCTTTATCTATGCAAAAGTAGCTGAACGTACCGTGCAGTCAGAATTACTGGGTCCAGACTTACCTGTCTGGCTGAAGAGACTCTGGTTACAGTTGCCTAACTGGGTTCATTGCTTCCTCTTTTGTCCTGACACCAAGTTTTCTCCTACCAGAGGAACCCACATTTCTCTAATGAAAATCAGACTGGGTCCCTCTTCTGCTTCAACCCTGCCCACGGCTTCCCCATCACACCTGGATAAAATCCCACATCTCTCCATGGCTTCCGAGGTCTGTTGTCCAGCTTCATCCTTCCCATCCCTCCCCCCAGCCCAGCCCCACCCCCTCCAGCTGCCCGGGTTTTCCTTCTGCTCTGTCTTTGCATTTACTGTTTCTCTAGCCCAAACACTCTGCCCTTGGTCTGAGACTGGCAGGTTCCTTACAGCCCTTCTCAAACATGTGTCCTCAATAAGGCCTTTCTTGAGCTCACATCTAATTCAGTGGCTCCCCCTCCATCACCATATTTTATATCACACCACCCCATGAAAAAAACAGCCTCTATTAGTATCGGAAATAATCTTCTTTATTCAGTTGTTTACTTGCCTGTGTCTATCTCCTTCCACTGGAAGTAAATATCATTCAGCCAGGGATCCTGTCTGTTTTGATTACTGCTGTACTGTTGTCATCAGAAAATTGCTTGGTACAGAGCATGTGGTCAATAAATATCTGTCAAATGAATAAACTTGCGGAAAGTTGCAGAACTAGCCCTGAAACCCCAGTCTGTCTGACCAGCACAGCGCCACCACTCTGTAGAGTACTGACGGTGCCGCAAACACCCATGACGCCATCCTCGTTGCTGAGTGTTAGCCTGCTCCAGCAGTCACACAGAAGAAGTCTTAGATCCAAGATAAAGACACCAGAGAAAGTCAGTACGCCTGTCTATCCAGGGAGAGCAGCCTGCCCAGACAATCCGACAAAACTGTCACGCAGATCTCATCCTACACGGGGAAAGGCATCACAGAAGAATCAGTTGGAGGGGCAATTGCATCTTAGTGATGGGGTCACTTATACATTTGTTGGAAACAACTCGGCATTTATGCCAATGTGTAAGGCATGGAGAATGGATGGAATGGGTAGAAAGGGAAACAACCACGTGTGGTCCACTGAAGAGAAGTTGAATTAACAACACGCACTCACTCGTTAGATGTTGAAGAGAGTCGGAAAGGCAACAACAATGTCATAAAACAGGTCAATTGGGAAGATGATAGAGCCATTGACAGAACTAGGACACTTAGAAAGAAAGAGGAGGCTTACAGATGAAGCCAGGGAGGATACTCAGCCATGTTTCAGATGTGTAGGTCTTGCATATTGTTGGTGCTTATGAAAGATTTGTCCAATGTCCTCATTTCCCTTGGGAAATGCGTATTCTTTGGAAGGAAGGAGAAAATCGAGGTAGAAATAACTGTCAATTCCTTGAGGTCTGGGACAATGCCTCTCTCTCCCTCTCTCTCTTTCTCTCCTTCACTCTTCCTTCCTTCCTTTCTCCTCTCTTCCTCTCTTTTTCTTTCTTTATCCATAGCAATTGATATACAACTATTTATACAGTAAACACTCCGTAAATGCTAGTGACATAAAGATTCCAAAAGCAAAGCTTAACTAGATTCTACATGTTAAGTACTATTCATGTCCCAAGGAGCTTTGTACAGCATGAAGAATGCTGAACCGCGGATCAAATACATCCGCCCGCCTACACTTCTTAACTCTGCGATCTCAGGCAACTATGATTCACTTTCCTTATTTGAAACACGAGGCTAAGCAAATCTCCGTAGGGTACTTGTGAGAATTACAAGAAAATAATGTACTTGGGGCATTTAGCAGCATGCTTGAACCATAACTGATGCTTAATAAATGATAAATCATTAATATTATTTATTTTCAATTTTACCTGCTTTGTGTTGGGGTTTTGAGAATTGCTATGTAAGTCTAGAGAAGTATATGTCGCTCTTAAACTTGAACTAGGAATCTTATCTTTATCTGAAAACATCTCTTAAGTGTTTCATTACCTGTAATATTTTGAAAGTAAATCTACAAAGTTAAGGAGTAATATTACTACTACCAAACTTTATCTAAAACACAAAGAAAGCATAGGGTGTATGATAACACAATAAGTTAAACATTAAATTTTACTTCAACCTACTTCCATTGGTCAGTTTATGCAAATGTTATTATTTTTTCTCTCCAAAATAGAATACTGCATCAATGTTATCTTGCACAATAAAACTGAATTTAGTGCTCACATGTTTATTTTCTCTTCATATGTTGTATTTCTCTACATTAGCTATATACAAGCAAAGTATACACCCAACAAATCATTTCATTTCTCTGGTAAAAATACAGAAATAGAAAAGGCAGCCTTTAAAAAAATCTAGCCTTAACCTACAGAATGGGAGACAATATTTGCAAACGATGTGACCAACAAGGGCTTAATCTCCAAAATTAACAGCTCCAAAACAAACAGCTCATACAACTCAACAACAACAAAAACTTCCCAATCAAAAAATGGGCAGAAGTACTAAACAGACATCTCTCCAAAGAAGACACACAGATGGCCAACAGGCACACAGGCCAACAGATGGTCAACATCACTAATTGTTAGAGAGAAATACAAACCAAATCTACAATGAGGTGTCACTGCACATTGGTCAGAATGGACATTATGAAAACGTCTACAGATAATAATGCTGGAGAGGGTGTGGAGAAAAGGGAACCCTCCTACAGTGTTGGTGGGAATGTAAGTTGGTGCAGCCACTATGGAGATTCCTCCAAAAGCTAAAAATACAGTTGCCATATGATTCAGCAATCCGACTCCTGGGCATATATCCAGACAAAACTATAATTCAAAAAGGTACATGCACCCCTATGTTCATAGCAGCACTCTTCACAACAGCCAAGACGTGGAAGCAACCTAAATGTCCATCAACAGATGAACGGATAAAGAAGACGTGGTACACATTATATATACAACGGAATAATATTCAGCCATAAAAAAAGAAATAATGCCATTTGCAGCAACATGGGTGGAACTAGAGATTATCATACTGAGTGAAGTCAGTCGGAAAGAGAAAGACAAATACCATATGATATCACTTATATGTGGAATCTAAAGTATGACACAAACATAAATGGTCTCACAGACACAGAGGACAGACTTGTGGTTGCCAAGGGGGAGACAGGTGAGGGAGGGATGGAGTGGGAGTGTGGGGTCCGCAGATGCTAATCCGTACAGAATGGGTAACAACAAGGCCCTACTGTAGAGCACAGGGAACTGTATTCAGTATCCTGTGATAAACCATAATGGAAAAGAATGTAAGAAAAAGGAATGTTTATCTACGTCTAAGTGAATCACTTTGCTGTACAGCAGAAATGAATACACTGCAAATCAACTATGCTTCAATAAAAAATTTAAAAAATCCAGTCTCATCTATATTCAAATCAAATCTCCATTCGAGCTGAAGTATAGTCTATAGCCTATAATGTGAACCTGATAAAGCAGCCTTTTGGGGGCAAAGTTTTCCTTGTGTAAATTCATCATTAACTAGCACGGACACTGACCATCTTATAATCAATCCTTCATGAATGATGACTAACCTAAAAATTAGAGAAATATTAGCTAATAATACCACAGGGATTGATCCATTGGGCCTCACTGATTTAAAATTACTTAAAATGTTAAATGTATTGGAAAAAGAATAATGAAACACTACCGTCTCAGACAAAGACATGCAAATGATGCTTCCTGTTCCAGAGATTGTTTTAAAAATGCAAATGCCTATTATGTCATGATTCTGCAACAATTTATTTGCAATTTAACAGCATAGTAAAGTCAAACATTACCATTTATTGCCAATTGGAAAGGGAAAAAAAAGCGAAACTGTGTCTAGGGAGGGATTCTGTAGTTTGGCACATTTGCTGGTTCTTAAATTACACTGCTTCCCTGAACGAGTCTGTCTGTGAGTGTGTGGTCACCCAATGTTCTTCTGACTAATTTGGATTGCTTGAGGCCATGGAACCAGTGAGGGACTCCATTCATGAACAGCCCGTGATGCATGACAAAGCTGTAATGCTCTTAGGAGGAAGTTAGCTGAGAAGAGCTGTACTATACCACAGGGGGTTTGGATAAAAATTCCATCCAGGCTACAAATTGTAGACATTGATTTGAAATAAATTGTGACTGATGATCAGTCGATGACGATTTCCATAATCATTACGCTGTTAGTAATTTATCAAGGTAATGATATTTGTGTCCCCGATGTCACATTCATCCTGTACTGAGGGACTGAAGAACATGCTGTGATTTTTAAAAGCCCTTATTAAGAACCGACTGGTTGTGTCATACTTCCAGCCGTAATCAGTGGGATGGCTAAAAGTGAATAAAACAGTGAAAAAATCCTGCTAGGTTTGTAATAAAATTCTTTTGACAAAACCTTCTATAGCACGAAGGTGAAGATCTTATGCTTACAGCATTTTAATTAAATCTCTTTTATCAAGATTGTTCAGTGTCGTTTGCCAATATGCTTTGGAAAGAGCTATCACGGCATGCTGGGCAAAGAAATCTGCCAAAGAACCTCCGCTTAACCCTTCTGCACCATTTCCCCTGGAACACTTGCATTCCCTTTCAGATTGTGATTATTTCTTCACGACCATGATTTTCAGCATGTGTGTAGTCAACAGGTATTCATATCCTGCCCTTACTCTTGTTAGACACAAAATTGATGAACAATATTCCCATCCCTAGTCAGAAAAAAAGCTAATGACATTAAACACTAAATGTCATAAGTATCTCTTCACCAAAAGTGAAAGTGAGCTGAGAAAGTCGACGACAGTGATATAATTAACAAAATTAACACATGTGTTTTGAGATTTCCATTATAAGATGAATTACGATTACATTGCAAATGTTATAGGATCACTTGTATGTTCCTAGAACAAGGTTTAAATACATACAACCAAATACAGTTTCAAGAATTTCACGAATAATTCTAGTTGGGCATCTTAAAAGTTTAAGTTAAGATAAAGCAAAGTACTTTGACTAGAATCAGAAAATAGAGCATTTTAGATATTTGTTTTATGTAAATAAAACTATATTTGTTATCTACAAACTTCCATTTGTTTTTGAAATAATCTGTCTTCACTAGTCTAAAATAATGACCACTGCTCAATGATCCCAACATGCGCTGTATTTGTATACTGCCTGGCCTGGGTTCCTGGCTTCATTACCTGATTATTTATTTCTTTTTATTGTGGTAAAATATGCCTAATATACAATTTACTGTGTTGACCATTTTGAAGTGTATAGTTTAGTAGCATCCAGTGCATTTGCAATGTTCTTCAACCATCACCACTATGCCCAGTTTCATTACTTTTAAGCTGTTTCTTATTTTCCGTCTGTCGCCTGTAAAACGGGTGATGATTACAGTAGCAACTTCATATTGTTTTTGTTAAAAATAAATGAGATGCTATGATATTTGTAAAGCTCGCCTGGTGTACATGAAGTGCTAAATTATATACTCCATGCTTGGACTGTTTTCTTCTAATGTTGACATTAACTGTTTTAAGAGCACAAAGACTTACTGGAACATCACCATAGAATAACTTAGATTTATTTTCTGAAAAAATGCTACGTGTTACAAATACTTCCACAAATATCTCTCTAGAACCTTGCCATAAAACCCCACATAACAAACAAGAAGGCCAGGTTTTGTTTTCTGATTGTACAAATGAGAAAAGTGAATCTCTGAAAGCCTAAGTCATTTACGCCAGGTCCCAGAGTCAAGGAGTGGAGTTAGAAACTAAACCTAGCACTTAGCACTTAGGAGGTAAGCAATTATAAATGTCTGTGAATAAGTGGTTGAATTTAAATAAGTTAGAATTTTGACCTTAAGTTCTCCACTCCTTCTACCACATAACATGGGCTGCTTCGTCACCTGACTTATCTCCAGCCTTCACTCAGCATTCCCGTTTGCTAAGACCCCCTCTTATAAGGTCTGGAGGACTGACTGTGGGCTCTTGCTTCTTTTAATTCTTTGAGGTTCACTGTTTCTCTTGGCTCCATGGGAAAGGAGTGCCCTAGGTAATTAAAACTGTGGTTCTGAGCTTCGTAGTCTACTCAACAGAAAGGCTAGTGGCCTTAGAGGTCGTTTTAAATCTTTGGCCCAGGCTTTCATCATGGACAGAGGGATACATCCCTCTGTATCCTCAGGGCATTGGCTCCAGGACTCCTGCGCATACCAAACTCCGTGGATGTTCAAGTCCCTTACAGAAAATGGTGGAGTACTGCGGTTGGTTGAATCTCCCATGCTGAGTTCGCGGATATGCGGGCCAACTGTATGTAGAAGGTGTTCGTCAAGGGACACACTGTCTTGTGGCTTAAAAAGCCCCCTGATGGACCCTATATGTCAGGTATTGATACTTACACGGCTCTAAGCAAGGTTTAGAATTTTCGGGATGATGAGAGTGGCAGTAACCTGCACTGCACACGGATGTTTTTCTAAATACATCTTGTTTAGCCAGATAAATATTTCTTTTCCTTAATATGGATTTGTTATTTTTGAAAATTATTGTTTGTCCTTGAGTGGTGTGTGTATGTGTGATTTAATTTTTCTTGTTAGAATACCAGGAAAAATGAGAGGGTTGTATCTGTCCTACAGAGTGGAAGACAGGACTTTTGAAATGACAAAACCTGTTCTCAATTGTTTTGTTATACTCGTTGTGCGAAAACTCACCTGGGGCTAATGAAGTCATCCACCCCACGGGGTCAAGGCATATTTCCAGATGGGATGACTTGGACTTTGGGACACGACCACTATGGCTGACTGTGTTCTTTGGGCTGCACTGCTGGGTGTTGGGAGGGTGTAGAACATGAATGCTAACCTGAGTTAGACTCTCTGGCTAGTAGGTGGGTTTTCCCGAGTGGGAATTAGAATGTCGTATTATGGTAGTTTGTAAAAGGAAGTACTTTTTGAGAGGAGAGTGGAACTAAGGGTGCCCTTGAGGTAGGGAGGGAAGCTCACACTTGGGTCTCACCTACATCTCTCTGAGGGGTCCAAGATCACCTCAGTGGTCCATGGATCACCTGCACCAGAATGACCTGGGATTGAAAATGCAGCTTGCCCTACTCCTAACACTGGTTCTAACTTTGGGTTCATCCTGTCTGTTCTCTCCTGCAGCAGCTAACCAGGCCATTTGAGATGAAACTTCTTTACTTCCAGTGGCAATGTAGTTTGGAAACTAAACGATTTTGGATGTGTGGAACGGAGTGAAAGAAAAAATTGAAAATAACAGGCAATATACTTAATATACTCAAAAATTATTTAAAAGAAAGGTAACCTGGGCTATTCTTAAACAGATTTTTTAAAAAAGCATTTTTTTTAGGATAACAGAAAATTTTCCAAGAAAAATATTTCACCTGTTGTTGTATTTTGAATATTTTGATGTTAAAATTTAAGATGTAGAACATATAACGCATTTCACAAAAGCAGCTGGAACTTACCTATTTAAAAAATTAAGGAGAATATATGTATTCATGCAAATAATATGTAAAAAATGTAACAGTAACATGATTTACAGATTTGTAAGCATTATAATTTTTTTTAATTTCTTAATTAACAAGTATTACTAAACTATAGAAACATGGATTTGTGTTAAACTTTGAAAACATTTGAGAAATACAAGCTTCCTATGTAGCTTTTCTAACAAATGCCATTAAAAATATTTCAAATGTCACTTGAAAAAAGTAAATATCAAAATTTATTTCTAGACACATTTGATGTAAAAATGTATCAAGTTTCTATCAAAAGCATGTAAGATGATTTAGTCTGTGCTGTTAAAAAGTTTTCTCTTGTTAAGCCATATTGACTAACAAAGTACAGTTAAAGCTGTTAGAAACGTATTTGTAATTTTTACTGAAACGAGGAAAGGGTTACTGAGAAGCAAGACAAAATGAGAATTAGGACTAAGAGGGGAGTGGAAAAAAGTAAAATAAAAATAAAGATGAAAAGAGGTCATACAGGCAGAAAAAACACATTAACACACTGGGGCAACGTGGGAAGGAGAAGGTGAGGTTCGGGGGTGTGGGGAGAGAGAGAAAAAGGCAAGAAAGGAGAAAGGGGAGTGGAACTTGGGAATGCATATACTTCATTAACGAAGTGATAGAGGGAGACAGGGACAGGTAGTTTTAATTTCAACATGCAGACAAACCAAAACCGGCAGCTATGCCTCGCCAATCTACCTTCCTCTTCAAGAGGAGCAACATTTATTTCAGTGTTCCTGCAAGTCATGGCAAAATTTACAGAGATTATCTTCGTGTTTTTCAACAGATCATAGTGGGTATTTCAGAATTTTCAAAGATAATTCAGAAGAATTCCGACAATGTCTGTGTAATGTCACACAAAAGGACCTGGGTACACTTAACAGACATCAACTTGAAGGATGACACCATATTCCATTAGCTTGCTTTTGCTCTGACTTTTTAAATGGCTTTTAAAAACATTTTTGAATTTTTAAACACATTAAAGAAACACTATAATGCTTTTTAGTGTGTACGTAAAGTACATTTTTTCCTGCAGCATAATTGAAATCTAATTAATCATTTTCTCTAGAGATTTTTTTTTTTCTAAAGACAACTATTGTGACAACAATAGAGAGACATGACTTTGCTCATCACCACTGAAAATGTTTCAGTTGGGCAACAATATAATTTTGTGAAAGCATTTACACACTTTGACTGGTTATGTTCTCAAATTTTACAAAATAAATTAATAGTCCAACTGAGATGCCTGCGAACTCTCGTCTTTCTCAAGATAGGCATTGTGTTTTCATCTTCTAAAACGAGAAACTGACTTATCAGCTCTTTCAATTATACTGGTTTCTTTTCCATTCATGAATTAGGAGAATAATGTCCCACCTCTAGTTATGACTAATATTTAGTCAAATATTAACCTTTTTTCTCATGACTGTCTTAGTGCTGATTTAATTATCTAGAAGACCTCCCCTTACTGTAGCTGAAATGTGAACGCTTGGTCACACAGTTTTTGAGTGAACTGTAAATTTTAGTGCCAAATGGTTATTTTCTGCTTATCCATCTGGAGCTCACACAAATAGATGTGTGGGTGTTCTATATCTTCAAATCAGTTGGCTATAGGGGATCTGTAGTCGTAGTCCTGGAATTGTCTCATCAGCTCATACCGTCCCTAGCAGTGGCCCGTATTCTCTACTGACATTCTTGTATCCAAGACCTTCAGGGCTCCCTGTGTTATTCAAGGTCTTGGAAGCCATGCTTTGCATATATATACATACATATATATATGTACATATATGTATGTATGTGTGTGTATATATATATATATATATATATATATACACACACACACACAGTGTGTGTATATATATTAGCATATATCAGTATATCTAGCAAAAATACTTAGCTTGTTAATGTATATGTTATATAATCAGTGTATCTATAAATATATATACATCTTGTTTACATATTTATCTTCTACATACGTATAGGCATACTGCGTTTAATTTCAACTCTCTTTATTATACTTCACAGGTACTGTGTTTTACACAAACGGAAGGTTTGTGGCAACCCTGCGTCCAGCAAGTCTACTGGCGCCATTGTTCCAACAGCATTTGCTCTTCGTGTCTCCGTGTCACATTTTGGTGATTCTCACAATATTTCAAACTTTTTCACTCTTATTATATTGTTATAGTGATCTGTGATCTGTGACCTTTGAGGTTTTACTACTGCAAAAAGATCAAGACCCACTGAAGGCTCAGATGATGGTTAGCACTTTTCAGTGATGAAGTATTTTTAATTAAGGTATGTACATTGTTTTCTTTAGACATAATACGATTGCACACTTAATAGACTACAGTATAGTGTAAATATAACTTTTATATGCACTGGGAAACCAAAAAATTCGTGGGACTCGTCTTCTGGGGGATATTTGCTTTATTGTGGTGGTCTGGAATTGAACCTGTAATATCTCTGAGGTCTGCCTGTAATATATTAATATATATGTCATAACCGACACTAATGAATTAATTCAACCAATAAAGGGGGGAAAGATAAGGAAACGCAAAGATTTTGGTTACTAAGTAGATTTAGCTTTTTCTTAACAAAAACGTGGGTCACGTAATGGCCACAAGCAGGGTAGAGCTGGGGACAGATTGAAGAGAAACTAATGCAAATAATACCTACTTAAATTATCCCTTAACCTTTCATTTGATTACGGCGCAATGTCTATTTTTGCTTAAAAGGAGATACTGAACTTCAATAACAAGGCAGGTTTACTTTTTCTCTAAATTTAACCAGGGAAAATTACCTTAATGCTAAAGGTTTAGGCATGTAAAGCTGGGAAATTACTAATTCGCTTGTATTTTCTGTTATAATGCCTTCCATATGGATAGGATTTTCATATCTAAAATGTATCCATATGGAAACTCTGGAACCATGAATTGTCTCCTGATGTAGACACTAAGCTTCCAGCTGCTGGTGCTCTGAAAGCAGCCCTGTCTCACCGCAGGACAGCAAGGACACTGCAAACCCCACTGTGGCTGCACCTTGGGACGCAGGACCTAGGGGAGGGGAGGGCAGCTCCTATTCCTGCTGTGAACAAAACAATTTTCATTTTAGCTGTCATTTTGGTGCATATAGTGACGGTTCTTTAAAGGATTCATTCATTCATTGCATATCTGACCAGTTCTATATTTAAATGCATTTGTACCCTATCATATTGTTTGTTAATTCGTGGTCCATTTCCGTAAGGATCAGAGTCACCCATGGTGGTTATTATAAACAGATTTCCGGGCTCCAAGCTCAGGATCAGAGAGACGTTTCTCTCTCTGGGGTTTCTCCTCGTCATGTCCCCAGAGTCTAGTCTGAATCTAACACACAGTGGTCAGTCAATAAATATTTGTTCAGAGAATGAATGAATGAACACTAAAGAATAAGAAACGTTGCTCTGGAATAAAAAGAAAAAATTAACTGAAAAAGTGCAAGCCCTGGCAAAATGGTCCTGCTGTTATTGGTAATCTTCAAAAAATTGGACCAAAATAATTTAAAGGAAATTCCTAATAAATCTTTAAGTTGAGTCAATGGGAAAATTAAATTTATTTTACAATAATCTTCCCTGGAGACAGTCCTACAAAGATATCTGCTATTAAACAATCTAGAAGTTTTCTCTGCAGCATTCCCTCAGAGAAGTTCAAATCGTTAGCCATATTCTATAATTTCCCAAAGCTAGATTCAAAAAAAAGTTGAGGGCATTTAAAAATTAAAAAAAATTTTGGATATATGCTTTTTAAAAATTCTTTATAGAGAAACTCCAAGCAACTCAGGAATTTTGAACAATAAATAGTTCTGACATGTTAAAAGTATCTATAGAAAACCACAGAGTCAGGGAAACAGTAAAAACAGGGAAGAGAAATTGAAATGTAGTAAAAATAACATAGAAAAATGATGTTAAATGCCAAAAAATGAAAAAAACAGTGGTGAAAGAGAGCGTGCATGTAAGGTAGAGAGTTTATAAGGATTTTTCAGAAATGACAGAAAGCCTTACTATAAACAGGAATAAGCAGACTCTGAAAGTTCGTAAGCAAGGAACTGAAGAAAGGTACAATATGCCAGTAGGACAGACCAAGAGGCTCTGGCCACTCAATAGTCCTTCCCTGAGTGAGGCAGGTTTGCCCTTCTAGTGTGATTACGGATCAAGAGCACTGAATGAAATCTGTAGGAATGATGAACGTATCTCTGCAGTAAACTCAGGGAATGGCTTATCATTAATGTGGGACTAATGAAACTTCTTGCTGACACAAGTCCTATTTTTAGGGATAGGGTATTAGTAAATGCATGAATCCAGGCAGGTGTTACCCCATTTGGTGCTGAGACCAAAGCAGGTACAGATTCTATAACTAGATCTATATACCGACCCACGCACTTGATAGAGAAGGATGGCAACGTAAGCGTGCTAGAAAGGGACGTTGCTCAAACACTTGAATTTATGGTAAAACACTGTTTTCATTTCTATATTAATTAATACTTATATATGTATATGTATATATAACAGGTAGTATATGATCTATATTTCCTTCCCCATCCACTGATACTGTAGTCTGAAGAATATAGAAATTTATCTAGCAGATTTTACATTCCAACATTTAAAACAAGCACTAGAGTGATAAGTAAATATAAAAATATAAAAGTAAAGTATATGTGTTCTATGGCTTTCCTGGTTAATAGCAAAATTTGGACCAAATTGTCTCACTCTCATCACTAGCATTTCCTAATTCAAATGCAAATTATATTTTATTACTATATAGCTTCAACGCAGCCATTCAAATACTTGTGTTAAAATATTTTAAAATTCTGCTACCAAAAAATAGTCCTAAGTTTTGAAAAGAGAAGGATAGGATAACTTTCTTAGAAAACAACTCTCAAAGCAAATTCAATGTAGTAATGTATTTAATTGATTTACTCCTTAATCATACAAATTTACAAACCATGTAGAAGACTCATTGATCCCCAATACTTAAGTATCACGTTGCATGAGTAACAAATGATATAAAATATGCAAAATAATAGCACATTAGCCTAAATAACACTAATAAATTGCAAAGCTTAGCATGAAATGGAAAATCACTAATGGAACACCATGCAGTTTGTCTATGCAACAAGGAAAGACTCATACATAATGTAAGAGTACAAATGTTAGCAGCAGGCTCACAGAGGGCAGTTTAAATGTGTTTTTATGGACAGGCTGGATTGATCTGGGAAGTGGTTCCTGAGAAGATTCCACTTACCCCGAAGAGCATCTTGGGAGATGGTCATGATTTTCCAACTACTTCTGCAACTCCTATTGTTTAGATAACCTGTATTCTTTACACCAAGTTTTATGAGTTGGAAAAGTAGAATTATTTTGAGGAGCTTAAATGAAATCACTAGTAACAATGGTCACTTGATCTGGGGTTTTCTTCTGTGGCATATTTCCATTTGGTATTCAAGTGCTAAGCACTATAATTTAAAAAAAAAAAAACTTCCTTCATTCTACAGATAGCACCAAATGTAATGAAAGCTAAAAATATGCCTAAATGATGAGACTCAAGTTCTTAGTATACTGGAGCCCCATCCTGACAAGATTCAATATGATACAGACATTACTATATGACAGGGGCAATCTTGGACCCCATTCAAGGGAAAGAAGTTATGAACATATTAGAAGGAACTTGTTAGGACTATGTCCCAACCATAAGTTTGTCCCCAGGCATGGAGATGGATGATAACATTATTAAGTAAAGCTCAGGTGTTTTCTACTTTCACTTTTACCTTAGATTTAATATCACCTCTAGATTTAATTGGTATTTCAAAAGAGAATATAGTTTGAATTTGAACATTTTGTATCTAAAGGTGAGTGTAATGATGAGAGTTTGAAGGTGATATGAAGTTGTCAAAAGTCATAAAGCTGCTACTAATTTTAAGATAAAAATAAATTGTGCTACTGAAGGAAAAGCTTAGCTAATACAGCAGGGAATATCGTAACACGTTCATCTAACATAGTCCCTGAAAGTGAAGAGAAGCTTTTAGTCAAAGGAACTTAGGGAAGATGGAATCTGTTTGCAACATAACACTCTGGGGATGCAGACTAAGTAAAATTAGAGTTTTGTCCTTCCCTCCTTGCTATCCTCAGTGGTTCATTCATGAGCTTCCTTCTGAATTCTGATTCCATAGAGGCTCATTTAGAAAATGCAAGTGGTGTTCTGTGTCCACCCATCATATTGTCTATGATACATCAGTGATCAATAACATCAGTATGAACAATTTTAATGTTAACATTTCCTCAAAAAAGAGAATGTGAAGCATGCTTAATACCATGCCATGCAACTCACCCTGGAGATGTCTGGACTAGGTCTATCATAAAGCAACTGTGATAGTGCTCAGGTGATCTCTTAATACCTTAAACTAACTGAGCCAGCTATGAAATGCTCAGTCAGAGAACACCTGCTACATGCATATGATTTGCTACTACGGAGCATTAAATAGTCAATGGATTAGCCAAAAGGGAGTTGCAGAGAAATATTTATGATGTGGTGCAAATATTAAGCTTTAGAGATTGTTATTAAATTCATATATGGGGAATTGGTTAGTTATGCAATTAAGTCACACTGATCAAAAAACTTGTTATAAAAATAAAATGAGAATGGATTAAACAGACTGATGGAGAATTAGAGGCTTAGGATAAAACAGAAATCAATGAAGTCAAAGTATAATATAACCACTGAAAGGGGGTAAAACTAGCTTGTTGCTGCCTTGATTTTTACGGATAGTAAAAAGAAAAATAATATTTAAAATTCATTCCCATTGTCTTTCTATTCTAGAAGATAACAGATGATCTTACCAAGCTTCTTAGCTATTATTTGATTATTTTTGTAATTTTTAAATTATTACATTTGACTAGGCTTTTTATTTATTGACAGATTTTTATAAATGTTATCAGCAGATCATATTCTCTTAATGTTGCTTGTAATCAACAGTCTCCAACTCAGAAAAAAACATTATAAACAGATATTAGTAAACATGTTTAGACATGAAAAATGAAGAAAAAATCCACATATGTCACTACATTTTAATGCATTGAAAGTCAAGGTTACTTTATTTATAACAATCCTCTTTGAGTTGACTTGGAACCTTAGATTTCAACAGTTAATCAACTCAGATAGTCTGCTACTAACATTCAAGGGGCCTTCTTTTCATAGATGTCAATTTTTTCATGTTTTCTATGGTGAATGGCACATAAACCTAATTGATATATTGATAGAATTTTTTTGCTCTCTAAAGAAGTCCCCAGATCAGCTTTATGCTACATTTTCTGTATATACAAAATAAATGGACAGAGAAAATGTCAGGAGTATATTATTATTGCTTTAAATAACATTTAAGAACACTATTTCACATGTGGTAGTATTAAAGAATATTTAAAGAACAAAAAATATAAAAGAATTGAAACACTAGAAAAATATAGTATGGGAAGCATGTAAGTGCTAGAAAAATAAATACATAAAACCAAATCTGTCTTTCTAAAACTAACTTTAGCATGTGATTCTCAAACTTTATGATATATGGGAACAAAGAGCACTACTCATTTGAAAATGGAGAGTATATGCATCACTAAGGGGATTCCGATTCAGCAGGTCTGCAGAGGAGCCTGGAAATATGTATTTTCAACTACCTTACCTAGATGCTCTAATTCAGCTGATCCTTGGACACACTCTGAGAAATGCAATTTTAAGATGTGAACGTATACAGTTTAAAAAAAGGTATGGCAAATTGCTATCTCTTGAATTTTAACTTGTTTTTAAGGTACACAATATTCTTGCTCATTAGCAGCAAAAGAGTCTCCCTTTTTAAGACATAAGGTGTTAAATAGTAGAAAGTAATTATAGAGACAAAGATACTTAACTGAAAATACATAGACTTCAGTCCTTAGTTACACATGCCTATGTATCATAAGAAGAAACTACTCTAATTTTAGTCTTATTTAAAGGCATCTTTTCTGAGCAAAACACTATGAGACTGGAAATCAATTACAGGAAAAAAAACTGTAAAAAAACGTAAATACATGGAGGCTAAACAGTACACTACTAAATAACCAAGAAAACACTGAAGAAATCAAAAAATACATAGAAACAAATGACAATGAAAACATGATGCCCAAAACCTATGGGATGCAGCAAAAGCTGTTCTAAGAGGGACGTTTATAGCAATTCAATCTCACTTCAAGAAACAAGAAAAATCTCAAATAAACAATCTAACCTTACACCTAAAGCAAGTAGAGAAAGAAGAACAAAGAAAACACAAAATCAGTAGAAGGAAAGAATTATAAAGATCAGAGCAGAAATAAATGAAATAGAAATGAAGAAAACAACAGCAACGATCAATAAAACTAGAAGTTGGTTCTTTGAGAAGATAAACAAAATTGATAAACCTTTAGGCAGATTCATCAAGAAAAAAAGAGAGAGGACCAAATCAGTAAAACTAGAAATGAAAAAGGAGAAATCACACCTGACACTGCAGAAATACAAAGGATTGTAAGAGACTACTACAAACAACTATATGCCAGTAAAAGGGACAACCATGAAGAAATAGACAAATTCTTAGAAAGGTACAATTTTCCAAGACTGAACCAGGAAGAATTAGAAAATATAAACAGACCTATCACAAGTAATGAAATTGAAACTGTAATTTAAAATGTTCCACCAAACAAAAGTCCAGGACCAGACGGCTTCACCAGCGAATTCCATCAAACATTTAGAGAAGAGCTAACACCTATCCTTCTCAAACTCTTCCAAAATATAGCAGAGGGAGGAAAACTCCCAAACTCATTCTACAATGCCACCATCACCCTGGTACCAAAACCAGACAAAGATGTCACAATGAAAGAAAACTACAGGCCAACATCACTGATGAACATAGATACAAAAATCCTCAACAAAGTACTAGCAAACAGAATCCAACAACACATTAAAAGGATCATACACCATGATCAAGTGGGATTTATCCCAGGAATGCAAGGATTCTTCAAAAATACACAAATCAATCAATGTGATAAACCACATTAAGAAATTAAGGAATAAAAACCATATGATGAAAGAAGTAAACCTGTCACTGTTTGCAGATGACATGATGCTATACATAGAAAACCCTAAAGATGCTACCAGAAAACTACTAGAACTAATCAATGAATTAGGTAAGGTTGCAGGATACAAAATTAATGCACAGAAATCTCTGGCATTCCTATACACTAACAACAAAAAATCAGAAAGAGAAATCAAGGGGACAATCCCATTTACCATCACAACAAAAAGAATACAATACCTAGGAATAAACCTACCTGAGGAGGCAAAAGACTTGTACTTAGAAAACTATAAAACACTGATGAAAGAAAATAAAGATGACATAAACAGATGGAGAAATATGCCATGTTCTTGGATTGTAAGAATTAATATTGTGAAAATGACTATACTACCCAAAGCAATCTACAGATTCAATGCAATCCCTATCAAACTATCAATGGCATTCTTCACAGAATTAGAACAAAAAATTTTTACAATTTGTATGGAAACACAAAAGACCCCAAATAGCCAAAGCAATCTTGAGAAAGGAAAACAGAGCTGGAGGAATCAGGCTACCTGACTTCAAACTATACTACAAAGCTACAGTAATCAAGATAGTACAGTATTGGCACAAAAACAATGGTACAGGATAGAAAGCCCAGAGATAAACCCACACACTTATGGTCACCTAATCTATGAAAAAGGGGGCAAGGATATACAATGGAGAAAAGACAGTCTCTTCAATAAGTGCTGCTGGGAAAACTGGAAAGCTACGTGTAAAAGAATGAAATTAGAAAACTTCCTAACACCATACACAAAAATAAACTCCAAATGGGTTAAAGACCTAAATGTAAGACCAGACAATATAAACTCTTAGAGGAACACATAGGAAAAACACTCTTTGACATGAACCAGAGCAAGATCTTTTTTGACCCACCTCCTAGAGTAATGAAAATAAAAACAAAGATAAACAAATGGGACCTATAGAAACTTAAAACATTTTGCACAACAAAGGAAACCATAAACAAGATGAAAAGACAACCTTCAGAATGGGAGAAAATATTTGCAAATGAAGCAACGGACAAAGGATTAACCTCTAAAACATACAGACAGCTCATGGAGCTCAATATCAAAAAAAAATTAAAATAAAAACTGAATGAACTAAATGCCCATAATGCTACAAAACATGGAAACTGTCTAAGACAACATTGATTCTTAGAAAATTATAAAAGTAACAGAAATAGTAAACAAGCAAAGAAATACATCTCTTTTTCAAATATAGTCATTCCAGAAAATACTCAGCCTAGGGATTGATTGAAGGTGAGAACCAGAAAAGTAACCAAAGCATTAAAGCATGCTTTTGCCTTGTGGAGTATATGTCTAAATAATAATCTTGAGATTTGTGCTTTTATAGCCTCCGGAAGCAGAAATGTTCTAAGGCTAAGGCTCACCTAAAGTGTAGATTTTCACAGGAGATTGTCTCCCATGCATGAACCTAGACCTAAAGATCTATACCTTCAGCAGAAGAGGAAATAAAGAATAAGGTTCTGCCCAGGAGACTGCAAGAAACATTTTGTATATCATACCTTAGAACAAAGTAGGAATAGGGTTGGAAATCTATCCTGGTAATTCACAATTATAAGCCAGACCTCACCAATGTTTAGAGCTTGAATATCCATAATTTATAATTTTGAGGCTGAATAAACAACTTCAAAATGAGAATTTAGTTTAGAATCGATCCAGACTAGTAGTGCTTCAATAGCAAATATAATCATTCTGGAGAAATCTAGCCTATTTCAATTTTCAGAGAATAACCACAGATTAAAAAAAAAGTTCACAATCCAAAAAGTAAAAACAACAAAGAGACAAACAAAACATAAAAGGAAAACAAGACATCATAAGCAAGAGCCAGCAGAAGTAACAGATGATTCCAACATATCAAATGTTCAAATACTGTAATTATCAGTCTCAGAATATAAAATATGTGTGCTTAAAATGTCTCAAGAAATCAAAAAGAAAACAATGAAGAAAATAACTCAACATTAAACATGCAATAACTGAAATGAAAACTTCAGTTGATGAGTTTAACAATAGTTTAGATACAATTGAAGAGACAGTAGGTGACTTGGAAGATAGACCTGAAGAATTCATATGTATGTATATTTTAAAAATCCATCTCTGAGACACAAGGCAGTGAAAATATGAAAGAGACGTTTAGCGATGTTGAGGACAGAGAAGGTCTAAAATACTTCTCACTGAAATTTTAGAAGAAGAGAGAGAAGGTGGCTGAGGCCGTATTTGAAGAGATAATGGCTGAGAAATTTTCAAACCTATTGGAAAGACATCAATCCATTGACTTCAGAATTCCAATGAGTTACAAGATCGGTTAATAAGAAGAAATCTACATCTAGGCATGTAATAGTGAAATTGCAAGATACCAAAGACAAAGAGAAGATCTTAAATGTAGTGAAAGAGAAAAGATAGACTAACTTTATTGAAGACAGAGTTAGAAAAACCTGTGAATTTTTATCAGAAACAACAGAATAAAGAAGACAGTGATATACTATCTTTACAGTTCATTAAGGAAAAAGAAACCCAAAGTTTCTTAATCTAAAATTCTAGTTTTTTTTTTTTTAAAAATTGAGATGAAATGAAGATTTCTAAACAAAAACTGGGAGAGTTTGTTTACTACCTACATACCCTCTACTAATGTAATTTTAGAACTGTGCATGTGTGTGTATACATAACACATATATAGAAAGAACAGTATGGAGGTTCCTTAAAAAACTAAAAACTAAAAATAGAACTATCATACCACCCAGCAATCCCACTACTGGGCATATACCCTGAGAAAACCATCATTCAAAAAGAGTCATGTACCACAGCGTTCACTGCAGCACTGTTTACAATAGCCAGGACATGGAAGCAACCGAAGTGTCCATCGACAGAGGAATGGATAGAGAAGATGTGGTGCATATATACAATGGAATATTACTCAGCCATAAAAAGAAATGAAATTGAGTTATCTGTAGTGAGGTGAAGGGACCTAGAGTCTGTCATACAGAGTGAAGTAAGTCAGAAAGAGAAAAACAAATACCATACGCTAACACATATATATGGAATCTAAAAAAAAAAAAAAAAAAAAAGGTTCTGAAGAACCTAGGGGCAGGACAGGAATAAAGACAAGACACAGAGAATGGACTCGAGGACACGGAGAAGGGAAAGGGTAAGCTGGGACGAAGTGAGAGAGTGGCATTGACATATATGCACTTCCAAATGTAAAACAGATAGCTAGTGGGAAGCAGCCTCATAGAACAGGGAGATAAGCTCTGTGCTTTGTGACTACCTAGAGGGGTGAGATAGGGAGGGTGGGAGGGAGATGCAAGAGGGAGGGGATATGGGGATATACGTATACGTATAGCTGATTCACTTTGTTATACAGCAGAAACTAACACGACATTGTAAAGCAATTATACTCCACTAAAGATGTTAAAAACACACACACACACATATATATATAAATTACATATATGTATGCATGACTATGTATTCACACATATCTATGTATGTGTGTATATATTTACATACACTCACACATGCAAAGATAGGAAGAAAGAAATGCTAACAACTGGTAAATCTGGGAAGGATATATGGGAATTTTTGTATTATCCTTACTACAAATAAAAAGTTAAGGAAAAACAAAACAAGTAAAATGATAATAGATCCCCCATATATTTAGAAATTGGACATTTTCTAAATAACTCATGGGTCAAAGAAGAAATTATAATGGGAATTAGGAAAAATTAGAAATGAACAGAAATAAAATTACCAAATTTCATCACCAATTTATCCACACTTGTGGAATGCAGTTGAAGAACACCTAAAGGGAAATTCATAGTCTTAAATGTTTATATTAGAAAAGAAGAAAGACTAAGAACTAATGAATCAAACATACATTTTAAAGAAGTTAGAAAAAGAACAACAAAACAAGTTAAGAGAAAAACACAAAGAAGTCAATAAAGAGCGAAAATAACAAAATTAAACAAAAATTAAGAGAGAATAAACTTCCCAATTTTTTCTTTGAAAAGACTAATAAAATTGACAAACTTCTGAGGATTTCTCAGGATTAAAAAAAAATGAAAGGGATCATAAATAACATCACATAAAAAAATAAGAATGCTACAAATATTAGATACACATTAATATATTTCTGCCAATAAATTTGATAATTCATAAAATGAAAAATTCCTAAAATATAACTTATCAAGCTAGCCTGAGAACAAACAGAAAATCTTAATAATATTGTTAATCTTGTAAGAAATGTAATCTGTGGTTGAAAATCTTCTCACCCGTAGAACTCCAGGCCAAGTCTTCCATATAAATTTCTTCTACCGCATATTCAAATAACAAATCACACCTATCCTATCCAAACTATTCTAGAATGTAGAAAAAAGAGGGAAAATTCTCAAACCCATTTATAAAGCAAACGTATCCTTGATGCCAAAACCTGAAAAATCGTATAATACCATATCAATTGCATTCATGAATGTAGATGCAGAGGGATCCGGTAATGTACAAAATATAACTCTTATGACAGAGTGGAGCTGCTCTAGAAATGCAAGTGTAGCACAGGCTCCCAATATTCACTCATAGCAGGTTCCCCACTTCTTTTGGGCACATGGCAGAATTTCATTTCTCCACACCAGTCTAAGCAGTTCAGGGAAAAGGGCTGTGGGCAGAAGAGACAAGAGCCACTTCTGGGTTAGAACATTTAATTGCCAAAGAAAGACCTTTTGGTGCTCTGCTCCTGTGCTATAGTGATCATTAAAGCACTCATTAAGATGGTTCGTCCATCAGCTCAGGTCCTGGAGTGACTAATATAAGTATAGGTTCCTTGCTGGACATGTAACAATTATTGTTTTAACTGAGATTAGGAGGCATGCTTATTAACTCAGCACAGCCTAACCTACACTGACTGATACATCATGGTTGATTTTAACATTAGAAAATCTACTAATGTAATTTGCCACATTCACAGATTAAGGAGAAAAACAAACTAAATAGATGTGAAAAAACGCTGGTGATAAAATTGAATATCCATTCATGATAAAAACTCTTAAACACTTGAAGGAGAAGTACTTTACAAAAGGACACTACCATACAAAATAGTGAGACATTGAAGATATTCTTTTTAAGACCACTCTTTAAGGTTGGCTGTCAATACCACTTCCGTTCAACATTATTTTAGAAGCTGTAGACAGTACAATAAGAGAAGAGAGAAAAACTAGTTTAAAAATTGGAAACAAACAAAACTGTTCCTATTAGTAAATTATATGCCAGTCTGTATAGCTTCCAATATAAAGATAAACTGTTAGAATTAACAGGAGATTTTGGTAAGGTTCTCAGAAAGTTAATTATTATATAAATTATTTGCATGTTTTATACTCCAGTAAACAGAACATAAATTTAAAATATGCCACTCACAGCAGCATCCAAAACCTCCTGTTCTTAAGAATACATATAACAAAATATGTGCAAGACTGTTTCGGAAAAATTATAAGACTTTGTTGAAAGACATTGAAATGGTCCTAAATGAATGTAGAGATAGACCATATTTATGGATTAGTAAAATCAGTGTCTTAAAGATGTTGATTTTCCCTCCAACCTAACTGTGGATATAGTTTAAACTCCCTTTTCCCAAAGAAGAACATTTTTTCAAATTTTATAACTCAACAGACCAATTCTAAAATGTATATGGAAGTGCAAAATTCCAAGAATAGCTAAAAGAACCGGGTGGGACCACTGGCTCTACCAGATATCATGACGATGGAATATTAAGCCAGTGTGATATTGGCATAAGCTGGCCAGTGGAACACAGCAATATCTAAGAATCAGAGCCAAGTGTAGATGAACAACTGATAAATGTCAAGGTGCTATTGGAAATCAATGAGACCAGGATGGACTTTTCAGTAAGTGATGCCATGGTAAGATATTCATACGGAAAAAGAAACTGGACTCATCCCTCATACATGGCACAGACCAATTCCTGATTGCTGAAAGACCTAAATTCATGAATGCCATATATTATTTTAAAAATTTAAATTCCTGTGGTGCATAATACCAGGCCTTGAACCAGAGGCAGAAGTGAGGAGTGATATGTGTGTGTAAAATTATAAATGGTTATTATTTCATTTTATATATAGACAATGTCAAGTCATCCAAAAAGGTTTTGTAGATTAGAATTAGTATAACTACTCAGAGAATTTTTAAAGAGGAGGTGGGGTATGTGTGTATGAAAACACAGTGTAACAAACGTGACTTGGAAAAGATTCTGGGGAGAAAAAGATGCATGAGAATCAGTTTTGTCCTCAAGGAGTTCACAGTCCATCAGATAACATTCATGAGACTTAACTGGCTATTTCTGTCATCACTGCCTTCCTACATTCTCCATACTGTCAAAAGCTGTACAGAAAGAGCCCTGAGACAGTCAAGTGCAGCTACAAAGGTCAGAAAGACCAAGGATTTGGGATCACCTAGAATAGATCCCCGAAAAATAACTCCACACAGAACCCTTCCTGAAGAAAACAAAAACGTATCCATTGTTTTGAATTCTTTTGTTTTTTTTTTTTTTTTTTTTTTTGCGGTACGCAGGCCTCTCACTGTTGTGGCCTCTCCCGTTGAGGAGCACAGGCTCCGGACGCGCAGGCTCAGCGGCCATGGCTCACGGGCCCAGCCGCTCCGCGGCACGTGGGATCTTCCCGGACCGGGGCACGAACCCCTGTCCCCTGCATCGGCAGGCGGACTCTCAACCACTGCACCACCAGGGAAGCCCATGTTTTGAATTCTTAATTAGACAATTAACCAAGTGTAATTACTGGTTACTGAATAAGATAACTTGTAGTATTTGTATCAATTACATACACATCCTTTTAATTCTTTTAATTATGTACCTTAATGGTCTTACTACTGATAACTAGACAACAAGGTTTACTAAACATGCACATGTTCTTCATTAAATAAGAGGAGTATTAGATCATTAGATCTGTCAAATTTTAGCTGAATATATAACATACTTTCGTGAATTACAGGAAAACATCTTTTAACGCATGTTAAGCAACCTGCAACTGATTACGCTGGTCACCAATAGTGGTTGACTTTGCCCATCACTTACAGTAAGTCATCTCTCATTGATCACTTGAGCGTCATTATTCATGTAACTACTGTGATCATTATGACACTAGTGACTGTTGAAGTCTAAATGTGTGAAATTAATTCATTAACAAGTGTAAATATGCATCCATGAAAGGACCGCATAGAAAATGGAAAACAGAACTTTGGTCCTCTGTTAAAAATGAGAAACTGGTACCTAGATTAGAATATCAGGAGGGTGTATACATGAGCAGTGAATGTAACCCTACTGTGACCATGGTTGGATAAACTGAGTTACAGTTAACCAGATAGGAATGAACATGCAGAACACGTATAACCCTTTTCTCACAGACTAAACTGGAAAATCTAGCTCAGTTTCTTGAGTTCGAAATAAATTCATCATAAAGGTGACCTAATGGTTGACACATTTTAGAATTTGAGGGTGACCTGGTGGTGACAAGCCACCCCACTGATCACCAGTCTTTTTTCAACTGATCTCACTGGCTTGCTGGGTGTCCCCTTTTTCCTCCACAGTTCTGTGTCTGTCCTTCCTGAAGCAGAGTGCTCGGTCAAAAGGACACTTTTTTTAAAACGTTGAACAACTTTCTATGTTGATTTCTGTTTAGATAAGTATCCAATTTCTAGTTTATCTGAACCTCCTAGAATTGAAGAAATGGCACTGGAAAATTAATAGTAGGAGTCAGAACATCCTCTGCTCTAGAGCTCTTATTTTAAAAAGCAATCTATTTCAAACCAACCTCCCAAAGCTGTCCCCAACAGGCTAGCTGGGGGACGGTGTGCGCCCTTTTTCTCTGACAAAAGGATATAACCACCTGCCTGACATTTCAGTCCACCTCACAAAGAGACGCCCGAACGCCTGACAGGATCACTCATAGTTGGCTCCGAGGCCAGCTATCCCCCGCCCCATGCCAAGGCTGAGGGCAGGAACCTGAGCTCGTCCTGGGGAGGGAGGCATCCCAGGTGCAGGTGCACGCCAGCTGGAGGCTGCTTGAAAGCCAGTTGGTGCATAGGAGTGCAGATCCACACGTGCTGTGATGCTGAGCCTTCCCGCATCCCAACTCCCTCATGTGGCAAGCCCCCCGGAATACTGGTGATTAGGCCCATATTTAAAATGGTCAGTGACTGACAGGACGGGAAAACAATGCATTTGAAATAGCAGCCCAACTCTTCTTTACAGATTTAGTCGAATGAGTTGGGCATTTCTCTTTAGTCTGAAACAGACAAACACGACACAGGAATATGTTACTGAAAATGCCATATGTCTGATTTGGAGAAGAAAAGGTTTGATTCAGTAAGAATTTGTTGAGCGACAACCAGGAGTGAGTCAGCAGGGGGAAATGCTGTGGGCAATAAAAATCCCCTCCATTCTTCCTTTGTTTGTTTTAGCAAATTTATTTTTTCTTTTAGGTTTAGTTTTCTTTCTCCAGCCTGCATGAATCTAAATGCAGTTGGTCTGCAGATATCCAAAGCAGACTTAAAAAAAAAAAACCTCCTGTACTTTAACATACGCTCCGAGTTGGAGTTGCCTTAATTAATGAGTTAACTTTCAAACGAAGATTTAATCAGTTCTCAACCAGGCGCCAGGTGCTATGTTAGGAGTCGGGGAGAAAAGGATGCCCCTTGCCCTTGAGAAGCAGCAGCTTAAAGAAGAAGGAGGCATCTGACTGAGTCATTCCAATCTAACCTAATCCACAGGGCAGCGCAAGTGGTTAAGAATGGTACCAAATGTGTCAGGGCGAGTAAGAAAGTTTCCAAAAGGAATAGAATGGTGTAAAAGAACAGTGGGGCGAGTGACATGAAAGGCATGGAGGTGTAAAAGCCGAGATGTCCTCTTCCAGTTGAACAACACGTGGAAAGCTGAGTGAAAGCAGTCGCTGTGGGGATGAAAGAACTTAGCAGCCAGGATGGGCAGGGCTGGAGGTCAGTTGGCTCGAGGCACGAGGGGCAAAGGAACCAGGAAGACAACAGTAGTCAACTGATCACGTGCCTGTTGCCATTTTGGTGAACCAACTTGTTTTCTTCTGCTTTATGCCTGTTAGAGTTAGGTTTTTATCACAAAAAAACCACACCCTTGCATGCTGCATTCTCTGAACACATGATGTCAGATTTGCTTTCTTTTTCTTTGAAACAAAGACCACATTGTAAGCCTCCTATTTCATTGCTTCAGGTTGCTTACAGATGTATTTTTATCCACCGTGCGCTCAGCACTCTGGCACCTACTACGGAGAGCACACATGAAGTAGAGAAGCCATGGTCTACTGTGAGGTCAGAGTGTAGTTTGGAAGACAAGAGGCACACATATTATGCTCTCTCCACATTGCAAACAGCGTAGGACAGTTCATGGCTGTTCAGAGAGGGACGGGATTATTTTGGTGGGACTGACCCTGGAATGCTGGGTAGAAGTCGGAAAGGTGAGACACCGGATGACATTTCCAGCTACGAGAGGAAGAGGCACGAAGGCATCTTGATGTGTTTTTGAGGCAGTTGGCGGGTGGGCTTGTCTGAAGCAGCGGCTGCCACCTCGGGGGGCACATCAGAAATAAGATTGAGGGTCCTGAACGCCAGGCAGAGAAGTTAAGGCACTGTGTATCAAGATAGCATAGAAAAGGCACACAAAGTCTTCCATAAATGTGCCAATCGTGTCCTGTTGTTCCTCCAAATTCCTCCACACCATGAAAGCCCGGGAGCAGGTGTGGGTCTTAGTCACCTTTGTGTATATCTGTGCATTTATATACGTCACCCATGCTTCCAGTGTTGGTACAGAGCATGCCGGATTAGCCCTGGAACCCTCTGAATTCTTAGTTTCTCGCTCCCAGTCAATAACTTCTCACCCACTGTAATATCACCTGAGTAGCCCCTATTTTACCCCTCGTGTAAGTGATTAGATACTGGCTGGTTTCAGGACAAGCAAGCCTCCTTGATAAGTTCACCCACATCACAGAATCTGTTCTCTACAAAGCTTTGTTCTTCCTTCCCCAATGTCCTGTGATTGATGTGCCGGAAAGCAGACTTTTATGACATTTCCCCATATTTTGAAAAATATGGAAATGAAGATCAGTCATCTTTGAAAATGACTGGGATATCTTATTTTATTTTTTTATAGTAGAGACAGTATTCCTTTATGTCTAGTCTTTTATAGCTCAAAAATCGGCTTTCCTGCACATTAAACACATGTTAATCAAAATTATGGGTTAATGCTTTAAGGGTCAAAGAATGGATGGCAACGATATTAAACAATGCACCATTTGGCTTCTCTAACTTCTGTAGCAGAAAATCCAACTGGAGAAATAAAAACTCTCTATCAAAAATGGACTTACTAGATGTACACCTACAGATGACAAAATCACCTTGTAATTTTTGCAATCCTTTAACCTAAGTTGGAAAAAAGGTAAATAATTTAATCATAATGTTTCTTTTAAATTTGTGGAGAGCAAGGGATAAGAATGAGAGAATTATCTTTAAGTCATATCTATTTTTAAACATGAAAAAGGATACATGTTTATTACTTACTGTTTATCTTTATGTCATTTATATTTAATCAGAAAAACAAACATTTTCATAGATTATGGAAAATCAGTTTGTGGGAGGAAGAAGATTTTTAACATTATTTTTAAGAATAGTTTTTATTCCCATTAGGCCAATGTCTAACGGAGCTTATACGTGTATGAGAAGTTACAGGAAAATGTCCCCCAGAATTAAGGTATAAAGTTAGGGAAATATCATTCTGAAACTGAAATAGTAACAATTCCAATCAGTGAACTCTCCCATCTTAACATCTGCAGGAGGGGCCTTCCCTGGGGAAACCTAGTTACAGGGTCATATTCCTCAGGAATCTTTGCAGGACTACGAAGTATTTAGAGCTTTGAGTCCATTTGGGAAGGTCACAGTTATTAAATATCTGTTATGTGTTTACTACATGCCAGGCACTGTGCAAGGCAATTTATATAACATGATCTAATCGCATCCTTACCTCTTTACTCTGAGGTGGCGTTATTCTTCCTAATTTATAGATGAAAGAACTGAGGATGGAGAGAGAGGAACGAGATTTCAGCTAGATGCTGCTGTTCTTACGGAAAGCATCTACCATGAGCAAACCCACCATACAGGTGTAGACGCCTGGCAAGTTCACAGGACAGAGTTCTTCGGAGACCAAGATTCTCCTCGACATCCCGGAGCAGCCTCTGCTCGCACGTGTGAGATGCTGTCCCTGGTGTCTGAATTATCAGGGTGCTTTTCTCTTTCCCACTAGGTCCCTGCGTCTTGGCCCCCATGGGTCCTAGCAGCGCACGTCAAGACAATAATTCAAGTGCTTTACGTGGGAGGTGAAAGAACCATCGGAAGTAGGAAGAGCGTGTAACTGCTAAGAGGGGCGTTATCACACCAGCCGTCCCTATGAGCGACCGGAGCTTACTCATGCTGGGGAAACGCTGGGAGCCAACGGCTAACACACGAGTCAGAGTTCTCTCCCCTCCCGCTGGGCATTGCCAGAGGGCTGCTCTTGTGTGGCAAGGAGTGCAGGTGCTGGCATCTGGAATCAGGAACATGGAACGACCAGTGTGCACTCAAGTGGTGACAGTGAGGGATGGGGGGGCCCGACAGCATTTGCTACAAAACCCTTCACGCCGAGCACGGAGCTGATCGCACTGTACGTATTGAGGGAGACTGTCATTCTGATTTATCAATCAATAACTTGCTCATCTGGCTAGAGTGAGTCTCTCCTCCTAAACTCGATCAACTTTAAGCCAAATGACAAAACTGAGTTTCTAAACATTTAAGCTTAGGACCAAGCCCTAAACAGCTGTGATTTCACCTGTGAACTGTCAGAATCCAACGGCTGGCACTCCCCTTGAACACGCATGCAGCCCATCAGTGTACCTCTCTTTGTTCCTATCCATGTAGCAGGAGCTATCAACACGAAGTTCTAGACAAAAACATTATTATATCGCTTCACCTTCTGAGATACTATAAAACCTATTAAACAGGTCCATTGCAGGAGTTCTGGGAGTAGCTGAAAATGATCCGGTGTGGGACAGTGACAGCTTCAGACGCAGACATAGAAATAATTCACCCCTTAAGGATCTAATTATAGTGAACAATCTAAAGTGAAGTAAGACTTCACTATATGAATTCAAAGAAGCCTATCTAAGATAAGGGGTACGTGCGTGCGTGTGACTCATGTTATTTCACCTAAGAGTCTATGAGATGAATGAGGATGGAGAAGTGGGTCTCAGTCACCTCAGCTTGGGACAGAGATTACACCCGTTGCACAGAGATCAGATGGCGTCACCACACGCTGGCCCCTGAGAGACAGGGAGGTACCATGGAAGGATGATGGGATTTGGAGGAAACCTGACGTCCCAGGTTCGCACCTTGTTTTTTGCTGCTGTTGTTGTCGATTTTTGTTTTTGTGTTTTTTAGCATTTATAGCACGTATTCAGTTTTTTGCTATCCCGTTACCACAATGAAGTTAATAAAACTGACATCTAATTACAACTAACAAGCATAGTCAGACCTTGTTTTGTCCATCACTAAGTGTTGTAATCCAGGTAAGGAACATACACTCCTTGAGCCCTAATTTTTGCATTGATCAAACAGGATAATAATGGCTACTTCCTTGGGCTATCTTGAGGGTGCATGCAAATAGTGGGCTTTGTAAACTCTCAAGTGCTATTCAGATACCATTAGTGTTGGAAGAAATAGGATGGATGCCATTGAATATCCTCCAGATACCAAAGAAAACCCAATGGACTTTCCTGGTGCAGGAGCCTTTGGTCCGGACCATCCCGGAAGTCCCTTCACCAGAATGGGTGGACAGGACTGCAAACCTCGTGGTCATCAAAGGAGCACATCAAAAGCCAGATGACGGCAGGAGCAGCTTCGCTTTCACTTTCTCCCTGGAAACCAAGGCCAAATAACCAGGAGATTATAAACATTCAGTTTAGTGAGAGAAAATAGCTCTGCCCCTTTTCCTCCGTGAAAAAGGCTCAAGGCAGATACCTGAGTTCCTACCAATCAGTTTCCAGGCAAGCAGTACTCTCTCTCTCTGGAAGCCTAATTGGAGGCATCAAGATCACAGCTGATATCCTTTCCCGAGAAGTCAGAGGAAGAAGACCCATCGTTCTTTTAATGAGCTGCGTCTGATGACCATTCCAAACACCAGCATCGCCCTTGCGTCTTCCCTGTGCTCGTACATGAGGAGCCAATGTGGAAACAGCCGGTCCGCTTTGCAGTGACTCTCACATTTCCTCTCTCTGCAGAAGAGACCTTATGCCTCGTTAGGGCTTGTCCTGCTAATTGTTTTACGGGGTTGGTCTCATTTCCTGGTTGAGATCGCGCACCCCGGGGGCGAGTCGCTGGGCCACCGGGGTCCCTCCATCGGCCGCGGAGTCTGGCCTGGTGTAGGGCACACGGTCATGCTCTCCAAAGGGCTGATGACGGAAGTGACCTTCTGTGTGCGAACAGTGACTGTCAGCGAGGTGAGAGCTTTCGGAAGCACTGCTTGATCCGGATTACACCCTGTGGAGGAGGCCCATCCACAAAGCCTTGGGTGTTTCACAGGGAAAAAGTGCTGTTGCCGTGTGAGAGAAGCTTCTGTGTGCGCTACTTCTCAACCCCTCTGGTGGAACGGGGAGCCGGGCTGGCTTCTGGCTCTGCTGGGTGCCCCGAGCTGTTTGCAGATGAGAATGGAGCTGAATTTGAACTCGACACACTGTATTTCTCCTTTGCAAAACATGAGTGCCCTGAATTACTAGGGAGAGGATGAGAAGAGCTGACAAACTACTGTATTTCAGGAGTCACCACTACTGACCTGAAAAGTTATCTGGGTCTCGCCGGGTCCTAACACACCTGCCAGTTAGAACGAGTGATGGCTGAAGTGATACTGTTTGCAGTGACCGACTAGGCACGACCAGTCTGGCAGGCTAGTAACAGCTGGGCCTTCTTCTCGGGTTTTCCCCTACATGACCTTGCTTGTCTTGTTTGATTCTGGAAGGTAAGCGAGAGGCATTGCTGCGATTCCTCTTCTACACGACTCGCCTGCCCAATGTTAGTTACTCAGCCAGGAAATGACAGACGTGAGATCAGAGCCAGGTCTCCCGATTCCAGATTTTATGCCATTGCTACGACATCACACTTCCTTCCCAGGAGAGAAGAGGATCGTCTAAGAGTGGCTGAAATCCTCCATTTTCCATGGGGGTGAACAAGGGCACGTGTGGATTTTATCTTCCTTTTGGGCAGTGGTTCTTAACCCTGGTCGCACATTAAAATCATCTGGGGTTTAAACAGTATCTTTTCTGGGACTTCACCCCAAGCCAATTAAATCCAAATCTCTTAGAGGGGCCCTAGGCATCTGTATTTTTCAAAAGCTCCCTGGGCGATTCTAATACGTAGCCAGGGTTAAATTTCACTGCCTTGGAGTCATAATCCGTGAAACACTGATTGTATTTTTCCACTTTTAAACCGCTTTGGGAGTGCAGTAATGAAACATCCTAGTAGTAACTCGGCTGGTGGCCTCGGAAGACAGGCCCTGGCCTTGGTCCTTAGCAGAGATTCAGATTCATCTAGAGATTGACAGGAAGATGAGCCGGTAAAGAAACACTTCTACTGCCTGGATCTGTAACAGCAGAGCCGTCAATCCAGAAACTTCTTAAGGGAAATAAATTACTTTCTGATCCTTTCACACATTTTAATTATGTTACCTTAATAGTTTTACTACTGATGACCAGAAAATTAACATTCTAGCGCTATCAACACATAACCACTGATGTCCTTCATTAAATAACTAGCGGTTGGTTTTCCCCTGCTTACGTTTTCTTCAAATAGTTATGGATAACTTTATTCATTTCAAGGTTAACTTAGGAATTTCAGGAATTAGCTTTTGCATACATCCCATTCGTTGAGGAACGTTATTTAGTTACAGCTCCATAGGAATAGGTGTACATACGTGGAATGCTTTTATAGTTCTTTAAAAATTAATCTACTACTGACAAATGTGTGATGAGTATTTACATTAAGAATTCCTTTACAATACCTTGGCTTTTTTGTGTGGAACTCTTTAAAGTATGTATTCATTGGCAAGCTCCCTTCTGTGCCAATCCTTGTGCTAGGTTTTGGGAATCACAGATATGCATATGCTACGGATCTTCCTTTATGAGAAATGCTATGATACAGATATCAAAAAGGAGGAGAGAAGATAGACTTCAAAGAGGAATTGATTTCTTTTTTTTTGAGTCTATGTAAAACATTTCTTAGTAAAAAATCCTTTGGTCTTGAGTCTCCAAATCACCATATTCATTGAGCTCTAAGGCATATGCTTTCCATATTTCATGCAAGAAATAGGAAGTTCATGACTCGTTTGGGTTGTTTTTTTTTTTTTTTTTTTCAGTACGCGGGCCTCTCACTGCTGTGGCCTCTCCCGTTGCGGAGCACAGGCTCCGGACGCGCAGGGTCAGCGGCCATGGCTCACGGGCCCAGCCGCTCCGCGGGATGTGGGATCCTCCCGGACCGGGGCACGAACCCGCGTCCCCTGCATCGGCAGGTGGACTCTCAACCACTGTGCCACCAGGGAAGCCCTCCACATCCTTGTATATCAATTTGTATACCAATGAAATGGTGGATAGGTAGCTGATAGAATTTTCTCACAATACTTTGGAGGAAAAAAATTAATATCAACTACCCTGAATCTTTTTTTTTCTATGATAGTAGCTTCCCAGTGCTGGTAGAATAGAAACACCACAGATTCTTACTCTGATAATGCACAGAAACACATCCTATTAAGGCCTTTGGAGTCATTTCTGAGAACGGAATTAAAAATGTGACAGGTAGCCCATAACTTTCCAGAACTATCAATTAAATGGACTCTACGTGTTCAGTGACTCAGTTCGTCCTCAAATGTCAGTCAGTGCCCAGTGGTCTTAAGGCTCTGTAACCTAGTGGCCTGAAATAATTAACGTACCTCTCTTATCCATCTACTTCCTATCGGAGCATGGCTAGGGCACCGAGCAGAAGAGAGTTCAGCGAGTTAGAGGATTGCTTTTCATTAATTTTAATGCTTTTCCATTGTTGCAGGTGCCGTGAATGTTAAATCTTTGCCCTGATCAGCAACTCATGCTGTTATGATTTAGCCATTTTTCACTTTTCCCCTCATGACGTGTAGAAATGGAAAGCTAGGACATCTAAGTGTATATCCTTTTCTGGCTTTAGAACCAGACATTTGGGGTTGTTGTTTTACACTGTGTTATATTGTATCCAAAAAATGTCTGCTGAGAGAATCCTCGTAGCAATGTGTATATTGGGCTAATAGACTTGCGGCACTATTAATAGATTATGTTATCAGAAAAAACTGTGAAACAGTCCCACACCGACGTCCCTTTGTAAGACTAAGCAGTACACTCAGCAGGAGCTCTGTTTTTAAATGTCTTCATACATCTGTATCTTTTTAAGATGCAACAGTCTTCACAATGCTGTTGTTTCCCCCTGTACACATAAGCCATGTCTTCAGAAGTCTGATTAATTTGAACACAATCAAGGGCAGAAGAGATAGCTGTCGTTTAGTGAACCAAAGCAATCCACTGCCAACTGCAATGAACTCTGAAGCTGTCATCGAGTCAAGCTGTGAGAGAGACGACGGCGATTACAAGCAATAGTGTCCTTCAGTGGTTTCATAATTTCTCTTTGTTTGGTTACATTTCCAGATTTCCAATCGTTATCGTAAGAACACTTTTGGAGAGAAATCTTCTCCCCAGGGGTTACTCTCAACAACTTAGTGTATTGCTTTCTTCCCCATCATTGAATCAAGGATAGAAGCTCACCAGGTAAGAAACATTGTGATTACAAGTTGTATATACATTATTTAAAGGGGTTCAGCCAATCAAAACAGCGATCTAAGTGCCTACTTTCCTCTTGATGCCTTTGGAACTCCTACTCAAAAAGCAAATTTCTGATTGATAGAATAGTTTTGAAGTTACTTCAAAAAGGCCATTCTTTTGGATGGGAGGACGATGTCAATATGAACGGTTCACAAACTTGAACAGTAACTCTTTTATGACAAGTTTACAGAGAAGGACACCAAAATAACAACAAACAGGGGAGTAAGGAAGCCGTCGGGAGACAGTGATAGAAGGCAAGGCAGGTAATTAAGGCCTGTCCTGGAAAGAAGATTCATGAATTTGATGCTCCCTACTTATTCCAGCCCTGGCTAAAGAAAGTAATCACTGTTGAATAATCTGTTACCCAAACACTCGCATTCAACAGACAGTTCACTCATACCTTCCAACGGAAACATTTAGCTCTCTGTCAAAGAGACAAAGTCGCCATCTTACTTGACTTCAGACTTTGAATATCACTTGTAAGAAACAAAACACTAACCCTTTCTCACCTGCCTCAGTTAATCCCTCCACTGCATTTTGAGATTTCTTTTTCTCTTTTCTCTTTTCTTAGATGGTATGCCTTTTGCTTAGTCTTCCATATGAGTATATGTCAACTCTTTAATGAAAGCTAATAATTATAGAATAACTCATTTTAGATAGAATTCTGGAAAATATATTTTCTTGAATTATGCAAGAGAGCTAGTGCTCCCCCTTTCGCTTCCTAAAATTAAACTTGGAAAACCTAGAACTTCCTAGGAGCTACCCCAGGTATCCTGCAAAATTGCCAAGAGCGGATGCCTTAAATTTAAAAGTGCATTACAAAAACCATTTTTTCCCTTCTCCTCAAAGGACATTCTGCAAGTGTCATACATACTTCTCACACATTAAGCCATGTAGTCAAGACAGGAAGCTGGATCTCCTGACTTACATACCATCAGTGGAAAAGTGAAAAAAATATATTAAACCGCCATTCTGAACAATATGGAGAATGAATAGACTCATTGGATACCTAAAGCTTTTATTTGTGTCTTAGTTTTTGTAAGAGCCCAATTCAACAAATATACTGTGTTTTGAAATTACAAAAATGTAGGGATTACAAATATTAATGACAATATCTTCCTTTAAATAAATCCCTTCCCTTTAAAACACAGAGTGTAAAATCCTCCATTTTTTGGACCCTTCAAATACTTCAGCCAAAAAAAACAAAAGCAAAACGAAACAAAAAAAAACACCCAATCAATTATGCAGTCTCTGTTGCAGAGTTTGAGGGTTTTTAAAGTATTACAAAAACCAAGGGGTAATACACTCACTATTAAGGCATTTAGCTTGGCAAGTGATTTATCTCTTTTTCTTTATCTGCATAGGGTTTTTATTTCACTGTGTGAGCAAATTTTCACTGACAAGTCATTTTTGGAGAACAGCCAGAAATGGGGGTGGGAGGGAGGGAGAAAGATCTCCTAAGATATCAAAGAACTGGAAAAAAACCTAGCAGAGTGACATTTGTGGTTTCAAAAATAATACACCTTCTCCAGTTTCCTGTTCATTTACCAAAGCTCTCTTGGTTTTCAGCTCTCATTATATAATGAGATGTACAGAAGAATTCTAACCAAAATAATCTTCTGTATGAAATGTATACAAAGAATTCTGACCAAAAACTTCGCTTCAGTGGTAAAAACATTATCTATTGTTGCCCTGTTCTTTCAGAGATTCTCCTGATGATACTACTGCTGTGTATGAAGAGAACCAAAAAGGATCTGCAGGTCAGAGTAGAAACTCGGAAGGGCTATCCACGTGTGAGTTACCATCATTATCCACTGGTGCTTGGACCACATCTTCAGAGTAATTTACACATAGTAGGCCCTCAAGGGATGCAATTCATTAAGTTGATTTCTTCTTGCAGTCTCTATGAGTTATTTTTATGGCCACATACATCTGCTACTCGATTTAAGCTCTTCACGCAGCAGCTGTATAAACACCTCGCATGCAGCAACCACTTCTGGGCAAATGCAACAAGACTGCTGCAGACAGGTAAACTGTGCCACAAATGTAGTTACTCATTCGATTTGTAAATATTTACTCCGTGTTCATTGGGACTGAGCGCTGTGCTAGGTGCTACGGCAGTTTAAGGACAAATGAAGACAGAGCTGTGTCTTCAAGGGATCTAATTATAGACAAAGGGTTAGAAGGTAGGATATAAAATGAAAACTGCGACAAGGAGCCAAAGGGAATTCAAAGGGAGAAGAGACGATTTCCTCCTGGGGGAATCTGGGAGGGCTCTAGGAGCAAGCAGCATTTCAGCCAGGCCTGGAAGGATGAGGGGGGAAGGGAATCCTTGGATATGAGCTGCTTGAGATGTGCTGAGTAAAGACACTGAAGGGAGAAAGCACAGAATCTGCTCAGAGAACAGAAGGAGCCCAGCATGGCCCACGTGTGAAACGAGACGGGAAGTTCTCGGAGACAAGGCTCCACCCAGCGCCCTCAACACTGCCACCTATAGGTGGAAGGAGGGGCTCTACTGAACATCCTTAGGGAATTCTCCATCTGATTAACAGTACTGTCCATCCAGGAAAACGGAAACAAAGATGACGGAGCAATGGCTGTTTATATTCCACTTTTCTTGAAGGTTTTAAAATATGCAGGTTGTCTTGAATAAGGTAAAAAATTCGACAAGAGGGAGAGTCAAAAATAGGCAAAGATATAAAATATTTAAGGGAAAAACATGATCCACTGAACCACATGTGCTGACACTGGCATTCAAGAAAGAGCTAAAGCTATATAAAAAGGCCCCAACCCCCTGTCTTCTATCTCTGGTACGTAAGAATGGGATATTGTTTTGTAGAACAAGACCCCAAGGTCCCCATTAGAACATGAAGATATTTACAGCAGCGGCGTTTTCGCTATGGGATTGCATGCTTTTCTTGCAAATATTTAACTTATGCTTTTGTGAGTGACGGCACATGGCTTAAAGAAAACACTAGATCAAAGCTGATACTGGGGGGTAAATGCATTTTGTCCCAGACTACTGTTTTTAGAACATTTCCCGTTAAATGTGCCTATTACCACTACTCACTGTGACCAAGGAGACATTGTTTTTAATACTTAGTCTAGTGTGAAAGTGTATGCTGAAATAAAAGTATCCCAAATTATTGGAGTTTTTTGCTTATTGATTTAAGAAGATTAAAATTTGTTTTTCCTGTTAGTAAAAACGTAAGTTGAATTGTTCTAGGACATAAATTACTTGACCAGTGGAGGCTAGTCTGCCCTAACTATTCTATTGAGAGAGCACAGTCAAGGGTAGCGATCACAGAGTTGTGAGCTGTCCCCAGCCTACTTCCCTAGGTGGCTCACACTCCAGCCGGACAGCGTCCAAGCACCACATACCTGCATGGCCACACACCTGCTGGGCACCAACACAGGTAAAACCCATTTCAAGAAATGTGCTTTATATAAAACTTAATTTGCTGCAGAATTGCATTCCTTAATGGATAGGTTTTTCAGTATTGCTATTAGTAGAGGCTGGGAAATGTTTTAAAACACACAATATTACTTCAGATCCTGTTCTTGTTGATGAAAATTCCAAGAAGCATAGTTACTTCTAGATGGCATATGTGATTATCCAGGGGAAAAATACAAACACAATCTTAATAGGGTGTCAGTAAGATTACAGCATATCTCCTCTCAATGGCTAGGGAAGTGCACTGGCAAACAACTGGCCCCCCTTTGCCTGGGTTTCTTTCTCCCTTTCCAGGGCTGAAATACATTGAGTAGGAAATGGGACTCCATTGTTTCACTGCAACTTCTAATCAAATTTTTTTTATTTATTCATGTGGCATTAATAGTTGGATGTCATTCTGGATGGGACTGGACAGATTTGGAGTGGAAAGAACTTGAGAATGGACACATCCATCATCTAAAGGAGGTGGTCTAGACAGATCTGCAAGGTAGCTCCAGAAGGTGACATCGCAAGGTGGTATGCAACTGACATCAGAAGGAATCTCTTGGTAGGTAACAATGACAGGTAAGCCAGGTAGGCAGGTAGCTGGTGTTGGAGAGGTCCTTCAGTGGCTACCTCCATGGAAAGGTGGACTTCCAGAGGCAGGTGGATGGCAATAAAGGGAGGTTCTTTTAACAGGTAGCTGGGATCTAACCATGGACATGGAAGTTCAAGGGGCAAGACTCATGTATGAGTCAGGGTTCAACCAGAGAAAGAGAACCAGGGGGAGATATATATTAGGAGACGTATTGCAGGGAACTGGCTTGTGTGATTGTGGGTGTTGGCTAAGCGAGTCTGAAATCTTAGGGCAGGTCATCAGGAAGGGAAATTCCAGGCACAAGCCAAAGCTGCACTACCTGGGGAGAATTTCTTCTTCAGAAAAGCTTCACTCTGCCCTTAAGGCCTCTCAACTGATTGAATCAGGCCCACTCAGATTATCTAGGGTAATCTCCCTTGTTTAAAGCAGACGATTATGGACTTTAAGTACATCTACATAATGCCTTCACAGTAACGCCTAGATCAGCGTCTGGGTGAATAACTGGGGGCTATAGCTTAGCCAGAACTAATCATCACAACTCTTGTCTGGAGAACTAACAAGGCTTGGTGGGCTATCCCAGTCCTGGAGAAACAGCACAACAAAGGTAAAATAGGAAATAATGTAGGACTTTGACTAAGGCCATTAAGTGAAGGATGCAGTTACTGGAGCTAGGAAATGAAGATGTTAACTTGGTAGAAGAAAGAACCAAAACCAGATATCAAAACCAAGGAGACCAGCAACAAACCACTACAAAGCCGCTGGACTTCATAAATTCCCTGCCTCTAGGAAAGTCTGGTCCCTGAGTCTTCGTCTGTAGGTGTGGTTTACAAAGTACAATCTGTGGGGACCAGGAGACCTTTAGAAGTGGGACAGTAGTTCTGAACAGGGGCAATCCTGTGTCACTTCTCCCCACAAGGGCCATTTGGAGATATTTTTGGTTGTCACAAATTGAGGGAGGTGGGTGCTATTGGCATTTAATAGACCAGGGGTGCTGATGGAACTTTATACAGTGCACAGAATAGCCTCCACAGGAAAGAGTTATCCAGCCTCAAATGTCAAGGTTGAGAAACCCTAGAATGGAGTGATGAATATAGGTGGAATGTACTTGATATTCAGTGTAAATTAATTTGTAACTTTCACATTACTACTGACTATTTACAGAACTTATGCAGAAGAAGGAAGATAAAGAGAAAAGCAGCAGCAGCAGCTCTACATTTTCTCTGGAGGCAGCACACGGCATAGCGGAAAGAGCGTGAACGTAGAGGGAGAATCCTAAGTTCAAAGCCAACCGTGACAAACACCTTTCATGTGCACTTTGAGTAATATGCTTAATCTCAACATACTTATCTATAAGATAAGAAAACTAGCTATCCCATGGGATTATTGAGAGGATTGGTGATGTTACCAGATAAATGTTAGTTACATTTACCCCAAGAAAACATTTGGGCAGCTATGACCACAATCCAGTCAAGACAGGATAAGACTGTAAATTAAGCAATGACACTACTAAGGCTCAGAAGGGAGCTGATTTCGGAAACATTTCTTAGAATCTACAAGATTTGGTGACCCAGTGGATGCGGAAGAAAGGAAAAGAGGATCCATCCGAGGGTGACTCCCATGGATGGATGGTGTTACCATTAACAGAGATAGGAAATGCACAGACAGGACCCAGCTGATGGGGGAAGAGAATGAATTCAGTTTCAGACATGTAATGTCCTGGGTGCCTTCAGGACAGCTGGGTGGAGATCCAGGGGGAATATTAGTGGTTTACACGCCACTTTCACATGTGTTGTTCCATTTCAACTTTGATCCCATTTCATAGGCAAAACATTCGCTGACATAAATTGTACCAATGTTTTCTTAGGTCAGTCTCCCAAGGCCATAGAAATCAAAAACAAAAACAAACAAATGGGACCTAATCGAACTTACAAGCTTTTGCACAGCAAAGGAAACCAGAAACAAAACGAAAAGACAACCTACAGAATGGGAGAAAATATTTGCAAACATGCGACTGACAGGGGCTTCATTTCCAAAATATACAGACATCTCTTACAAGTCAACAACCAAAAAACAAACAACCCAAGTGAAAATGGGCAGAAGACCCAAATAGACATTTCTCCAAAGAAAAAATGCAAATGGCCAATAGGCACATGAAAAGGTGCTCAACATTGCTAATTATTAGAGAAAGGCAAATCAAATCTACAGTGAGGTGTCACCTCACACCAATTAGAATAGCCATCATTAAAAACTCTACAAATAACAAATGCTGGAGAGGATGTGGAGAAAAGGGAGCCCTCCTACACTGTTGGTGGGAATGTAAGTTGGTACAGACACTATGGAGAACAGTGTGAAGTTTCCTCAGAAACTAAAAACAGAATCACCATGTGATCCAGCAATCCCACTCCTGGGTCTATATCCAGACAAAACTCTCATCCACCCCTATGTTCACAGCAGCACTATCCACAACAGCCAAGACGTGGAAACAACTTTACTGTCCATTGACAGATGAATGGATAAAGAAGATGCGGTACACGTATACGATGGAATACTACTCAGCCATGAAAAAGAATGAAATGATGCCATTTGCAGCAACATGGATGGACCATACTAAGTGAAGTAAGTCAGAAAGAGAAAGACAAGTACCAGAAGATATCACTTATACGTGGAATCTAAAATGTGACACAAATGAACTTACCTACCAAACAGAAACAGAGTCACGGACATAGAGAACAGACTTGTGGTTGCCAAGGGGAAGAGGGTTGGAGGAAGGATGGAGTGCAAGGTTGGGGTCAGCAGATGTGAGCTTTTATATATAAAACGGATAAACAACAAGGTCCTACTGGAGAGCGCAGGGAACTATATTCAGTAATCTGTGAGAAACCATAATGGAAAGAATATTAAAGAAAGAATGTATATATATGTATAACTGAATCACTTTGCCATACAGCAGAAATTAATACAACACTGTAAGTCAACTATACTTCAATAAAATAAATTATGATAAACTTTGATCTCATAACAACCTGGTGAGAGGCAGGCTTTATAACCCATATTCCTTAGATGAGGAAACTGTGGCTCAGAGACGCTATAAGTGAATCACTCAAGAGCACAAAGACCATACAGGGTGGACGTCTGCCTTGACTCCAAATCTCAATAATAGGATTTAAAAGGGAAAATGCCCGGCGTGGCAAGTGGCAAATGAGTGGAGGGAAAAGGGTTTGCTTTTGGTGGTCTGTTTGTGCAGGGTTTCATCTGCTGTTGGGAAAAGGTGGAGCTTTCAGGAGGGCTCTGAGGATGGGGCAGCTCTGACAAGTCAGGACACACAGTATGGATCGCTGAGGTCCCTGTGAGTGGAATTTTTTATAGATCGTTAACCACACGAACTAAGGGGCTGAGAGAAACTTGAAACAAAAATATTAACAGGCACTGCCAATTCGAAAAAAAATTTGCAAAGAAGATAAGTCATCTGTGAAATGATAATGCAAATCAATGGAAAGATATGAATGAACAAATTTTGATTTACTCATAACTCTTTAGGAACACATTTACCGAGACACATTTTAATCTCGCAACATTGATGTTATTTCCTTCCAATAGCAGCTTTACACATGCTGTTCTGAGGAAGAGCTCTGAAAAGGCTGGGTTTTCAGAGGTTTGTTTTTCACAGTTGTCATGCTTCTCAAGACTTAATTTTGGCCGTGAGACACATATTCACAAGTGCACTAAAGAGACAAAGTTGGTTTTCAATTTAGATGTTCTAAATCTGAATTTCTGAAATTTTCATTTAAGCATTCCCCACTGTCTCTCTAGTTCTTAGGAGAAAAGCAGCCTTGGTGTCTCAGGTGTGTGGTCAGAGGACCTCTCTGTACTGGATAGAACTGGATTTTGAAGACTTCAAGTCCATCTTCAAAGAAGAGTGGACTGTATTTCTAATAATCTTCTGTATTCTTCTAATATCTTCACTTTTCCAGTTGACTGCATTTTGGGGGGTCAGAAGTCATTTTCATTTTACTGGTATATCATTCATTTCCTCTATGCTTTCGTATAACTGCCACAGTGTACTTTACATTCCTTTAATATTATTTTAATCCCATCCCTTCTGCATCCCTGGTTGTGCCTCTTTAATGTCTAACCTTCAACAGATGTGTTTTCTTCTTTCTCTTTTCTTGCTTTCCCTAATCAGGCTCTCTAGGGGTTTTTCTATTTTATGGGTCTTTTCAAGATTTAATTATATTTTTTATTCTTTTTGTTTCATTTCTCCAGCCCCAGTTTTTATCTTTATCAAAATTCTTTTAGGTTGTTTTTTCTTTGTACTTTGGTTCTTTCTAAATTTTTGTACTTTGCCTCTTTTTTAAATTCCTCCTCCCACTCTTCCTTCGTCTGTCCCTTTCTTTCTGCAGTCATTCCTGCATGCCTCTTTCTTTCCTTTCCTTTTTTCTTTTCTTTCCTTTATTTTCGTTTCATTTTCTTTTCTTTTCTTCTTTTCCTCTGATTATAGATGTTACTAGGTCGCAAATGTTTCATATGGGAATAGGGCCAAGACTTTTTTTGGGGGTGGGGCATCTTTTATAAATTGTCTTATAGTTCTAGTTATGACCAGAGAAAACTGCCTGTAAAATCTCAACTTTAAAAAATGTGTTAAAGGGCTTCCCTGGTGGCGCAGTGGTTGAGAGTCCGCCTGCCGATGCAGGGGACACGGCTTCGTGCCCCGGTCCGGGAAGATCTCACGTGCCGCGGAGCGGCTGGGCCCGTGAGCCATGGCCACTGAGCCTGCGCGTCCGGAGCCTGTGCTCCGCAATGGGAGAGGCCACAACAGTGAGAGGCCCACGTACCACAAAAAAAAAAAAAAGTGTTAAGGCTTTTTTTGTTGTTTGTATTTTTTTCTCAAAATACAAACTTCTGTAATTGCACTTTTGTAATTGTTATATATACACATACACACTACAATGTATATTTAGAAGTCTGTGTATATCTATTTCCTATTTCTCTCTTATACTGATTCCCTTTTCCTTTTTTGGAACACTGGCACCTTATCTTCTGGATGTCAGTTCCTATTCTCTTGTCTTTTTCCTCATGTTTTCACGTGTGTATGTTGGGTCTGGGTTTAAGATAAAAGCACTTTTCTTTAGGTCCTGCTAATTTAGATCTCAAGGCTGCCTTTCTTGTCTTCAATCGACCTACTGGATTTTTAAGTCACGAAATTCACGTGTGTTTTATGTTTTGCGTTGTCATCAGTTGGTTTTCTTGTTTTCGGTCCCGCGCTTGATTCACAATTACCCGTATTATTCCTCAGTTGCTCAAGTTGTAACCTATCTTCTCCAAGAGCTCTGTTGTCCTGGATGCTTTGTGGTGGTTGGCTGTTTTCTCTGGCTGCACATATCTCACCCCCTCTAACGTAGAGGAGTATGTGACTATTTGTTAATTTGGCAGCCCAGTGAAGTTTAGCTCGATAGTGGCTGTCCTTCAAGAGATGGAAGGTGGGACATTTCCTATCACGGTGCCTTGCAGCAGCCTCTGTTCCCACACGGCTGTGTTCCTATCTCCTTGCCTGGTGAGTGTGCCGTGGGCCCCTCCTTGGTTTGCTGGGATAAGGAAGACAATTTAACGTAATTTGTCTACATTCACTCTGCTCACATGGTGAGTCCCCCAGGCTGTGATCCATGCTCAGGGCATGCTGACAGTGGCATCCAGCCTCTCACCTGACCTCTGTGGAAGAAGACGCCAGCTCAGAGCCCCAAACCTTAATGATACCCACGTGTCCACAAGCCCAGCATCTGCTGGACACAGGAAAGACAGAGAAGCTGGCACTGAGAATTGAGAGAAGGTGAAACGTTACTACCTCCCAGAATCTGCTCTGTATGATGCTCTTGAAGACACACACAAAAGTCATCTCACAAGAAGAACTTTGGTTTGGGTTGATCTCTCTAACTATAAATTACCAGCACAACCAAGTTTTACTATATAAGTCCTGAAGTAGCATTGGGCAGATATAAATTATGACTTAAATATTTTTCCTAGAGTTAAAAGCAGCAAATAAAAAAATTATAAAATAATACTTTATTCATGTTAGTTTTCTCATTCCTAGAACAATGACCCGAGAGTCTCTATAAATATCCCAGGGTATTGGAAAAAAAAGGTTAGTGTTTTACAGTTCTACAGTTTTTATGGTATCTCAAAGCTTAATAAGAGCCGCCAGCTCTACGAAGACACTTTTAGGACACTTTAATTTAGCCAAATTGGTTGGTCTGATTTGTGTCATTTCAACTTAGGTCTCTTAGTTCCTAATGGCTAGAATGAATAGGAACAAAGAAACAAACAAACAAAAAATGTTTACTCCAGCAAAAAGTACATAAAAACTATTTTTTAAGAGAAGAGAAATCAACCGTCATCCAAAGGCAATATCTGTCTTCAACATTAAACTTTCGCATGTAACCACCCTCAATCTAGTTTTCTGAAGATCTACAAGAAATTCAGAGTCCAGATATTCAGGACAATAAAATAAAATCCACGCTATTCTGCAGGCCTACTTAACGCGTAACTCATTTTCTTGACGTTCAAAGTACTTTCATAATTCTTGAATAAGTTTATTCCAAAAGAACTTCTTGGCCAAAATGTTGCAACCAGTGTATCTAGAAAGATAGAACCTTAATTATCACTTCTGTGGGGCATAACTGAGAAAAACTATATGATGAATTTTTCAGTGCTGAGACAGGTATATAAGCCAAAGGTAACGGTAAATGTGTGTGAAATATTCCCAAGATACATAAATAAGAATAATTAGAAGCAAAGGTATTCAACTCTTTGGGCAGAAAAATAGCCTCCCAAGCGATTCTTTCCATTCTGAAGGCTGTTATCTTAAAATATTCTGTACTGCATATTCATAGAGTTATAGGAAGGACATTCGGTTTGGCAACAAATAGCTTGTGTCAAAATAATTCCACCTACTCCAAATTCCTTCCTGCTGGCTGCATATCCCCATATGGTGCTTCCGCCAGCCTCCCCAAATCCAGTCGTCCAAATTTGGACACATTTTTTCTCTCCTCTCTTTCCTCATAACTCATCCTTCCTCTAGCAGTCTCTCTAGTGATACTTCTATCTGGTCACTCAAGCTAGGAAAGTTGGAGACGCACCTCATCTTCCTGCGTTCCTTCATTCCAACCATACAGGACTGCTTGCCCGTCTCTGAATAGCCTCAGTTCCTAGATTTGCACATACCCTGGGTTGGTATCCTTGAATTCCCTAATCAGAATCAATAATTCTGCCCCCCACTGCTTCACAGATCCTTAACTATGTATTACATCCCCTTATTTCTGTCTATGTACATATTGGTCTTATGGGTTCATAAGCTGTCGTGTCCAGGGGTTTCCTCTGAATCATCTTATGATTGTCAAGGTCTAAGAGCCGGGTCTTCCATGAGTAACATAATAATCCACAAAAATGTGTGTTGACCCTAAACCTCTTATAATGGCACAAACATAGTGGGGGTTTTTTCTTCCTGAAATGCAGAATATTTGAATGAGAAGGCTAATTGTTCTGGCTTTTTAAAATAGAGGGGGAAGGTGACTTACATTTATTCATTATTCCCAAAGTGCCAGATGGGCCAGAAACCTGCTGTGTTGTTGTTGTTGTGGGTTTTTTTTGGCAGTAGTCTTGCACAGCTGTCACTGTTATCCCCACTTCATAGTTGCAGATACTGAGGTTCAGAGGTTAACTTGCCAAAGGTCAAATAACTAGTAAGTAAAGAAAGTGATTTTGAACTCACTTAACTTTGATGCTGAAGAGCATTGCTTTCCTACCACACTCCACAATCACGGATCCTGTGTTTGTCTCCTCGTGTATGAATTCTCCTATTTTTTTCTCTCCCTGGGGGGGGTGGTTAGGAGTCCCTGTGATTCACTGAACCTTTTTGTAATCCCCCTTTGTATTAGTTTCCTACTGCTGCTGTAACAAATTACCACTACTCTAGCGGCTAAAAACAACACAGATTTATTCTCTTACAGGTCTAAAGGTCAGAAGTCCAAATTGAGCTCTAGGGGGCTAAAATCAAGGTGTCAGAAAGGCTGATTCCTTCTGGGGGCTCAGGGGATATTCTGTTCCTTCCTCTTCAGGTTCCTGGAGGCTCCCTGCATCACTGCAGTCACTGCCTCTGTCATCACGCTCCCTTCCTGCCTTCGACTTTCTTGTTTCCCTCTTGTAAGAACGCTTGTGATTACATTGTGCCCACCCAGATAATCCAGGATAATCTCCTCATCTCTAGATTCTTAGCTGAACCACACCTGCCAAGGTCCTTTTGCCACATAAGGTAACATTTACAGATTCCAGGGAATTAGAGTACGGACATCTTTGGGGGTCATATTTCATTCTACCACAGCTTTATAATTGAAATAGGTATTAATAAAATAAGATCTTTCTTCAGTGTAGCGGCACAGGAAGCTAACTGGTCAACCATGGGGTTGAACCAGGAGTTTCCAACTCTGTAAGGCGCACAGTGTAACACAAAATTGAACTAACTGGCCACAAACAGAGACACTTGTTTAAACAGACACCTGAACCCTGGATAATTGTGAAATGTGAACCCAAGTACTACGGACTGTACAAAATTCAAAACCAACTTGATGCTACTCATGGCATATAAGTGGTCCCAAAAGGCCCCATACCCATTATGCTTTAGAAAATAAAACGTAGTTATTTAACCCACCTTGCTGTGTAGTGGTGCTTTTTGAATTTAAATAGATGTCCTGTGGTCAAAATTCCCCACATAACAGCTCACCTTTCCTGTAAGTACATGTATTGTGCTTCTAACTTTGTCTCCGAGCCGCATCTGAACGGTAAAATCGCGCTTTAACTCCCTTCCTTGTTAGCTTCTTCAGGTGAACTAATCATCGGAGCCACTCCTGTCACAGACTGGCAGTTAGAAGACTCAAATGTCAAGATGTTTTTATCAGTCGCATCAACAGTAACTTTCAGACTGAATAATTCTCTGCTTTATGTCAAATCTTTGGTGTGGATTATTTTTCCCTCCGTAAAACAGAAATGGCTCACGTGGTCATGCAAACTCCCTTGTCAGTGTTCACCCCTCTCATCTAGAATACCCTTCACCTGTTCGTGAAAAGATGACGGGACATATTATTCTGTTGCTGATGAATGAGCAGTAGCCTTGAGCAGCAAATATCCACCCTTGTGTGAAGCCAGCAGGCAACTGTAATAGAAATCCATTTTGCGGTTTGTGGAAAAAGACGTGTTTTCGAGCCCATCTACGTGTGTTTTCAAATTTCATACCAATACACATTCACTTCCTTCCTAGCTGTTCACTTGCTTCCTGGCATGTATCCCATTTCCACATGCAATTTCTTTACGAATTGAGGGGAGAAAGTAGGCAGGCATCTAGCTGTTTAGGAAAATGAGTTTATATATTTTGAATATGTGCCTTGCTGTGGAAGCAGGATAAAATGCATAGGTAGACATCTCAGAATACCAGCGGGGCATTATTGTTAAAGATAGATTGTAAAGAGTAATATTCTGCTCTATGCCTGCCAATCTGAGTTTCTATTACTTTTTTTTCTTTTTATTATTTAAATACAGCTCTGCTCCATAATCAGTAATATAATGACCTATCTAAAATGCCATATGTCATCAAGCTATTGGGCAGCGCAAACTTATTTAAGACCCATTATTTAGTGACAGCAGTTTATACTTGAATGAATAAACTTCATTATCTAGATGCTCAATTCCATGTGAATGAAGAGACAGAGCCCATTGATTTTGCTAGGGTCCTTCGCGGCCATGTAGGCGGCAGTCCATCAGCTTACAATTTCAGTGGCCTGCTGCTGTCTAGAAATAAAAAATCATTATCTGGAAACCTCTCAAACCAACAGAAATGTAATCAATTTTTTATCTGTGGTTAGGCACTAGAAGTCAGTGGTGGATTTTCTGTCCGCAATGCTCTCATCCTCTTGTTAAAATATTTAGGGAGCTCCCATGGGAAATAACTATAGCTAGACGGCACCTGTTCACATTAGGAAGTGAAAAATCGGCTCTTCGTATCCTGTTACCCACAAGCGCATCCTCGACTCATAGAGCCCCTTCCCCTGGGGGATTATGGGATACAGCTCCCCTCTCGTTCCTGAACACCATCCTCCTGCATTACTCAAACCATAGGGACCTACGACTTCAATCGCAAATATTATTTGAATTTAACATACAATTTTACGTCGCACATCTTTTTAAACTCCCATTCCGGTGGAGGCCATGCTAATTTGACATCAAGCTGTATTCCCAGTCGTGTTCTTTGGATGATTAGGAAAGAAGACGATTCTATATTGGAAAATACGATAGGAGTGCTCCCCGGACTGAGCACGTTTTAGGTAAGGAAATGTTACATTTGAGAAATTATTTCTTTTTCATTTTGTTTACTCAGTCATCCCCATTTATTGAGGACATGCTATTGTCTAAAACAGTCCAAGTGAAAAAAGAATTAAAAAATAAAATAAAATAAAATATTCCAAGTGGTGTGAAGACGAAAGAGTGATCTTCTCCCACGAGGAGGACTTAAGTTTATCTCGAGAGAGGGGAGAGACACCCTACAGATATAAGGCAGGGCAGAAAATCATAAATTGTCAGTAAGGAACTATCGGTTACCTGAGATGGGATAACTTCAGAGAAAGGAAGTGAATCAGAGAAGCCTTCTAAAAGAGGGGCGTTTGTGGTGAAATAAGTAAACGTGGAATAATTATTGACCGAGTCCCTACACTGTGTGTACGGCAGTAGTGGAGAAGAGAGTCCAGCAGGGGAGAAAGAACTTACATAAGACGTTACATTAAAGCTATGGTGTCTGTGAGGGAACACAGAGTTTGATGAGCACACAGAACCAGAGGCCCTAATGTAAGGATTCTCTACGTATGTGGTATTTATGTTGGGTGTGGACATAAATTTATGTCCACATGTGGTATTTATGTTGGGTGTGGACAGAACCAGAGGTGGAAGAGGTTGGTAATGGAGGACGGGAGGAAAGGATGGGCAGAATGAAGGTCCAGTTGGTCCCAAGACGCATGGACAGGAACGACTGCCATGATCATCGGAAACCTGGCTCCCTGGGGCTTAGCTGAATCACGGGCGTCATGACCAGACACAAGAATGTTCGGACGTGGAAAGCTGGGCTGAACGGGGAAAGTCAGCTCCTCATTACTGGTTACCAGCTACAGGCCAGGCCTTATATCAGGTTCTTGACATGCATTACCTCATTTAATCTACAATGGTTTTACTTTACAGATGAGGGAAATAAGGATTTAAAACGTTGAATGATTTCCCTAAAATTATACTGCAGGTATGTAATGGTTCCACTGGAAAAATTAGAAGTATCTGATTATAGAGTGGGTTATGGGAAGGAATTGGAATCTGAATCTGGATGGAGTCAGAAAAGAGAGATGTAAAGAGATTAGGGCTATTTTTTCCAAAGATGAAGAGCTGGATAGGTATAGAGTCAGGATTAGAAACTTCACCCAGATAATTTTACCTCGCCGTTAATGTCATCAGTGAAAACTGGAGAAAGGAAACCAGATGTGAAAAGATTTAAAAATGGAAACTTCTGACTCCCTATTGCTTGAGAATTAAGCACCAATTCCATCCATCTCCATAGCAGAGCTTCCCCGAGGGTCTGCTTTGAATGGATTACATATGCACAATGAGATATTTATCCTCTCAGCCATCAGAGTGGAGGGAACTGCATGGCTATTCTCCACACACACACACACACACACACACGCACACACACACACACGCACACACACACACGAAAAGTGTTTCTTTGTTTGCAAGGATCAATTGAACCTGAGAACACAGAACCTCTGAGGGAACCTCAGACCCAGAGCCAGTCTGGGGATCGGTGCGGGGGGCGGGGAATTTTCCCTGAGGACGTGGCCTTTCAGTTGTCCTTTGAATGAAGGCGGGGTGGGGGGGGGACTGGGGGCCACGGGGAGGGCTACAGAGGAGCCTCCTAGGCAGGGGACGGTGAGTTGAGTAAAATCCGTGCCAAGAGGCTTCCACTGCGGGGAGGGAAGGTAGCCAGTGTGCTCTGCCCTTCAAGGGGACAGTACAGTGGTGCTGAGTGGAGGTTAGAGGGGGCGAGGTTGGGAGCGGAAGCTTTGTGTGAAGGAGGAAAGGATTCAGGTCTTTACCTTAAGGTCAAGGGAAAGCCACTGAGTCCATGATGGCTTTTGTGGGGTGGGAGAACAGGGGTTGATACGATCAGACTTTGGTCCACAGATAACTGCAGAAGGCCGTAGCACAGGGAGAACCTGTAGCCGGCTACTGAAGGCCCAGGTTCAGGCGATGTCTGGCAGCAGAGCTGGAAGCATCTACTTTGGAAGATCCATAAGAGGCTGGCTGGGGGAGTCTGGGAGCATAAGCGAAGGACAAAATTCCAGCCGATTTTTGGATTAAAGTCGGGGTTGGGGAGTGGTGAGAAAAACCTCCCCAGAAGCATTGTCACCAGCTCCCCTGATATAGCCTGCCATCCATTTTTGACTTTTCTCACCCCGAAGTGCAGTAAAAGTGGTCTTAATTTGTTGCAACCACAGCCAACACTCTCCGTGTCTCTGCCTCTCCTGTATCTGTTTCAACCCCCCTGGAACTGCCTTTCCCGCTGTATCTGCATTTACAACGTTATTCTGCAAGTCCCAGATCAAGTGTCACTTCTTCCACGAAATCTTACCTAATTTGAAGCAATTTCCCCCTTCCTCTGTTCATATGTCTACCTCAACTTTAATGAGTTTGGGACACTGGTCTATGAAATTTCTTCTGAAGTTAGCAAAGTCTAATCAACAATGTTGGGCTGAATTACTTAATCCAGGACTGATCGGTTGTGTCGTCTGAGGTAAAAGCTGTCAAACATTACTTTAAGGTCATTATTTGGGGTAAATGGTAGTGTCTTAGGAAGGAGAGGGAGGCATGTGGGCAGAAACCTAAGAGGACACCTTTGCCCTTAGTCTAAACCTCAATTTCCAATATAAAGAAATACGTGAGGAAGGAACAGAAGCGGGATGAATTTTTGGTTGAATTAGCATCGCTTGCTTTGTAATTTTTTTGATGTTTGTGGTAAATGTGACGGAGGGAGTTGGATTCTGACTGGCAGGGACTGTCTTATAGACAGTTTGGTCTAGTAAATTAGCATGGATTACACACCTGGTGTTGTTCAACAGTTACAATCTGGGGCCAGATCATACAGTCACTGGTTTTGGTGATGGAAACTTGACAGTTTGGAATTCTTCCTAACACATATCCGTAATGATGAAATAAGGACGTATCACTCTTAATTCCTTGTATGCCAGTGTTATCAAAGAACGTCTATTCTAATGATATGCTCATCCAAACGGTTGAAATGTAACACCGTCCACTGTTAGATGAGAAAAGTAAAAGTAAACCCCCCGAAAATGGAGTAAACTGCCAGAAGGAATTAAAGTCATTTCTTTGACGTTGCTGTGTATTAAGCACACTTGCCTCTGTTAAGGATAAACTGAAGCAGATTACATTTTTAAGAGTTTATTTGAGCGCAAACAGATTCGAATAACACGGTGCCATGTGGTAAGTGGTTAGGAGGGCTCCACCCACAGGAAATGGGGCAAGACTCTTACAGAGAAGATGTGAAAGTAAAGCAAGGAAGTTACTCGATTGGCTGTAGCTTAAGCATTTGCCCTGTTTGGAAAAGATGAGGGGCTCCTCCTGACGAGCTGTCCTTAGGGTTTGAATTCTTGACCTTGAGGCATCTCAGGCTGAGGTCTGGGTTTGCTTATTAGGCTGCTGAGGTATTAGAGCCACCTGTGTCTAATGACTTCCTCATTTAATTAATTTAACACCATAGGATTCTGCAATCCAGCCCCTAATTCTGCAGAAAAGCCTAATTCAAAAAGATACGTGCACCTCAATGTTCATTGCAGCACCATTTACAACAGCCAAGACGTGGAAGCAACCTAAGTGTCCATTGACAGATGAACGGATAAATAAGATGTGGTACATATACACAAGGGAATATTACTCAGCCTTAAAAAGAATGAAATAATGCCATTTGCAGCAACATAGATGGACCTAGAGGTTATCAATCTAAGTGAAGAGGTTATCAATCTAAGTGAAGATATCATATGATATCACTTATATGTGGAATCCAAAAAGTGATACAAATGAACTTACGTACAAAACAGATATAGACTCACAGACATAGAAAACAAACTTATGGTTACCACAGGGGAAGAGGGGAGGGATAAATTAGAAACTTGGGATTAAAACATACACACTACTATATATCAATAGATAACCAACAAAATCCTACTATATGGCACAGAGAACTATACCCAATATCTTGTAATAATCTGTAATGGAAGTGAATGTAAAAAAAGATACATACACATATAATTGTACACCTGAAACTAACCCAACATTGTAAACCGACTATATTTCAAAAAATTAAAAAAAATAACACCTCCATGCTCCCTGCATAAAATGGAATTTGAAGCTCATAAATTATGCTTCTGTATCCTGGGGACCTTGGTGTTTTCTAAAAACAGAACTGTTGAGAGTTCAAATGATAAAAACGGATAGCTAAAACGCTTGACTACTCACAAAGGTAGAAACAGATGATTAAATGTGAAAGATGAAAAAAAATCAACAAAATGTCAGTGCTTTACTGACAATGCAGAGAGCCTGGGGGAAAAATACATCAAGACGGAGTCTCAAAAAAATAGCCACAGAGTTAAAGTCGTTTCATGGTTTTAATCATGGAAAAGTTGAAATGTACTTTCAAACTCAAATCTAGTTATGCAAAAAGAAACCGTTCCAACTTCTAATCTCAAGACCTCATTTTTTCCCTCCTCTCAGACTTTATTTCTTGGCTCTGAAAACTATGATCACGATAAGAAGTATTCTGTTACAGAGAGGCTTCTGCAGATACAACAGGCTTTATGGGCTAGAGGGGATTCCCGTGAGCGCAAAGTTATGGCAAAATCTTTATAGCCTGTGAGGTTACACAATTCTTTCCGTAACGTCCGAGCTGCAGACGTTTATATAACTTGTCCAGCTCCAGCTTCGTCCCAGAGTTCATCTGGAAGGAACACAAGGGCCATAATAGTACCCATTATAGCCGCTATTCTTCTCAATTGGAAAGGCACAGTGAAATCGTGGGGATAAAGCTGCGCCTTGATTGGCTGTTAAATTGCGATCAATGAAAAGTGTTTGTGCTATAATTTTACAACCAAGCAAGAACCAGCCATCCTAGTGGCAAGTCAGCATGTACATACCATCAAAACTAAAGTGTCTCACCTGGATAACTGAACTGAATTTTCTGGAAGACAACAGGGTACAATCGAAGGTACATTAAAAAAAAACAAAAAAAACCTGGGCATTTTTCTGCCTCCTGGTTAAAAAGAAGTAACATACGAACAAGGACAACATCCAAAGAAGGGTGACTTGTCTCTAAACTACAGCTGAGTTGCATCAAATTATAAAGGAAAACCCACATTCCTCTTTCCTTTCAATCTAACGGTAGGTGAAAATGACGAAGGGCCAGAGAGTAAGTATTTTAGCCTTTATGGATCTTAAGTGGTTGCTGTTGTTTTTACAGCCTTTTAAAAATGTAAAAACCAGGCGTACAAAAACAGGCCATGGGCTGGCCTCCTGGCTTCAGTCTGCAGACCCTGATTTATACGAGTGCTTACAGTTGTGAATTTTAATAAAAGTCTCTCCGTGCTCCTGTACACCACCTTTCCCCATCCACCTGGAGCTGGGATCTGAAGGGATCACTAGTGTTTAGACCAACACTTGAGCACAGTAGCCAGAGCTATGTGTGCGAAGCGTGGCTGGAAAATTAACAGAGGCAAGAGAGCTTTTCCTTTTGTGCACATCTGCGGACTTTCTTGGCTTTGCAGCATCTGTCTCTGTTTATCTCTGTCTCTCAGTCTCGTAAAGGGTCTTAGACAAAACAGACACAAAAAAGGATCTCTTCCCAAAAGCTCACAGGAAAGCTGAAGGCACTCCCTTCCAGACACACACACACACGCGCGCGCGCACACACACACACACACACACACACACACACACACACACACACACACTCTCACTACCTGATCACTCCTCATGACTGCGTGCCAAGCCAGCCCGTCTACTATGACAATTACCTTCTTGTCCAAAAAGGCATTATCGGAAGCTGTGCTTCATTGGAACCTTGAAATATTTCCTCTACCCTCTGAGCTGCCTCCCAACCCACCATCACAAAATTACTTGGATGCCTTGCTGTTATTTTCCCTTTGGTGGCAGTTAACACTGCAAGAGGCATCTCTGCAAAGAATTTGCCACATTCTGGAAATGCCATCTTGCTTTTAACATTCAAGGAACACACTTACGTTCTACTCATGATGATAAGAGCGTTCATAGGTAACATTCATTGAGTACCTACTATATGCAAGGCTCTGTTCTAAGCGCTTGATAGATATGACTCATTTAATCCTCACGGCAGCCCTAAGAGGTTAGCACCCCTAAGGTGCTACTACTGTTTCCTTTTGACAAAAAAAAAAAAAGAAAATGAAGGACCACAGTTACCTGAATTGTTCCCTCTGTGCCACATTATAGGTAACTCACTCTAAGTTCAAAGAAATGTCTTATTTCCCCCAAGTCCAAGCTACACTATGGTTGGGCTGGTGTTTTTGTATGATTGCTTCCAAAATGGTTTAGGCCATAAATTATTCAACTAGGGATCATGGTACAGGGTACATGGAATATACAGATATCCTGGGTACATCACTATACGGTCCTACAAACAGGCAGTTCCCATCGGAATCTAGTCCATACAGGTATTATTGCTGGTTTTAATAACTTAGTTGCCAACAATGAAAAATACGTGTATCTCACAGGACAATCTTAATCTCTGGCTCTTCTGGAAGCGTCAGATCTGGCAATCCCGTGCTTGCATCCTAGCAGAGCAATATTTGGCTCCGTCAACGGCCTTTATCCTGGGCAAGTGCGTTCCAGTTTGCCCGTCTCCACAGACCACTCCACTCAGTGGCCTTATCTGCCAGCTCCTGAGGGCTTTTGAATTTCCAAACTCCTAATAGACTTCTGATTCGTTCACCCAAATAGAGTGCATCGAGTTGTGATTCTTCTGGAAAATCTATAGACCTAGTCAAAGCATGCCGTGTTAGAGACTTATATCCTAGTAGTAAAATTTAATAACCTCCCCAAGCTTTTCTTTGTACTCATCCGTTATCATCCCAGGCATTTACCAGCTAAGGAAGCATTTGCAGTGTCTTAATGCGCTAAACTCCTTCCGTTCCTCTGCCGCTTCGAATAGCTGTGTCAGCTTTTTCACTGCTCACACGACCTAAGTAATATGTGTCTGTGGGTATTTTCTGGTATAGTTCATGGAAGTTTATAAAAATAATTGTCAGAAATGATCATGCTTTGATTAAATAAATATGCTATTGAGGAGTCAGGTACACAATTTAAATATGGCATGAATAATTTGTGAGCGTATCTGTCAACCTACTTCAATCGTTTAAACTGTAGATACATTCGTGGAAGGACCATCCTATTTTGCAAACTTGACAGCAATAGCTGTTTCCTGAATGTATTCAACATTAGTTTCTATATTGTTTTATGCCAATCACATTTACTGCAAACTGCTCATTACTTTATTGCTGAAAGTGGCAACATGTATTTATTTAGCTTTTTATTTTAGAATCAGCAGGCTATCACTTGCTTTATTAATCAGATCCAACCTTGAGGATTATAGCCAGTGGTTTCAAGTTTATCTAATTGCTGCTGCTCTAAAACTGAGAAATCAGTAATGCAGTTATACGGTCTCCCTTGAGGAATTATTGTTCCTAAGGATGTTACACTAGCTGCTAGGAAAAGAGAGGCTTCCAACATTTTATATATATATATATATATATATATATATAGTGTATATAGTGTATATATATATAGTGTATATATATATAGTGTATATATATATAGTGTATCTATATATAATATATATATATATATTTTTCTATTGAAAATAGTGCCTAACTGGCTTTCTAAATCCTGTTTTAGGGGTTACCCTGTAAAAAGAAAAAGCTGAGCTTTCTGCATCCTATCTTTTTGTGATTCTTACAATTTAGAAAGGTTTTCTTTTCTTGTATTTCCAGGGAGCTCCCCAGCAGGCACTGTTACATTTGCTATAATATTAAAATTACATTTGTTAACTCACACAGCATAGTTTTTATTAGCCCAACAGAAAAGTCAATATTTCTAATTGGTTGCCCCTGGGTTTATGCTAGTTTTGATGTATAATAACAGCCCAACGATACAGCAGGATATATACAAACCCAGACCTATGAAGAAGGGAAAAGAAAGTCAAAATAATAAAAACAAAAATGACTTGGGAACCAGAATGTGAAGCAATGTGAAACAACGGAGTTTTATCAGCCTGAACTGACTTTGGGAAAGGACTGCACCTCAAAACATTTAGAATTCAGAAGAGAAGGTGGGCGTTTGTGTCTTCTTTCCCTGTGCAACTCCCAAGGGTCTTTTCCCAAACACTGTGACACCATCCCATGACACTATCCAGTCCTGGGGGAAGTCAAACAAGCTGGGTTCCAACTCAGCTTCAGCTCTGATAGGACTCAACTTGCTGCTCTTTGCTGTGTCTCAGTTTCCTCGTTTATAAAATGGGGGGTTGATTAAGACTTTGCTCTCATACTATCCGCTCCTGAGTTCTAGAATTCTGATTCCTAAGAGCAAAAAAACAAAACTCTGTACAGACTCCCATTTTCATATATGCTTTAACATATTCTTTTCAAGAGAGGAAAGAAAACGGAAAAGAAAGAGAATAAATAGCAGTAACAGAGAACAGTGAGAGTTACTGAAAAATGGAGCTTCTATTCTATTTCCCTTACTTTCTTTGTGAACCATAAAAGTCACCTCGAGGAAATACAGAGAGAACACTGGTTCTAAATTTATCCCCAAAGTCACAAAACATAGATACGTTTATTGCCTCGTAGCTCTGCCTCTTATCAACATATTATCAAGGCTACCCTACGGTTATGCCCGAGAGAAGCTCCCATGTTAGCAAATAATACACGGCAACAGCAGAGCGTTCACCTGCATCCTCAGTCTTACTAGTGAGACTTCATTAAAAATAAGTGGTCACTGCAAAGCCTACGGCCACGAGTTGAAAACACATATCCAGACACTGCAGATACAGTGTGTCTTCTTTCTTTCTCGTTCCCAGTTTCTTCTACAGATTTTACTTGCGAACGCCTAGGCAAATAAACACAAGGTTGCAACTTGCTGTATATACGATGATGGGGGAAACACGGTGGTGAGTGCCCGGGTTAAACCTATACTTACAGATGTGAATATGTTTTGCTCAAGGACCAAATTCGTCACGCCAGTAGAGTCTAACATACTGAGTCAGAAATCACCAACAACGGGAGGAGAAGGAAAGGAAGGAAGGGGAGGTGGGTGGGCTTGGAGGAAAGGGCAGGGAGATGCTGGCCTCAGCAGCCGGGTCTGGAGAACAGGACTCCTCTGTTCTCCTGGGGTGTCCTTTTGTCCCCAGGCACTCAGCCCTTTTGTCTTTCCTGCAGTTCAACACTGTGAAAGGAACGTTGTGGTGACAATGGGGTCACCTCAGCAGCCAGTAAGCTCCACAGAATTCTTTTAGGATTGGGAGGAAAAGGGAGCAGTAAAAAAAAGAAGAAGAAAAGATAAAAACAGAATCCTACAAAGAACAGAGGGAACAGAGTTTGAGATCATAAAAGCCGTAACCCCGGGCACTATGTGGGCCCTGGGGTGGGGGGGGGGAGGGACTGCGTCCAGCTCATGCAGGGAGACAGCTGCGAAGTGGCAGTGCCCCCAACTGTCCCCAGGATGGACCAGTGGCCCGTGGGACTCCTCCTTCCAACGTCTACCTAAAATAAACCAACGCCCCCAACTAAAGCAGCATGACTTCCCACCATGACTCACCGAGATTACAGAGGGCAGTTTCCATGCTTGCGCTTACCTGATGTAAAAGTGCCTTAAGATTTAAAAGTGGATTCCTCTCTCTGGGTAAGGCTCAGTGGAGGGGCTCTACAGTAATGAAGGACAAATGCCTCAGCTGCGGCTGTCCCCTTACATCCAACATCGCCGCTCTAGAAAGCTCCAAACTGCTCATTTTCTTGTTGTCAAATCTGCTCGCACCCTGCACCCCGGCTGCGTCCTATTTGAACCCATTGCTTGCCCCTCCTAGTCGAGTCATCAGGTAATAATCCAGTTGACTTACTGCTACCTGTGTCACCACACACTTCTAACGCAGGAGTTCATCTCCTTTCTTCCAGCTCACCACAGTAGCCACCTGCGCTGTTCCCTCTGCCCAGAAGCTCTTCAGGTCCACCTACACACGCTGAAGTCCCGTACGAGTTTCAAGGGCCTCCTCAAACACTATCGCACCCATTACTCCTGCTCAAGCCCCAGCAGAAAGTAACCATTCTCCCACTGACCTCTACACAGTTTCCTGTGTCCCTTTCCTGCAGTGTTTCGCTCTTTCTACCTTGCATTGTGGTATTTATGAATGTGCCCTCCAGCGAGGAGAGGGCTTCTGTCTGATTCGTGTGTTGTATTTCCTTTGCTTGGGTCCTGGACCCTGTGACTGTCTAATCCATTTCTGATGCATTCAGAAAGGTATGACTTTCTAGGAAGCATAATTATAGAAATGATTGACTATAAGCAGTATATGTGACAAGGAACTAAGTACTGCTTTTTGTTTGTTTGTTTGTTTGTTTTGCGGTAGGCGGGCCTCTCACTGTTGTGGCCTCTCCCGTTGCGGAGCACAGGCTCCGGACGCGCAGGCTCAGCGGCCATGGCTCACGGGCCCAGCCGCTCCGCAGCATGTGGGATCCTCCCGGACTGGGGCACGAACCCGTGTCCCCGCATCGGCAGGCGGACTCTCAACCACTGTGCCACCAGGGAAGCCCACTACTGTTTTTAATAGTAACATATTCCTACTACTTGATTCTTTGTATTTTTAAATTTTTAATTTATTTTATTTTTGGATGAGTTGGGTCTTCATTGCAGAGCGTGGGCTTTCTCTAGTTGTAGCGAGCGGGGGCTACTCTTCGTTGCGGTGCACAGGCTTCTCATTGCAGTGGCTTCTCTTGTTGCGGAGCACAGGCTCTAGGCGCACAGGCTCAGTAGTTGTGGCTCGTGGGCTCAGTAGTTGTGGCTCGTGGGCTCTAGAGCGCAGGCTCAGTAGCTGTGGCGCACGGGCTTAGTTGCACTGCAGCACGTGGGATCTTCCTGGACCAGGGCTTGAACCCGTGTCCCCTGCATTTGCAGGTGGATTCTTAACCACTGTGCCACCAGGGAAGTCCCTTGATTCTTTCTCTGTTGCTGGCATCTGCATCTCTCTGTCACCCATGATGACAGTAGCCATTTCTGACGCCTCTTGTTTTTCTCACAGCCCATCTCCAGTCAATTACCAAATACTCCCGATTGCACTCCATCCCCTTTCCTTCCCATATTCAGACCTCTGCTGTCTTTCATCTTGGTGCGACAAGGACCTTCTGCTGGGTCTCCCAGCTTCTATGCTTTGCTCAGTGGATTCTTCCTCTGCGTAGGTACCAAAGTGATCTCTCTAAAACACGCACCTCGCCCCGGTCATCTCCAGGTCATACTTCTCCGTGGTTTCCCACCACCTGAAGGTATTTTCACGTGGCCTTTAATACCGGCTTCGACTGGCACCTTGTCTGTCTCTCCAGGCTCACCTCCGATTTCTACTCTTTTCCGTGTTCCAGGCTGTTTATTACCTTGACAACTTTCTCACAGCTTCCCCTCTGTTCTGAATGCCTGACAACACACGGGCTACGTGTGGCTGCCGTCTATTCGTTCCTTAAGCGTCTTCTCTTCTACAAAGCTACTCCTGCACACCTCCTCTTCTCCACTCCTTGAGGTTCTAGACTCCTGTAAGGTCCTCTCATAAAGACCTCCCTGCACGTGTCTCCATTTACCCCATTTATTATAATTACCTGCTTGGAAGCCAGTCTCCGAGCTCTCTGAGGATACACTCATGCCTTTAAGACTGTGTGCAGTGCCTATTACATAATAAGTGCTCAGTAAAGGCTTGCTGCCTGGATGTTAATAGGATATTATATGAATATAAACCACCTAAACAGTGGTGATAAAACACGAGTTTCACCGTTCGGAGCCAGCAAAAGCTAATAACCCGAACCTAACAAAGTTAACGAGCGGATTAAATTAGTCTGGGTCAAACCAGCCTCCCTGAGGCTATTGGAGTCAGAAGCATGTGTGGGAGTGGCAGGTAGACAGGGAGAGCAGAGACGGAAAAGGCAGACGGGGGCCAGCTTGTCCTTACCAAAGGATTTAAACGGGAAGGGACACGGTAGGTTGGCATTGTACTCAGATTGCTCTGGTAGCAGTTTGGAAGATGAACCTAAAGGAGAAAGAGGACTTCCCTGGTGGTCCAGCAGTTAAGACTCCGTGCTTCCAATGCAGGGGCCATGGGTTCGATCCCTGGTCAGGGAACTAAGATCCTGCATGCCACGTGACCAAAAGAAAACTGCATAAATAATGTAAAATAAATAAAGGGGAAAGACTAGGGGCAGACAGATCCATCGGGAGCTGGAAGCAGCATCAAAGTGAGCAATGGTGAACGCCATGATTAGAGGAGTGATGGTCCGGATGGGGTTGAGAAATATTTAGCGGTAAAAGTGATCATACTTCTTGACTGGAGAGATGCAGTATTTATTTATTTAGCTGTCTGTTTGGTCGTTTGTGTATTGTTTGTCTTCTGACTTATCAGTCGAGGAAACATTAGTTTCTACCATTGACGCGACCAAGACGCATCAGCCACTTGGGGATGGCTCAGTAACTCAGTAAGGGGCATCGACCCTCCCTTCCCCCCCACCCCCACCCCTGCCCTCCTGGAGAGTTCGGATGCAACACATCACACAACTTCTCATTTGGGACAAAGTGAACATTGAAAGACGGAACCAACAGTGAGCATGCAAGTAATGACTCTCTGCCTACAGAAACTACCAGGATAACCAACTACACAAGGAATGACAGGTTATTGTTGGGTTTTGTTTAGGCGTTAACTTTAGAACAGTTTGCAACCCCAAGTCCCTTGCAAACTGGCGATCGCATTTCTTCCGTGGATCCCTGCGTGATGTACTTGAGATGTGGGGTGAGGATATAAGGAGCGTGGCCTGTGAAGAGCTGCCTCAGGTGCCGAGAACCACCACTTGCAAATCACTGCGCATGAGGTTAGGTTTCGGTTCCTAAATGGAACCTTCTTATATCCACTACATTTTCTTCATCATTTCTTTTCCTAGCATCCTAAACAGAGCTAGAACATTCTTCACAATAACACACCAATAAAGAAGGGAAGTCCCACTTTGGCATTTATTTTGAGGGTAACTAAAAACCTCTGACTCACAGTGTGTCACATAGAGGGCCGACGGGCTGTGGAATGAGGGTGTCGTTACGTTTATTTTTGATGCCGCTTTTGCACTTCCATGAAAATGAATCAAAATGTTTTTGGACGTTGCCAGGTGTTATTAGTGCGGAAACACTAAAACAATAGGAGGTATATGAAGTAACAAAAAAGGACTATGGGACCAGCCCTGATCATAATCGAAATAATGGGAAATACAATGGAACAAATGAACTGAAAACACGGAAGATTCTCAACAGTATTTCAATTGAAAGAGGCAACTATTACATTTTCTAAAATGACGTGAGCTTTCCCTGACTCAGATCCTAATGCAAGCACAGCATTTTCCTCTTTGTATGTGTCGGAAAGCCAGCCCTTTTGAGAGTTAGAATAGCTTTCAAGACTCCTGATTTAAATTTCAAACTTTTGATCATAGCTGGGGAGCAAAGGTTTTCATATTGGAATTAGAAATTGAGTTCTTTAGCTCTACACCAAGTGATAATATTAAGCAGTTTTGTATCCCCCATGCAAGCCAAGTTCCCCACTGTGCCTTCAGAGCCACAGTGAATCAACCGTGTTTGGATTCGCTTATCAGGAAGAGACATTTAGAAAGACAATGCACTTGTCCTGCAAGACTGAGAGGCCTGATGCTTTTAGATAGGCCTGTGGAGAGCTGCAAAATGGGCCCGAAAATCAGGCAGACACGGTCGCTTAACAAGCTCCAGTGTGCTCTGTGGGCTCTGCGAGGCTGCGGTGTCCTCCACGGGGCCGCTGATGGCAGCCATCGTAATTAGAGCGCATGAATCAAAAACACCAGGTGAAGATCTCGCCTCAGAAGAAAGAAAAGGCAGATGGAGGGAATTACCGTGCCCTCTGACTATTAAGGCTTTCATGTAGCTGGATCGCTGGCCTGCCCTGGCTGCATGCGTGTCTGTAGGGCAGTTGACAGAAGCCTAGCCCTTCCTCCAACAAACTTCAAAGTGGCAAAGGGAGCAGAAAATCTCTTCCTTGTCAATTCACCGGAAAAGCTCCGCCTTTCTGGCAACATTTGGTAAAACAGGTTAACGGTGTTGTCTTCAATTTATTTTTATTTTTATTTTTGGTGTGGGAAAGGACTTGGCGATCTTTTCACAAGAAGAAAACCTCTATAATCTTAAGAGACACGACCTTGAAAGAGATTTGCTGAACTTTAATACGACTGGATTTTTTCCAACCTGGATGGGCTCTTGATTTTAAAATCTGCCTAACAAAAGCTCTGCCAGGAAAGCTGTTATCATAAAGATGCTTCTCAATAGAGAGAACTGGGTTAATTGCAAGCTCTCCGGTAAAATAAAGGAGGGTTTTGAAAACAAGTACAAAATTAACAAAATGTAGCACATTGCTCTTAGGGAAAAAAACCATGAGAGAGAAACATTTGAAATGGCAAGATGTCTAACATAAATAGATGTTATAAAACTGGTTGGAAGAGGCTATAAGGGATTTCGGATTACTCATAAACAATTGTCCATCTGACCTTTATGTGAATACAAAAACCCATTAGCAACCAAATTTTCAAACATAATTGTAGACTAAAGTATACGCATTTTTCCCCTATCAATTTATGTTGGCGGGATCTAGTTTAATGATACAGTCTAGCCTTATTTATGTTTTTAAATCTTCTTTTCCACTGTATTGCTTTTGAGATTCAGTAAACATAATTCGCAGTGAAGAGCTGAACAGTAAACTGTGAATTTGCTGCGAGGATTCCCTTTTGGCACTACATGACTTCAATGGAAATTTAAGTTCAATTTTGGAACCAAAATAAAACCTTCAAAATACACGAGAATTTTTGTTTCCCTATTTATTAGTAGTGACACTGTTCTTCTTCTAACAAAAGGTCATCTTAAGGGTAGTCCCCTGACTTGCACAATTGTAAGAGAAAAATCACACCGTAGTGTTCTATGACTTACATGATCACATCATTTAATGTAAAACTGTGTGAATGATTTCAGATTATTTTGAAAGCATGACTTTATATGTGACTGTGTTTAATATACGTAAGCCAAAATGTAGTAGGCAACACTGCCCAGAAACACTGTTACCATATAGACTAATCAAGATCTTTACGGAATCCATCTAAGAAATTGCAGAGGCAATTGCATTTCTGTCCACGTGTTCCAAGAGTGGCAGGCCCTGGAGGACACACGCCTCAACGTGGCCTAGTAAGTAAATGAATATTCTCGAGACTCCACAGAGCCGAGCAAACACACAACGCTGCCCGTCGCCTGCTTTTATTTCAGTACTAGTCAGACTAGACATTTCTCTGTCTGATCTGAGCTTCATTTGGAAGCAATTAACTCTTTTATATTAGATATAATAAGGGTCTCTAGTGCATGGACCACATTGGCCTGCATCAGCTGTTTAAGGCTTAATTGAGTAAAATTGCATTCACACTCAATGTAGCTCCAAAAGATAACCAATTCCTATTGATCAATGGCGTTTCCTCTCTCATCTCTTGAAGTGTATCAGGCAGGCAAAGAGAGCTGGGGGTAAAACGCAGGCCAAAATTACTAACCACTCTTACTTTTATTTTACGTTCTTAAAGTATATTCAGTGATTTCTAAAAAATCAAAGCAATTGATAATCGGAATCAGCATAGGTTCCCCCAACATAATCATGGAGATCCTAATGGTAGAAACTTGTCAATGTGAAAAATCAAGGTATCCGGCAAAGCCTAGCAAAATCATCTTGGTGACAACACGGAGGAAATGTAGTTGGGCAAAGAAATGGTGAAGGTGAATTCGGAATCGTGCCAGTGACCAAACTCCAAACCAGGTTTAGTGACTGTTCAGTACATCCACTTATGGGGAGGAGTCCACAGCCGATTCATGTCCTCTGTCTTCAGCCCTTCCTGTTTGAGGGTTTATCAAAAATTTGGTAGAAAACATAGTTGGTATCACGCTTATTCAATATCCCTCAACCACAGAAACAACTGTCTATGGTAAGCAGGGGAAAACTGTTCCAGAAAATAATTTAACAAGAGTTTTTGTAGAGGAAAACTCAAAGGTTTAAGAAAATGTTATGTTTAACATAATCAGGGTGATGTGCTGCCGCAGAAGCTCACGTGACCTTCACTGTCCTGACTGAAGCTCAATGTCAAGAGCGAGGAAAGCCACGGTCCTCCGTGGTGAAGCCAACCCTCTGCCCCGTCTCCTCCCACAGCTGACAGGGCTTAGTCCAGAGGATGGAGGGACAGGTGGGGCTTATGACCTCAGCTGAAGGGCTTGAAGATTTTTAGCACATAGTAGGTGACTATAAACAAAATCACAGGGACGCTTTGAGACTAAAATCAACAAGTTAGAGTTAAGTGGAGGCAGATTTGGGTTTAACTGAGATAATTTTTTTTTTTTCTTTTTTTTTGGCCGTATGCGGGCCTCTCACTGTTGTGGGCTCTCCCGTTGCGGAGCACAGGCTCCGGACGCGCAGGCTCGGCGGGCATGGCTCACGGGCCCAACTGCTCCGTGGCATCTTCCCGGACCGGGGCACGAACCCGCATCCCCCGCATCAGCAGGTGGACTCTCAACCACTGCGCCACCAGGGAAGCCCTGAGATAATTTTTTAAGAATCAGAATTGTCCTAAATCCTCATGAACCACTGAGATTCACGCCAAGGAAAGAGAGGCTCGTTGACAATGTATTTGTTGAGGATACAGCAGAGGAGATTCAATCTGGGCCTTGGCTAGGACACACCCCAAATGCCCCTTAAAATGGAACATTATAGTTATCATCCAGTGTCATGATTCTTCAAAGTACTTTGAAAAGTTAAAGAGGTAGCAGTTATAATCAAGATTTAAATGATAGAAATAAAATCTACTAGAAACCATTCACTAATATTAACACAAGACTTCACTTTACCAATGCAGAGACCATGCTTCATGGTCTCAGCTAAGTATAAATCACTAATTCATTCAGTCCTGGTAGGATGGAGAGATGAGCAATTCCAGGTTAAGAGATCTAATCCCAACAGTCTAAAACCCTGTGACCTAGAGGAGGAGGTAGTTTCCATTTGTGAGGGCTCTCATACAGAATTTATGTATGAGAAGGGTGGACCAGATGGCCTTTAAGATAGATTTCAACTCTCATTTCTATAAATTTATAAATAGGCCTGTCCTAAGTGATAGCTGAACTCTTGATATCCACTGTAGCAAATAACTAATAGGATTCTGGGATGTAGAAACAGGAGCATGTTCTACAAAGCAACGGCTTTCACTGTACTGTTACTGGTTATGTCCTTAAGAGTTCCATGATTGACTTGGAACAACACTAAGTAAAGTGAAGTACATAATTTTGAAGCTATCTGATGTCGAAGCGAAACAAGGAAATACTTTTGGGCTAAGGAGTTTCTGAGGAAAGGCTGAGGAGCTGAGATTTAACCTGAAGAAGCAAAGTCTGGGTGAGTGCTTTACGACAATAATCGGGTGCTCCCCGTAAATCATGTGGGTGCTGGTGAGCAGATGTTTTCCGTGTTGGATGAGAGCAGAACAAAAGGAAAGGATTTAGAGTAAAGTGGAAGCAATTTCTTTTTGGACGCCCTGTGTCCCTAAGTGTCTTTGAGATAATGAAATATGTTACCAGGGAATGTTCACTAATCTACTTATCGTAGGTTTTAAGAAAAATTGCAGGGCATTCTGTGCCAGATGTAAGTGCAGTGCTAGGTGACCTCATGATACTTTCTACTGTATAATAAGGTGAAAAAAAATGTGTATATAATAAGGTGAAAACTCCAGATGACATCCGGAGTCCAAAGGAGGTCCGTCTTGAAAAATAACCAAGGTTCACGGTACACTGGCTAACGCTGCTGTCATTCCATTTGGTTTTTCAAAAATATATTCTTCAGGACATTCGTTGGCTAATTCTAGTATCTGAGAAATGAGTTGCTCTCCTAAACGTCAGAACTGAGTATATTTTCACTGAGGTTGAAAACCCAGGAATTACAGGGATAAAATTCCTCAATGAATTTATACTGCATGACTTTGCTTCTGCATGAACTTACACACTAAGAACTTCTTGAAAATTATGTCCTTCTCCTCACATATTTAGGAAAGGAACTAGAGTGATATCACTTCTTTTTCTCCTATTAGCTCTTATGGTTTAACAAAGGTTTTCTGTTTTTAAAATTATTATTTAGTATAATCATATCATAAATTACTTTCTTTGCATAATACCTGCAGCCCAGTAGGCATTATGCCATTTACTTAATTAATGTGATCTTAAAGAAAACTCAGTGCCTATGTAAAAAGGTCCACTACGTTTGAATGTTGGGTATCCTTCCCTGTCTTAAAGAACACAGAGAAATTGTTTCAGAACCATGTTTTGGGCGGAACGGATGTTTGGGGCAGGAACAGGTTTTGACTAAGGCCAGTGAAGCAGCTCTCCAAATTGAGAGAACAGTTTGGTAGCGATTCTCCCTGCTGTGCACCGAAGTTTTGCCTTGAAAATGGGATCCTTGAGATCGGCAGCTTGGGTGCGGCCGGGAACTTATTAGAAATGCAGAATCTCAGACCCACTGAAATAAAATCCACATTTAAAAAGGCCACGCGGTTGACTGGTTTGCACATTTAAGTTTTAAAAGGGTTATGATAAAAGATTCTTGGGAGCGGAAGAGGGTTGTTTCCCAAAGAAGAGCAGAGACGCAGTGTGCCTCTACTGGGCATCTCTGGGGAGGAGAATGCAGGCTGTATTTATCCACATGAGGCACTGACACCTTCCCATCATTGACACTGGTCCCCTCCGATAGTGAATCTCACGTGAGAGCGTCTATTGTACTTAGGCTACACCTTGACCAAGTTCGCTTGTCTTCACTTCCTGGGAATCACTGGCCTTGAGAATATAGTCCAAATTACGTATGATATATAACATTTAGTGATTACTTTTCCAGTTGCATCACCTATCACATTTTGACTATCTTCTTTTCACCCATACACCCTCACTCTTACAAGATGACTCGACATTTTCTGCATTTCTCATCTATGTGCCTGTCTCATGTCTCTTCTCATCGTGGAACCCCTTTCTTCCTCTCTGTTTCTGTAGAAATTCTTCACATCTTTAAAGCCACACGTTAAAGCTGATTTGCCACCACAGAGCTCTTCCTAATGAGAACTGGTCGCAACCTACCAGGCATGCCCCTAACATACCGCTCTCTACCTGTGCAGTGCGTAAGAGCTGTGAAGCTCCAGGCACCTGGATCGAGCCCTTACTCCTTCCTTACTGGTTCTTTGATGTTGGCCAAGATTCTTAACTGGATCCTTAGTTTCATCGTCTGTTAAATAGTGATAACAATACTATCTTCTTCATAGGATTACCATGAAGATTAGAAGAAATAATGCTTATAAACTGTTGATACAGCGCTTGGGAAACAGTAAGTTCTTAACAGGTAGTTTCTATTAATTGTAATAAGCATAGTCTCAAAAGGCAATGCGCTGACATACGGTCAGAGAGTGTTTCCGGGGATATGTGTGTGTCTTTTCTATGACACTAGATTATATATTTCTTGAATGCAATGATGAGAACATATCCTTCTTTGTACTTCCTCATCCTTAAGATAGTTCTGGCAAGTGTTAGTCTTACCACAGTTAATTGCATCAAATCACAATTTGTTTTTCAATCATAATTAAGCCAACTTTTTTGTTTTTGAAAATATTATGAATAGTCACCACTCTCCGTAAATTATTTTTTAATTTACGTAACCTCTCAACCTTCTCGTCTACATGGGAATTTTTAAAACCTTTCCTCAAAAATCTTTTCTCTAAATAGCAAAATCATGCATATGAATCTTCCCTCCAAGATCTTCCGAAACGCTCAAGTTGCATATCCAAGAATTAGATTTTATCTAATCTCACTCTCTTTGGGCGCTGCCACTAAGGGGTCCAATGTGTCTCATGGCTAATTAATGCGACTGCATTTTCGTTTCCCAAAATTGTACCATGTTGCTGACGCACAAACAGACGGCACGTTTTCCCTTAACTTAGGCTCTATAAATTTAATAGATATTGGCTAGCTCAAGAATTATGACTAAACTCTTCCAGAAATGGGTATAGTAGATGACTAAATAAGAACCAGAAATGCACACCTCCTCCCATAAATTATGTGACTAATAGTACATGTTGACTGTATTTCATTGCCCCAAACCACTGATAATTGAAATAAAGTCTAATGAATTAGATATTAGAGGCCATACAGAAATGATTTGAGCCAATTCAACAATTTTTCTTCTCTTTTGCGGTACGTGGGCCTCTCACTGTTGTGGCCTTTCCCGTTGCGGAGCACAGGCTCCGGACGTGCAGGCTCAGTAGCCACGGCTCACGGGCCCAGTCGCTCCGCGGCATGTGGGATCTTCCCGGACCGGGGCACGAACCCGTGTCCCGTGCATCGGCAGGCGGACTCTCAACCACTGCGCCACCAGGGAAGCCCCGATATTTAACATTTTAATCCGTGGAAGAATTATTAGATTTTAGGCTCAGAAAATGTTTTAATAATAAATATTTATATTTATTAAATAAATAATAAATAAATAAAAATAAATGTTTTAATAATAACAGATAATGTTCATTAAATGCTAAAGAGCCTAAATGTTTAGCCCTATGAGGGAGAAGCTATCACTATAATTTCCATTTTTCAGATGATAACACTGAGGTTTAGAGAGGTAAAGAAAGTGCCCATGGTTACATACATAGGAAGTGGCTTAGCCAGGATAAAACCTAGATGGTGTGAGTCTAAAGTCTAAATTTGAAATACAATAATCTCTCCTTTGTATGTGAAAACTGAAACCCAAAGTATTTAATACCCAAGTTTATATAATTTGTTAGTGACGGACTAAAGCTTAATTTAAGTCCTGTGACTACCAGCCCTAGGCTTTTTCCAGGAGATTCTTCACAAGAGTTGAGTTAGATTGTTTGCATTATTGTCTTTTAAAGATAATGAGTGAAAAGCTGTGACTTAAATGAACTCCTCAAACTGGTGGCTATTCTATAAAATACAAACCATTATCAATTTCATAATGAAATCCATATATCAAAGCGCTTAGTTAAGTACCCCTTGTTAAAATAGGAAAAAAGCACTTGAGAAACATGAACTAAGTTATAATGAAGGTCATTTTCTCGAAAGCTTTCAAATATTCACAACGAAACAAAATTTCTAAGCCATGATTTTCAAAAAGGAAGGAAATGGAAACAAAGTACATGAGAGAGATGGCAAGATGGGTCTCGTCTTCTTCAGACATTGTATGTTTTCATGTTGTTCTTATATTTTAATTGCCTATAAGACTGTGGAAACATCTATGCCCATAAATATTTTATGTCTCCTGCTATCACATCATAATAAATCATTTGATGTTTGTGTCTTTGATAGGAATGTTGCCAATGCAATAAAAGCATTCTTATATCTTTTGGTTTGATGGAAAAAGGCACATGGTATTTTGTAATATAAATTGCTAGTGATCTTCTAGTATAGTATAATGATAATGAGGTAAAAAACCTGAAAACTCGATGGGAAATATGACAGTTAATTTATCTAGAGTTTTGATTCATCCAGAAAGTCTTCCTTACTGCTAAATAATACAATTTTGCCTTTAAAGCATTAGAAATATTTTTCTATTAAAACTTATGAATAAAGAGTCTGAATGTCTTAGACAGGATTGTTTTAACAAATAATTATTAAAATAAAATCGTGAAGCACACTTTCTCATCCTCGGTACTACTGACGTTCTGGGCTGGAAAATTTATTGTTGTGAGGAGCTATTTGTGAATTTTGGATTTTAGCATCATCTCTGGTCTTTTCTCACTAGAATCAGGACAACACCGAATACCACTCCCCCATTTGTGACAACAACAAAAAAATGTCTCCAAGCATTGGGAGTATCCCCTGGGGCACAAAATTACCCCTTTTGGGAGCTACTACTTTAAAGTAATTGTACTTTATGTTCTTTATCAAAGACTCTGATAAATGATCTTCAAATCGACTAGTTTTTGATATTCAAGACTGCATGTCAATAGAACAAAGTTTAAATTATCTTTTCTGGTGTTTTCAGTTGAATAAACATTTGTCATCTGTATTTAGGCTGAAACTGTTATTTGTCAGTATGCATTAATTTACATTTATAATTTGTACACATACAGATTTTTAAGTCTAAGGATGCGTAATCATTCTCATGGATGTCCTTCATATGCAATTATTTCTCTTAATCTCCCTAACTAGTTCAATATGATTTTCTCCCCATTTAAGTTAATAGACTACATAAAAATAAGTCTTGAAAGTAAGCAGTTTTGGAAGTATCCAAAAATCCTAATTCCCTTGAAAAGTGAACGCCTAGCCCAGTGTCTCTCAAAATTATAGTCCATGGATCCCCCCATCCCAGAATTTCCGGAGGTGCTTGTTAATGTTATAGATAATTGGTCCCCTCCCCAGACCTACTGAGCGGCGCTCTGCGGAATAGGATCCATTGTTCCATAGCTTAATAAGCCCCGCTCAGCAGTCATCTACAGAGGCCGCAGAACTTCTGAAATTATTCATTCATTCTGAAATGTTATAACTTATCTATTCTTTTCGGACCCAGTTTGATTCTAACTTATATATTGTAACCTCTTTATAGTGACTGACAATAAATGCTCAAGATCTTTCTTGAAATTACCAAAGTTTAAGACAGATGTCCCTTACTAAGGCTGCTCCTTCGTCAGGTAACATTTGCTCTACTAAAAGACCCTACTGATCTGCGTAAACCCACCAACGAACAATAACTTAGTTGTCTGTCTATGAAAACCTATGCAGTTGATTTACATTAAGTCACTAATTACCCTTTATTTAAAAATAATCATTTGAAAATTTAAAGAATAAGAATGCAAATGTCCAACACCGGTGGTTTCTCTTTCCACGTCACTTTTCCAATTTTAAGGTATTTCAAATAACCACTCACCAAATTTGGCCTTGCTAACTATAATTTTGTGTTTTTATAAAAAATATTTTAAAATACAGACTATTTTAATGCATGAGTGTTTCCATTCATCTGTCTAAGCAAAAGAACAAGACAACAATTACTGCCTTACACCCAAACCCAAGAACTTACAGGTGTCTCTGTGGAAGAGCAAGACCCTTTCATTTTTTTCTTATTCTAACTCAAATTTGTAAAACTGTACTATTAAGGACCACATTACTTCGGAAAAATTCCAGGTAGTGCCATAGTCTTTTTGCTAAGACTGGTGAAAATTATAAAAGGGAGACAATAAATTTTAATCTGGTAAGAACAGGCACAAAACTAAAGTAAAAAATACATATAAACTATACATGTCAGAATATACAATGCTTTGGGCTTCCCTGGTGGCGCAGTGGTTAAGAATCCACCTGCCAATGCAGGGGACACAGGTTCGAGCCCTGGTCCGGGAACATCCCACATGCCGCGGAGCAACTAAGCCCGTGCACCGCAACTACTGAGCCTGCGCTCTAGAGCCCACGAGCCACAACTAGGGAGCCCACGTGCCACGACTACTGAAGTCTATGCGCCTAGAGCCCACGCTCCACAACGAGAGAAGCCACCGCAATGAGAAGCCCGCGCACCACAATGAAGAGTAGCCCCTGCTCGCTGCAACTAGAGAAAAGCCCGCGCACAGCAATGAAGACCCAATGCAGCCAAAAATAAATAAATAAGTAGATAGATAAATAGATAAATAAATTAAAAAAAAAAGAATATACAATGCTTCAACACTATTTTCCACCTATGTTTCCATACTCATTTTAGTCTTATTTCTACAATATGTTAAATATTCACCATCATTTTTTGTTGTTGTTGTTGACATTTCCTCAGTTACACCTTGATTATAGGAAACTGATCTTCTAGTAGATCAGTAAGGAAGGCTTTCTGAGTACAGTATTCTCCAAAGTCTTATACATTTAAGACTGTTTTTCTATATCTTAATAATTGAAGATTTTTTTCTACATATAAAATACTTTTTCTTTGAGTTACTTAAAAACGTTGCGCTCGAGAAATGCAGTGCTATCTGAATATTTGTTATTTGTATCCCTATAAATAATCTGATCTTTGTTCCTGGAGGCTCTGAGGATTTTGTCTTTGTTTTTGTCTTCAAAGTCTAGAATACCAGAATATATCTCTGGGTTGATTGTTTCACGGCAATTTCCCCAGGTATCTGGTGAGCCCTTTCAATATAGTAGGGTTCAGGTTTCTTTAATTTCCAGGAAAGTTTTAAATATTAGCTCTATTCCACTGTTTTCTTTTTCTCATTCAGGTCCTCCAATTACATGCATACTGGACATTTTTGCCTACCTTGCATTTCAGTCACTTTCTCTCTGACACTTTTTTTGCCTCCTTATTTCAACTTCACTCTGTTGGTTTCTTTCCTGCCTTCCTTTCATGTCCTTTATTAGATTTTCATTTGAATATATTCTTCCTTAGGACCTAGTAAATGATTCCTTATTTCTAAGATGGGTTTGCTTTTCTTTTCAATGTTTCCTAAATTTAATCAACTTTCATTGCAGTTTTTACCATTTCTGGTATGAATTTTTGAATTTCTGATTCTGCTTTTTAAAATATCCCTAAATTCTTGTTTGATGAGCCTAAATGTAAACGGGAAAGTGGTGTCAATAATTCTCCTCTGCTTTGTGGTTATGTTCCATCAGCCAAAATGTTTTGAGTCACATTATCTACTTTCTCCTGTAAGTAGCTGTGTAGAGAGTTTCACCTCTTTTTTTGTATACGTAGGTATCTCACGGCAGGGTTCCTAGTTCAAGATCACCCTCTCTGTCAGCTTTGTGTTCCTTTGGTTTGTCTTTTAATGCATGTTTCTGAGGAACTGGTATTTCCCCTCTGACCATCTTCCTGGCTTCACTCCCATTCTTCCGAGGGGTCCTACATGTACTTTTATTTCTCTCCTTGTCTCTCAGAAGAAATATGTCTTCAAGCGCCACCTCTGCTCACTGTCAAGCATCTTCTCTACAACTGCTGCTGTGAACCACCAAGTTCCGGACCCGTGTTTACTATTTTGGCAACTAGTAATGGACTTTCTGGAGGGTGGCTTTGTCTGTGCTCTCTTTCCAGTGGAGTTTCTTCAGCTCTGTCTCCCCCATTCTCTGCACCCACCAGCTTGTAGCAACGGCAGGAGCTCTGTGAGAATCTGATGCTTCCTTCTGCCTGTCTCTCAGGAATGCAGGCGTGGGTAAACTGTTGTTTTATTTGCTCTCCTTTATGTTTTTTCTGAAAGAGGGTTTATGGATATCCAGACAGCTCGTCAGTCCTTCAGTGGGTCAGAGTTTTATAATGAGGAAGTAGTACATCCCTGAGCCCAGGCATGGTGGTGCGTCTGGTAGTCAAAATGAGGGGTCCCGACACAGAGAGAAACTTAAGGGAACCAGTTGATGCACTCTGGCCTTCCACCAGGACTATTTCCCAAACTACTTTCTGATATAAACTAGGCGGATCATGTCCTTATTTCAGAAGGAGAACTACCCTTTAACAGTCTTCTTGTTCTCGTCTTCCTCCTGGGGATCCACTTTGATTCAGTTATCCACCTAATTTAACATTTTATAAATCTCCAACCCAGATATGTATGCTAAATGACAATAGTCCCTCTTCTACCCTGGATCTTTAATTTACGGCAAATGATAACAGAGCCAACGGTATAGATTTTTTCTAAACCCTCTTCCTCTAAGACTGCAGCTGTACTTCATTTTGGCAGAGACGTTTGGGGGTTTAATCCAAACGTGACTTTATGTCCTGTGCGATATGCGAGTATATCTACTGTGTCTCGTGATGTGTTTATCAATTCTCACTGATGAGTGAAGGAAAGCTCGACAGCATGATTTGCCTTGAGAGTAGCTAGATTTTTTTTCCCCAAAATCATTTGGGGAAAAAACAGTTTGCTTCTTCTTGAATCAACATTCGTTAAGTCACCTTAAATAATGTTATTCTACTGATATATGTAGCAACCTATTGAATTTTTCATTCACAGAGTCAGAGCTTCATGAAGGGTGGCTCTAGGAATCATTTATATCAATGTGGTAATTTTCTCAGTGCTTAGTTTTCTTTCTGATGAGCAAGAAAAAAATGATTTTTATGAAGTAAGAAACAATCCTATCTTTTCATCATCATACTTAAAGGATTTCACATCACAGATCCTGCTCTCTATGCTTAAACGTGTCTACTTTACACAGAATACATAATAAACGTTTCCCAAGAGATCAGCCCTCACAACCAAATAAAAAAAGATCTGTGCAGAGTGTTACACAACAAAATAAACATTTATCGAAAATACCCCATAACACTCAGGCACATTTTTCTGAATCAAATAGTGCTGAATAAATTTGGAAGTTGCTAATTCTGTTTTCCCTTAAAAAGAATGACCCATGTAAATTTAAATTGGCAAATCCTTCTTAAGAGGAGAGATGATTCTGGATCATGTCCAAAGTCACATATTTGCACTCATTCTCTAATAACTCATAAAGATTTTAGATAAACAAACATAAAATAACCTTCTGCTCATGGAATAGTTGCTGAAAAATAATTCTTACCATTATGTGGAGAAGGTGAATAAATGACAGTGTATTTACCAACCACATTACCCATCAGATGACCACATAAAATACGGACTCTAAAATAATTACTCAAAGCTTAGACATTCTGAAATTAGCGGTCCTTTCTAGTTGTCCTTAAATGAAACCATTGAAAATTGCTATTGCTTACGATTCCATGATAAGCTATTCTGTGTCACAAAATTATATATTTTTAAAAGGAAGTAACATGCAAGTAAGTGGAAGCACATAAGTCTAGGAAAAGTATAAAACGGCCTCCAGAGATGTACTCATTTTACAGTTTGCCAACCATTAAGGAACAAACCTTTCTTTTCATGTATCTCCTTCTCAGTGTATGTTTTATAATTATTAGGACCTTTTAAATTTGTTAGTATAACATGTATTTTTTTCTTTTGTAAAAAAAAGACATGACAAATGAAACCTTAATTTGAATTTTCCACTTGAAAAATCTTTCTTTTGGAGGAGCAGAATGTTATAATATAACCTTGAGTCAAATCAGAATTGTTCCACTACATGTATACTGTTCTATAAGCAAGGAAAAAGAATAATAACAATTATTCATTTATATTTTTCAGTGGGACAAATCAGCTCTAGGCAACAAATGCTGGCTTTATAGAAAGTCATAATCAAAATGATCTATAACAGTTCTGCCAGTGTGTATGTCAACGTACTCTCTGCGTTCACGCATGTTTCCACAAGTTAATAAGAGCCCAAATTAAGGTTCCCACATTAAAAATCCCTAGAATAGACAATAACCTGATTTTGCCAAATAATTTTGACTCTGGTTTCGAGTGAACTTGAGTCAGTGCTAAATGGGATGTTAATCATCTAGGAAGGGGTTGTCAAGCGTTTTCTGTACAAAGCCAGATTGTAAATCTTTTAGGTTTGCAGAGCATACACTGTCTGTTGTAACTCCTCAACTCTGAAGGTGTAGCAAACAGAGCAGACGCAGACCATGTGAGCAACAGATGCAGCTGCATTCCAGTAAAACTTTAGGGACAATGAAATTTGAATTTTGTGTAATTTTCACGTCACAAATTCTATTTCTCTTGAGTTTTTTCAATCATATAAAAGTGTAAAAACAATTCTTAGCTCATGGGCTATGTAAAAACAGGCAAGGGGCAGATGTGGCTGGGAGGTTGTAGTTTGCTGACTCCTTATCTAGGAAATTATACTAATTATTTTATGAGCATTTGAAAAATATTATATTGATTATTATGGTGATGAAGAGGGAGATGATTAACATGATGATGGTGATAACGAATAAGAGAATAACTGGCGTGAACACTAGAATCGACCCAGTGCATTCACCATTTACAACACCAAGTTCAAGTTTCTTGACTTCATGCTACAAGTCCTTTAATAGACTTTTCTTATTCTTTGTTATGGTACTTTGATTCTCCATAGAAGTCCACCTTTTCCTTAGAGAAAAGAGGACATTTACTATTTTCATGTCAAACAGAAACAGTCACCGTCACTCATGGTCATCCTCCTCCATTCACTCGCCAAGATATCGCGACAGAAATTACTTTGTCATATTTGTTCCACAAGTTTTCAATCATATCTTTTCCATCCTATGAATTATTTTCCACTCAAAGTTGAATACTAATTGCTAATAAATATAATTAATTCCATTTTATAAGCTACCACTGTCTCTAATATATATATATATATATATAATATATATACATCTATATGGTAAGGCAGCGCCATCTGTGACTATACCTGGAATTCCTGCTAGTAATAGCAACTTCCCTACTTCGATTCAAACACAGCCAGAGAACTCAAAACTATCGAAGAATTTGGCACCATGTCCAGCCATGTCTGTTCTCCAGCTTCTTTCCTTTACCGGTAATTGATTCAGTTTGCAAAAGTCACTGGTAAAGAAAAAGTCTTGATGGTGGGGTGAAAATTCAGATCATTTTCGAGCAGCAGCCTGGCAGTTTTGGTGCTGTGGAAAACGACAGCATCAAAAGGCTTTGTGTCCCTCCTTGTTCCTCACCTCAGAATCGGGGCAGCTGGATTTCAGCTCCCATTAAACTCTTAGCACCGTCATTAGCTGGATCTAAAATAAAGCTGACCTGCCTGCCTAAGGCAAAACAGTCATCCCAAATCAACAGCCACTAGGATGGAGTCTGCAAACCATGGCAGATTTGACTCGGGCTGACCTCTCCCCTGATGGGGAGAACGATGCATTAAACATCAACGCCCCGAGAAACAATCTGGAGTATGGACAGGAGGAGAGGGAGAAAATCCAGGTGGTGTGGAAATGAAGACACGTACACTCTAGACCCTTCGCATCATTCATACATTCAACTAGCGTCTTGTGCTGTAATACGCACAGCAGTGAAGGAGAGAGTGTTCAGGATCACAAAGTCTGGTTCTGCTACTAACCACCCATTAGACCAGAAGACATTTCACCTTTCACATCACTTCAGAATGACCTGGGAGGCCTTTTCAAACTGTGTGCTCTCACAGGATTGTGAGAAAAACTTCATCGTGAACTCTGATCCTAACTGGCGGGGCCTGTATGCCTCATGTGTGCTGGGAAACAAGAATTTCTTATGAGAATTTATCATCCAATGATCCCAAGCAGACCAACAAAGTGGTCACTAGGACTTGTCTGTTAACAATGAAAAAAAAGATACTATTATGAAGGATCATAATATCCTAGAAGTATTTTCTTGAATTGATATTTAAGGTGATGGATGACATATTCCAAACGTCACAAATACAATGGACGGTTAAATTCATGGTTTACATATAAACCCTATGTGCTAGAGAATCTACCAGGCATTTGGAAATAGACGATCCCTAACCTTCCCCCAAACCTAGAAACACAGCATGTATACCCATGCTTAGGGATACTTGACAGGAAGCAGCATGTAAGTGAAAATATCTTAATAAATCATATATAGGCTGTGAGGATTTTCGCAAACATGACTGTGAGTGAAAGAGATCAAAATCGATATGATATGGGTTTCGTATTAAAAAACAGTTTTTAGACATGATCTTAGGATTACATATACATTTTCAGATACATAAATTTAGTGGAATGTGTTGTGAGAAGAAGGCTACTTTAAAATCAGGCTTCCAAATGATCATTTTTTTTCTAGTAATCCATTATTAATGATAAAGACTTCAGAAAATATATTTCTCCGTTTTTTTCAGAGTAAACTGTGGCATACAAATTACCAGTGACTCTCCCATCATACGGGAAGCAAGCGACCTAACAGCCCACGCGAGGCTGCACATTCGTTTATGCTGGACCTCCTCCCTAAACGTCACGACTCCAACCTGCCGCTTACTCTATATGGCAGTTATGAGAGATGACTCATCTCCCTGTATGAACACATTCTTTATTTCAGCCATCGATAACCATGACAATTATAATACACTGTGAGACTGCTAACAATGAGGTTTTCTCCCTGCTAGCTTAGTATAATTGAGAGTAAAAACAAGAAGATCAATAAAACTGTGAACTCCTGTCTTGACTAAGCAACTGACAATACAGCGATGTTTAGAGGGACTTGGTTAAATTATGAACAACTAAATTAATTATGAATGATACTTTACAGAGCAGAATTGCCTAAACATTCAGTGCGTGCGTATTTATACATGTATACTTATCTATCTATATACACACATATATATATATACATTTACATATAGGAATATAATGAAAGAAAGTACCATGGAAGAAAAAAATTGAAGAATGTGTAATAATCCACTTGGGTCAAAACTTCTGGTAAAGAGGTAGAAAAATGTCAGACAAGACATATGGTGGATAATCCCGGGCTGGCAAATCATAAGAAATAACAGCTCATTGGTCAAATTTGCCACGTGCTACTCACCATCAAACTTCTGGGCAGTGACTACGAAGCCCTACCTCCTCCCTTGAAGCTATAAAAGGACTTCTGGAACTGGACTGATTAAAATGTTTAGGCCTCACATCCCACTATCATAACCACAATGGGTCCAACTTAGGAGAAATTAAACTACAGATAATGTATACTTACAAAGGTATAGCATTAATTCTGTCTTAACAGTGGGAAATTATCCAATTGCTGTCTATTAAATTCAACATAGGTATACCTGAGTGACTAGATTAGTACAAATAAAGGGAATTAGGGAGAATATTTAGACATTTTATTAGCAATTTAAAAACAACAGAGTGCTGAGTGGAGAGTGTCATGTATTAAGAAGAATAATTATGGCATATTTAATTGCTAACTTATTTTTAATCTTAGTTTGGGGATCCTCTTTTTGATCCAGGAATTAATTACAGTAGCTTTTCAAGTGTACAGGTAGAGAGTTTTGGGGGGAAGAAGGGGAGATCTTTTGTTGGTGACTTTTGGTTTTGCTGAATAATGGTGAGAAAATATTGTCTGTAAACCTCTATGTTGTGGAGTTTGTTAAAGTCTGTCTTGACCAATTCACGAGTAGTTTTACATTTTTTTCATGGAATAAGAGAAAAACATATTCTCTGTAGGCTGTATGATGTCTAAGAGTCTTAAGACCATAGGCCCTAGAGTCAGACAAGCTGGGTTAAGTCCTGCTCTGTTATTCTTTGCTATGTGGACCTAAACAAGTTACCTGTCCAACTGGTGCCTCAGTTTCCTCATCGGTAAAAGACTGTTACGAGGATTACATGAATTAATATGTCAAACCCTGGAACAGTACCTAGCGCGTAGAAAACATGCTATGATTGTTTATTAAACACCTGTCATTTTATCCATGTACTATCTATCTATCCCCCCCACCCCCGACACACACACCCCTGCTGACTGTACTGTTATTACACTACACAGATCCTTGCCTTTTTGCACTCTACTTAATTACAACTCCGTCAGAATTGTACACATCAAGTCTCCATTATCACTTGGTTTTATCCAATTGTACTTCTGGGAGAGTTTGCATTATGCGTTCCACAGCTATGTCGCTTGGGACGAAAATGTTTACAATTCTTCACCTTCCTGTGAATAGAAAGTTTTCTGCTTCCATAACACCCCTTTTGTTCTGTTTCATGATCATAGCCCTGAATTCCACTTCAGATGATATTGATAAGGCAACTCCAACTTTCTCTTTGTTTTACATTTACCGGGCCCATCTTATGACTATATTTTCAAACACTAAAAAAATTATTTTAGATGTGCTCTTTACAAGCAGTTGGACTTTGCCTCTCATCCCCAAATCCAAAAGTCTCTGGCTTTCTGTTGGGACACTAACAGTCACATTTATTACCACACAACTGATCTGATTCCATTCCTTCCTTGAATAAACTATTAACTACTATTACACATTACTTGGTTTTCTCATTTTCTTACTCTTACTTTTACTGGGTTCATCAACTTTCTTTTAATTTATTTTGTATTCTCCACCCTCCTCCCCCAAGAAATGAAAATTCTACAAGGCAACTCAATATGCAGTGAATTTTAAATGGTCAAACTGTATTTCGAATATTTAAAAGCTGCTGGTAGAATATTTTATATGAAAGAATGAAAAGTAAACAATTTTTGCAAGGTTTGAGTTTTTCTTCAACAATGGAGTCAGTATTGATTTTTAATGTGTTTCCTAAAATAGATATTTGGTAGAAAACATAGTTGGTTGTTTAAAATTTTACTTCTTTGAGAGTGGAATTCCAGAAAGGGGTATTTTTTTTTTTTTTTCCACAAACCACTAAAAACAAGAGGAAACAGAACCGTATGTCCTTAAATGCAGTCTCTCTCTGAGACCAGAGCTAGGTGCTAGCTTTGAATGATTTTTTCTGACTAATGACATCAGACGAGGCCGGCTAGCTGTCGAATACTTACAAGCCTGCACTTAGCTCAAAGTTGGGCATGCAAACATTGTAGCGGCTCTTTTATTTATTAATCTATTCTGTTCCATAAGGTGCAATTATCCAGTAAACACACCATTTTAACACAGCTTAAAAAGCTAATTAGGATATAGGCCCTCTGGAAAACCTCACACATTTTGGTCCTTCCAGTGATTCTAGGAGATTACTGCTCTCTAAAAGTTCCCAGGTTGAGGAAATGGAAATCTTTCCAAAAATTCATAAATGACTCTGATCTGCATTCCCTCTTCACATTATCTGTAGACTGTGTGATTTTAAAATTAAATACATTTAAGAAGTGAGGTACATTAATGGTTAGAGATCCTTGTTAAGCTAGGAAGGCTCCTGCCCCCGCCTGAAACATGTACAGAAATTCTTAGAATGTCCTCACACTGCTGGGTCCTCTGTTTCTTTAATCCAATATATGTCCCCCAAGGAGCCCATTGAGAGGTAAATGAATGGAACAGATTCTCACTAGGCATTTTTATTCGAGTCCATCTATTGTCAGTTCTGGAGAACACTTGAGAAGTGAGCTGGAAACGGTAGCAAAAACGGTAGTGAGCTGTCAGTGGTACAGTTCGTCCTTGTTTCACTGAAAAAAGGCACACTGTCCCAATAAACAGCATTTCTTCCTTTCCTATGTGTGGTTTAGGGCTGGAGAAGGGGAGGTGTCACTGGTCGTAATTGTAGGACACATAAATAATAATAGTAGCTTGCAAATCATAGATCACAGCAAACAGAGGAGTTGGCAGTCATGAAGGCAAGAAAACAGACGCTTCCAGCACCAGCTAATTTCCTGCCCTCTTAAAAAATAAGTTCTCCTTCCTAACAGTAAACGTGCAATGATTTTGTTTGCCTCTTCAGCTGCAGGTTAAGGAAGATGAAACTTCTAAATCATAGATCTTTTTTTTTCTTTTTTCTCAGACAAAATAGATTTTATTTTTTCCATATCTTTGTTGGATTATAATTGCCTTACATTGTTGTGTTAGTTTCTGCTGTATAACAAAGTGAATCAGCTATACATATACATATATCCCAGGTACTTAAGTATATGGAGGTGATTTTTTCCTTCAAGAGGTACCAAGGTGGAAAGGGGGGTGGGATGAACTGGGAGATTGGGATTGACATATCACGCTACTGTGTATCAAACAGATAACTAATAAGGACCTGCTGTAGAGCACAGGGAACTCTACCTTATATTCTGTAATGGCCTATATGGGAAAAGAATCTAAAAAAGAGTAGGTATATGTATATGTATAACTTTGCTGTACAGCAGAAACTAACACAACACTGTAAATCAACTGTTCGCCAATAAAAGTTAATTTAAAAAATTCATGATCATTACTCTCACTAACTAGATGTGAGTGGTAAGCCTTCGCTTACTCCTAACCATTCTTGTGGTGAGAGCGCCAGCTTGTAAAACACACACGGGGTCAGATTAGGTTTCGCAGAAAGAAAAATTGATGCTCGGATCCAAGAATTCCTAGTTTATATCACACCCGGCCAGTCTGACCTCATCAGAGGTAAGACGCCTAGCACCCTGCAAACTGCAGACCTGGATGACACCTTTTTCTGCTGGACTCCCCCAAACATGTAAAATATGACAGGACGCGATGCTGAACATTGAGTTTGTGTGATAGAGACCCCGTGGGCAACTTTCTCACCCCTCCAACCTATGAAAACTCAGCGGGAGAATTCCCAGAGGATGACAGTGGCTGAGAAACTCTCCCCACGTTATTACAATGTTGAAAGGTTTCTCATTTACTGCCGGTGAAAAGTGTCTATTGTGGCTTCTAATAAAAACCTGTGAAGCCACATGGGTGTAAAGTATTTTTTTTTTCAACTTTTCAAGAAACTAGTGACAATGCTAAGTTCACTGTTTCACCTTTGGGTGTGAAGTCTTTCACCCTATTTGTGATGGCAGGTTTACATCTGTGCTGTAACCTATTCTTACAGCCAAGTAATCAGAACTGGATTTCACGCACGGACAGCCTTTGTCTTTCTGGATGTCAGACGATTGCTCCAAACACGAAACGCGATGAACTCCATACACGGGGCTTACATGTTAGCCTGTGAGTATAAGCGTTCCACGTGGGTCATGCGAGGACTGGTTAGTGATCTTGCAATGAAGGTAGGCTTCGGTATGATATGGAAGTTGACAACACCCAGAGCACGGGAAGAGTTGGCAGCCCTGAGCATGACAGTGGAAAGCCCCAGGAGGGGACGGTAACCCAGAGTCCACTGTGAAGACATCGTGGCCATCAGCATTTGAGTCGTCAGGTTGCAAACTTTGCTGGTTGCTTATCCCCAGCATTTGCTTTTGTACAGCGGTTTTGACAGCTGCACTGCTCACAGCAAACTGCCACTGTCGTTTGTTCTGCTTCAGCGCCACTCGACTGTCACCGCCTGTCATGAGGCAAGAAAGCGCCGAACCTAACGCCATCCGACAGGGTTTAATCATTCCTGTTACTCCTGTTGCCTGCAAGGCCACCTTGAAACACACAGCATGCAACTCGACTCTTCCTACAGCACTTGTTTCATAGGCTTCCACTGTTTTGTTTTTGTTTTTTAAAGAGAGTGATGAGCTATATTCTTTTGATTAAAAAACATCAGAGAATTTTATGTATTTGCTAAAGAAATAATACTGAAATGTATCAATCAGGAACCAAACCCAATGAAACTGCAGCTGGCTTTCCGTCACCCTCTTCAAGCGGTAGCTGCTTTGCTCCTTACTTATTCTGCTGGAAAGAAGAGAGGGAAGATGTCTTTTGTTTCACCGGGAGAACTGGGCAGAAGAGAACTAGTTATTTATGTATTTATTTTGGATGTGGACCATTTTTATAGTCTTTATTGAATTTGTTACAATATTGCTTCTGTTGTCATGTTTTGGTTTTTTGGCCCCGAGGCATGTGGGATCTTAGCTCCCCGGCCAGGGATCGAACACGCACCCCCTGCATGTGAAGGCTAAGTCCTAACCACCGAACTGCCAGGGAAGTCCCAAAAGAACGGGTTATTTCTTTGGCTAGAGAAAGCATATGGGGAAAGACATTAGCAACTTCTTTTTCCAGCCTCCCTTCATTTGGGAGAGCTTTATACCCGTCGACTCACTTTTCCTAGGAGCTCCTTGCCTTGGTCGAGGGCCAACTCCTCTCGCACAGAGGCACTCACTGAGGCGTCGCTAGATATGTGGTGTGTCATCATGTATTTCCCAAGGAAGGTCTCAACTGCAGCTGGTGGGGCGATAGACACCAGAGATGATCTGTATGCCTTTCGCTCATGCAAATAAGAGCCTGCCCTCAGGGGCAATATTCCTCCACCGCAAAGGAGAGAAATCCAGCCAGTCTTGTCAACACTCCTAGTATCAAACCCGAATGGACCACGTGCTATCAGACACTGTGGTCTAGCTTCCCAATGGTCCCCAGAGGATCCTGGGGCAAGAGAGCAGCATCGCAAAGGATAAAGCCACAGAGTTTTACGCGTTGACGTCACTCGGCCACACATGCCGAGGAGGAGTATCCCTTTTGGAACACACGTTTGGGTTAAAAGTAGCTGGGTTTTGGCCACATACACTGATAATGAATATAAATATTTGGTCTGATTTCTGCATGGCCGCTTCAACGTCTTATGTTTAGATTCAAGCCATCCAGCTTAGTGTGCACATGCAAATTCTTAATTGGCTGAAAAACGTCTTAGTATTCGATGAGATGATTGATTGATGACGAGAACAATCTGAGTTCATTTCCTAGAATCATGTTATACTGGGAAAATCATTCCTTTATTTATATTTTATTGAGTAAAAATAAGGAAGGCTATAAAGAAGGAAAGAATCTTCAGGAAACTAATACTTTCAAAAACTTTACAAAGGTCACAATAGAAGTAATGAGCTGAACATAGATAACTGAACTGTGAAGAACTAGGTATAAGATTACTAGGAACTGGTTTTTTTCTTCCTTTTAATTAGTACCAAAATCAAAAGCCACGAACAAAACCTGGTGTCTGGGATGCGGGAAAGGCCAAGGACACCACTGCCCTAATTTACTGGCACATGAACAACAGAATTGTCCACACAACTGCCACTGAGCTGCACCTGAAATCCGAGGCAGGAGAAACTGCGACGTGCTCACTGGCAGCCAGAAGACACCCAGGTCTGCACCTGCGAGCTGACTTGCTAAAATCTAACAAAACACACAACCTTGACAATGCCTTTGGGAAGGTAACCAAAAATCAAGGGTAGGGTAACCCCTTGGCTCATCCACATTAAAACTCAGTTTTCTGGGGGCTGCAGGTAAGATTAATTAAAGCTCTTGGCTAATCATGGGATAGAAATGTCAGCCATGGGTTGCTATAGGACAATTAGCAACCGCTTACAGCTGTCCGGCTTTGAAATGAAAATCACGACGGTGATCACGTTTGCCTGCCCCCCATGTCCCGCAGGATCCGGTTCTGCCCACCTTTCCAGCTTTACTAACCGTCTCCCAGTCGCAAGCCTCCCGTTCTACCCAGACGGGAGACTGGCTTAGTAACCGTTAAACTTTTGATAAATTCCCACAGCTACTCCTTTGTTAAGGCCACTTCCTTTTGCAATGCCATTTCCTTCTTTATCACTTGAAATGTTATTCATCTTTTGATGGTAGATTTCACAATCTTTCTTACCCATGAAACGTTTTCTCATTTCTCCACTCAAGTACGTTCTCTCTCTACTGAACTTTCTAAAGCTTGTTATTTGTACTTTTCTTACAAAACTGGGTTGCTTTGCATGGGTCTTCTCTCTACTGTATTGATATGATAGCAAGCGGAGAGCAAGACTGTATGATTTTATACGTGTGTGTGTGTGTCCACCTCTATATACACACACATACGCAAATCACTGAGAATACAGAACCCAGTAAAGGCAAGTGGGAGGCATTCAATGAATAATAACATATTGTCATCCCTTGTATTTTGTTAAAACTAGAACAGATAACTTCAACTTTGCTCGTGTCTAATATGCTCCTGTGATTGTTGGTCTGGTTGCTAACTTGAAGATTCGTGATTAGTAAACTGATTTATAGCTTCAAAGATAGCTTCAACATCTGCCAACATAACTACGTCTATAAAAAATGTTTTACAAGGAATATGCTTGTCAATTTTATAAGGTTGCTTCCTTTCCCCACATCGTTTCACTGCATAAATGAATCAAGCCTCATCAACCCCCAAATTCCGTTAACTGAAGAGCATTCCCTGGTGTTGCCTGCTGGCCGAGGAGCCCCAGTCCAACATTTTGATGATCACGTACATAACACAGCACCTCCCTGGTCCCTCGTGATGGTATGACATGCAAGGGCATCTCTAAACCTCTCTGCCATCTGCTCGTTCAAGGTCAAAAACAAAACTCCATGAAAATAATAACTAGTGCCTAAAACATTTCTTTCTGGGGCCTGAAACTGTGGAATATGCCACGCATACGACCCACAGTATCATTTCAACAGCGGCTCATTGCTGCCGATTGCACGGCAAGTCAGTCTGAGTCATCGGCAGGCGGTCTTGCAGGTAAGAAAAATGGCTTCAGCCCAAGCACCAACCTGCACATACATTTTTATACACTGAACGCAGGATAAATCCATCTTTTTTCTCATTTTTGTAAAACAACTGTGGGTATTATCCAAAACTAGCTGACTGTTAACCAGACAACTGGCCAGATCCATAACGTCCCACATGGACCCTGGCTGGTGCGTCCCCATCTGTACGGCCTGCTGCCTGCCTGTTCTGAATTATGGAGAGCAGGGAGGGGATCCAAGAGAGAAGGATTCCAAGGCTCTCGCCTGCTTGGGGGAGATATTTTTCTCTTTTATGCTTTGATAGTGTGGCTGATTAGAGACGGTTCCAACCCCTCTCCTCACTTTCCAAGTATTTCTGTGTGAAGAACCCCTGACCTAGAGTTCGTGGAGGACCAACTGCACGTGTGATTCACCTTCGGGTGTCCTAATGCTAGTTGTACACAAGCGTTTCAGTCCCTTCTTGTCTTTGGTGTCTTACTCTCTTACGCTTCAAAACTTGGGGACTCTTATTTCCTTCAGACAAATAGTATAACAATTGATAAGCATGGAAATGCACTTATGGATGAAGCATGACCACGCACTTCCACGTCAGCTGTTAGTTTTCAGCTCTGAACTCTCAACCTCTGTTGTGTGGGTGGCAGCAGGTAAAGGCTTTAAACTCTTTCCAGCAGATGGAATAAGTCTTGTCAGTTGTTACCTTGCCACTGAGCTATTTTTTGGTTTCTTAATTTTTTTCAGTACTCTTTTTTTCTTGGTTATATATTACTTGCTATGAGTTTTTAAAAGATACAATTTTTTAAAATATATTTTGGAAGCAAAAAGAAATTTCTAGCAACTGTTGACTATTTTTTCTTAATTTTACTCTCTGTTCTGGGCTGTCTATGCAGCAGGGGTTTGAGAAAATAAAATTGGGGTGTGGTGTTCATCATTTTCACACCAAATAATAAAATGATACCACTGTGGCTTGAGATGATAAGTATTATTTTCTCTGTTTTGGTCTTGATTGGTACCTACATTCCACTTTTAATCCAAATGCAGTAACAAGGAATTCAACAGCTTCTGTGATGAATGACCTTGTCAGAAATGAGGACTCATGTCTGCTGAGCTGCTACAGTGGAGTGAATCATACTTGGGTACAGCCCGAGGTTGGGAATATCAAAACCAACTGTCTAAATATCAAACCCAACTGCCTAAATGAGGAATATGAGTCCAGGCTGCTGCTTTTAAGTCAAAGACCTTAAAAATAGCAACTTTGGTGAAGAAAATTGAAACAAAAAGCAGGAAAAGGGTGTTAGGAATGAGACAGGAGTCAAGTTGATGGATTACAAAAACCACATAGATACACCTAAAGAAACAGGCTCATGCATGTGCAAAAATGTTATGATATGAGCTCTGGGTCTTCTTTCCTACCTGTGCTTTATTGACAGGTCAGCATTTTTTCCCCCAAAAGATCATGACAGAAGTACTCCATCAAAACTCTCAACCCCACTCCAACACACAGACAGTTGAATGTAATGGAAGGAAACTAAACGTGGGTGAAGGGAAAAGCAGGTTCCTGCTCCGTGGCTATGATCCTGGGGTCTTTCTGCAGAACTGACTGCTGGTCTTGGGTGTGATAAGCCTGGTGCTCATGAGTTACTCCAGAGCTTACTCCTGTGGTTGCACTTCTGAGAACGTGTAATGGGTTCTGGAGCGGAAAGGAAGTTCCTGACGAGGGCAGTGGAAGAAATTTAAGAGTCCTGGGTCACAGACTGGGAAATGGCAGGGTTTTTTTAGAAGAACTTTGTGATGATTAAATTTCGTATTTAAAAATAATATTCTGACTCAAGTCCTGCAGGAGACAATATGATTCACTGAAAATAATTCTGCTTTCAAATCATGGTCTTGAGTTAGAAGACTGGGCCCACCTCTTACTTACTGAGGATCTCTATAAACCTGCCTTTCTTGATCTGGAAATGAGCACTAATCCTGCAGTGTTATTATAAATATGGACAGAATGATGTTGAATCCCTAGCATCGATCTTCTCACAAAACTAGTGCTAATAATTTTTCCTAATAAACATAAAGCTATAAAAAGCAATTTTTTTTTTTTTTTTTGGCAGTACGTGGGTCTCTCACTGCTGTGGCCTCTCCCGTTGTGGAGCACAGGCTCTGGACGCGCAGGCCCAGCGGCCATGGCTCACGGGCCCAGCCGCTCCGCGGCACGTGGGATCCTCCCGGACCGGGGCACGAACCCGTGTCCCCTGCATCGGCAGGCGGACTCTCAACCACTGCGCCACCAGGGAAGCCCTACAAAGCAATTTTTAATCTCCCTACTGAGTGATACTGTCAGTTAACACTTAAGCGTGGTGCCTCTTTGAACAAGCTTGTAGACCCAAACGACAACCAGTGAAATGATTATTTTCACAACTTATTACATTCTAAAATACCTTAAAGTAATTATGTCTCTGTAGAAGTAGACAGAGATTAAATCAAGGATGTCCTAGTATAAAAATTAAAACAAAGAAACTGATAATCCTTTTCTAAAAATGCACAGGTGTTTTTCATTTAGCCTCATCACATCTGGACCCTTGTTCCAAGCTAACAGTATAATGTCATATCATGGGTCTCTAAGAATAATTCTACGAGTTTCTGTTACACTTTCTAAAAATTACCCATCGTGTGGGTTGTCCAAAACTGACACAATAAACCTTGGAGAAGAAGTTAGAGACAGCTGGAGTCTCCCATACTAAGAACTTTGGAGTAAAATCCTACTGAGCTATAACTCCAGCAAAGGATCCACTGGAGCCACTGGGTAGAAAAGTCAATCCTGCCTAATTCAGCTGAACAGAAACAAGAAAAAAGTGCTAATAATGGTTTTATTTAATTGTTGTGATAGACCCATGGACCTAATACAAGTGACAGAATGGGTAAAACCATTAAGTACTAAAGATACATTTTCTTTGGCTTTCCCTACCTTTTTCATCATTTAAGACACATATTAGGCACCATATAAGATCATGGTCGCTTCTTGCATACAGCACTCATCATCCTCCCTTTTCTTTGGGTTCTTCTACCCCATGACCATGAAATCTGTGTGTCTTCAAGCCACCTTCCAGGAGCTAAGGACCTGTCACAGTAACACCTAGCTCAAGTTTCAGGGCTGGAAACTTTCTCTTCTCACATCCATTAAAACACTTCTTTTTTGTGTCTCATTTCCTCTCTGTTTTCTGTTACAGATCGAAGCAAGTCCATAACCTAAATCTACTACTTTGGCAAACAGACAGACTAATGGATGAATACCTGATAACTGGGTTCTGTGTCATTGACGTGGGAGAGACTTGATTTTAATAAGGGACTATTCAAGACCAAAACACTAACCTAGAGGTGTAAATAATTAATGGTCTTATGACAAGACATTAAGAGGCGTATTTTGGGCAGGTGGGTGTTTCTAGAGGCCCTTTAAAAATACTTTATACTTGATCTATATATTAAGTTCTCTCTGGTTATCACACTTCTAGAAAGAGGTCAAATTTGGTGATAAAACACATTAATTTTAAGGAGAACCTGAGACAAAATTAATGGTCTGAGGTTGAAATATATGACTTTTATCTTGCGATATTCACAAAAGAAGTCGAACTTGTCAACACCACAGCCATCTTAAAAAGTATACAATATTGGCAATGAAAGCACAAAACTATAATAACTTTAAAAAGAAATCGTCTTTTGAAACCCTGCTAGACAGAGTGCTCTGCAGATGAAAAGCAAGTAGAGTTTCTCCTTATCACAATCACATACTCTCCCTCAAACATTTCTCTTTTGAATGGGCAAAAATGAGTTTTCCTCTTTTAAAAAAAGCAGTATTTCAAACAATGTGTTTTCTTGTGATAAGAGATCGGTTTTAATGTCTTTACAAAAGAGGACTTTCAAAATGGTATGTTATGGGGGAAAGCGTTAGGATTACAAATCACACTGATTTTAAAAGGACCCAAAATTCTGTAAAATTGTTCCACCCTTTGCCAAGTTCTTTCAGGGAGATGCATGTTTTTCTGGAAGGTTTGTGGTAGAGTTATTTGTTAGTTAGCATTGCTTTGTAAGGAAAAAATAAAGCCTAAAAGGACCCCTCTTAGGGAAGAGATATGGGAACATATGTATATGTATAACTGATTCACTTTGTTATAAAGCAGGAAGTAACACACCATTGTAAAGCAATTATACTCCTGTAAAGATGTTAAAAAAAAAAAAAAAAAAAGGACTCCTCTTAAAATTTCTCAAAACTTAGCTCCAACCATTTTCCCCTAATCATAGGGGGGAAAGTCAGTGTATCATCTTCCTAGGAATCTCCTCTATATTAATACTGTTTAGAGAGTAATCCACGATGATGCCAACTTTACTCTATTTTCCTGCTATATTTCCCCCCCAAATAAATGCTTTTCTTTAGCCTCTTGATCTTACAGCATTATAGTAGAGATCCTCTAACACAGAATTTAATAAATATATTCAACCTACATTTCTCGTTCTGCAAAGTTATTTGAAAAATATTTTAGAATTATGCTATAATGTTCTAGATTTAAATTACAGTGTAATAATTTATGGGCGGTGTATGCAATGACATCTGGCCCCTGGCCTCTTGTCTAACAATACAGTAGACAAGAATGATTACTCCATAATTCACACCCTGTCATGTCTTATTGCTTAATTAAAGCACAACCTTCCTCTACGTGACAAGCAATTGGACTGTTAACATTACAGATGATTATCCAGCCCAGCATATTTTATTTTTACCGCGCACTCTTTTTATGAAATGAGGGTGCTTACTTCAGGTACACCTACCTCTGAAAACATGAAAAACCTGGTTCTTTACTTACCTTCTGGCTCTTGTGCAAATTGCCACTAACAAAAACATGGGCAAAGTATTAGATGTTACAAATTAGTAATTTAAGTATTGAAATAACAGCCCAATATCTATCAAGCAAATTAACGAATGGGTTTGATGGCCTCTGAGTGTAACAGTTTCTTTTCTCTGTTCTTTTTTTTGGCCGTGCTGCATGGCATGCGGGATCTTAGTTCTCTGACCAGCGATTGAACCCGTACCCCCTGCAGTGGAAGCGCAGAGCCCTAACCACTGGGTTGCCAGGGAATTCCCTGTTCTTCTATAATTGATCAAGCAAACACTAGGGGTGATGCCTATGTGCTGGTACTTGTAAAATATATAAATGCACAGGGTCTGTACAAGAAAACCTTAAAACTCTACTGAAGGACTCAGAAGAGAGTAAGAAAGCGACAAAGGCTAGTCATCATGTGAGTAAGAATATCGTCGAGTGCAAAGGTATGGATTTTCCTCAAATCTATGAATCTGACAGTAATTCAATACAAATTTAAAAGTCAACAGGATTTTTTTCACCTTGATAAAGTGATACTAAAACGTTTAGGTTAAAGGATAAGTATTCAAAAATTGCTAGAAGAATCCCTGGGGAGGAGCAATGAGCATCATCTGGTGATGTCCTATATCATAAAATATATCCCAAATGGTACAATAATTAAAAGAGTTTGGTGCTGGAGAAGATATGATAAGAAAGATCAATGCAAATCTGGAAATAAACACAAATGCATGTAGAAATTTGGATTATGACATTAGTATTTGAAATAAAAGGGATAGAAACATTTGGTTAGCTATTTGAAGAAAAAATAAATAAAGCTGGACCCCTATGTAATTCTTTACAGCAAATAAATCTCAAATGGGTCAAAATTTAAATATGAAAAATGGAACCATATAAATTCTAGAAGGTAAATTCATCTATAAGCTGACAAGATGTTTTTACACAGGATGCAAAATCCAGAAGACATAAAGAAGAGATTGAAAAAAATAGCCAAGAATAGTATAACTAAAATCAAAATGCAAATGAAAATCTCAGAGAAAACATGTTTAATATGCTTGAAAAAATAATGTTCCTAATTTAAAAAATATTCCAATCAAACACAAGAAAGATGATTACCACAACAGAAAAAGAGTCAAAAATTAGGAAAGCTATATTCTTGTTTAAAATGGAAGTAGCATTAGTTTATAACATTATCTAAGTTTCATGTATGCAATATTATATCAATGTAGTGATATTGCACTGCAAATCTTGAAAGATGTTACCTTTGGGGGAAACTGTGCAAAAGGTATAGGGGATCTCTCAGTATTATTTTTATAACTGCATGTGAACCTACGGTGGTCTCAAAATTAAGTTTAATTTTATAAAGGACAAAAAAACTAGGAAAGACCATATATAGGAAGAGAAAATTTCTAATACCCAAGAGACACATGAAAATAGAATCGTTTTTAGTCCAAAGGCAAATACAAAGAAATATGATAACTGATGTCGGTGAAGATGAGGACGGTAAGGAAAGTAGCTCCTCTCATCCACTGTTGACAGAACTAAAATGTGTCTAATCTTACTAGAAGGCGATTAAGAGATAGATATATATATATATATATCTCCTGTAAGATGTTATAGAAAAACTTGAACGAACTTTTTGGCCAACCCTATATAATATATGCAAATTTTAAATAAATTCTCATGCCCTGTGACCCACTAATGCTAATTTACTTTGTGAATATAGCAGCGAAGATTTCTCAAATATAAATATATACAGAGATATGTTACAGCATTGTTGCTAATAGTGAAAAATTGGAAATAACTAAAGAGTCCATCAATGGAGAAACGTTCTGACTAACTGAATTTTGGCACGTTCGCGAGGGAGCAGCTGTTAAAAAGAATGAGGCAGATACCTGTGAGCCAATATATATCAAAATCAAGGCGGGAAAAGCAATGTGCAAGACAATGGGTATATATATTTCTTTTCTGTAAGTAAAAAAATATTAGCCAATCATCATCCTATCTATCTCCTAGGTCAAAGGAGATAGATAGGATGGTGAAGAGGGGGGCAAATACGTCAGTGTGCAGGGAAAGGCTTATGTGGCTTCCATCTTCTAAACCTCTTGGGCTTTGAGTAGGGATGGCTTGACCTCAGCTCCACCTGGCAGTCCCCCACCATGTCACCCCTTCTCTATGTGCTTTTCTCTACCCTGGTAGCACAGGGGCTGGGCAGTGAGCTTAGTGCCCGGGACTGTCCAGGCAGTGAGGAGCACATCAGAGACCCACGAGCCTGTGAGTACTTCTCTGGACCATTCCCTCCCTTGGCCTGGAGGATGGGAAGCCACCCAGACCCACCCCTGCTCTTACTTAGCGGCATCTAAATAAGTAGAGGCATAGGTATAAATAAGTAGAACAAGGTAAGTAGATAAATAGCTGTACATAGGGAATTAATAGTCAAATAGTACAACATTCCTATCCTTCCTATCCTATTGCTTACAGACCGCTGTCCACTCCCCCGCTCAAACACCCCATCTTGGAATAGCACGTCACTAGGTTGTATCACACTTTAAAGCTACTCCTTGCCAACCTCCCCCAGGCCCTCTTCTGCATGCCTTGGAAATTTTTTACCCGAGTCCATTCTCACTCTTTCTAACATTACTCCTGTCAAATTCCAGGTGATCTGGATATCCACATTGATCCTTGCACAGCAAACCTAGCCTCTTAGACCTGAGCTCCAAAGTTCTTGGACTCTTTTTAACCTCTTTTACATGGTCACAATATTGACTTTTTTTCATCACAAATGACTGAAATCTCAATTTTAAGCACTCCATTCTTTAGCACCGACCCCCTCCTCATTCCAGCTCATTCCCTAGAGGCCTGGAACTCCTTCTGCGACGGTGTTTACAATCTTTTGATCCTAACGCCATTCCTCTGTCTCTCACCCCCTCGTTTCGTACCCAGTTTAAATTCCACAACCTTACGCTGTAATCATCCCTTTGCGTATGCTGTCAACTCATTCACCCAGCTTGAGCTCCTTGATATTCCCTTGGCAAAACTCCAACCACTGTGCCACCGACTCTGCCTGCTCTGTACCTGCACCCGCACAACTGAGTATGGTGAGTGAATATGGTGAATGAAAGCCACGCAACCTTACGCACTGGTCTTAGCCTAAATTCCTGACCACTAACCTCCATGGCACCTTCGTGCTTCTGGTTTCTCAGGTTATTTTCTCAGTCTACTCACGTTCCCTTCCATCACGATTTTATACGCTCTCCTCCACCTTCAAACCTCCACCATCCTCAGTGTCAGCTTATGCCCTTGCTTCTATTGCATTAAGACAAGTGGACAAGCTAGAAGAGATCTTCCATAAGGTCTCTCCTCATCCGTCCACCTTTCTTCGTTTGCACTTGTTGATGCCAACTTCTCTTCTCTGGATCTCCCTCCACACTTGCCTGAAGCCTGTTGCTCTCTCACCTACATACAAAGAACTCCAGTGGATCTTGCATCAGCAATCCCCCCCCATTGATTGAATTGCCCTTACCAAATATAAAACATACTGTTATTGTTATTATCTCAAAGGAAACAAAACTTTCTCCCCACTTCTAACTATAGATACCATCTAATTTTTTTCCTCTATTTATAGCAAGACTCCTTCAAAGAGTGCTCTGTACAGATTACTTCTAATTTTTCTCTTCTCGTTCTCTTGAGCCAATGTCAATTAGATTTTCTCTCCCACCACACCACAACTGACCTAACATTGCGAATCCAATCCAATCTTCAGGTTCCTCGATATAAGTACGACATTTGCAAATGGCTTCCACATGGTTTCCAGGAAACCACCCTTTTCCGGTCTCCCCCCTCTTCATTGGGTAAAAGCCTCAGAATCCTGACTTCTCGACATTGGGGCGCTTGTGCCTAAGCCCTGGGTCCTCTTTTCTTCTCTACCCACAATGGCTCCTCTAGTGATTTCACCCCGTTACGTGGCTTTAAATACCATCTCTATGCTGAGAATTCCTATCTCTAACCAAGACCTAAACCAGAGACTGTTGCTGTAGTTGACCTCACATCTCAGACCCAATCCATCACAAATTCTGTCAGTACCAGCTTCAGATACATGGAATGGAAAACCACATATTGCCACTGCTTCCTCTACCTTCCTGGCTCCAGCCACCGTCATCTCTTGCCTGGATGATTACAACAGTCTTCTAACTACTGTCCCTGTTTCTGTCCTTTCTCCTACTTAGTCTAGTATCAACATAGCAACTGGGGATGTCCTTTTAAAACATACATCAGGATCACCTTATCTCTCTGTTCCAAACCATCCAATATTCCACATCCCGAAAATACAAAATCTTTTAAAAGCTTCCCACGTTACATGGATTAGAAGCTAAAACCTGTTAGTATCTCCAGCTCTGTGACTCTCCGATGCTCTTCCGCTCTCCTGCCCGTCCCAGCTCTCTTAGTTCCTTTGCACTGCTTTCCTCCACCCGGGAGAGCTTTCCTCAAAGCCTCTGCATGTGCTATTTCTCCTGCCTGGAGCTCTTTCCCAACTACCCACTGGGTTCCTTCTCTCCTCCTTCACGTCTTTGCTTAACTATCACTTTCTCAATAAGACCTTCAAGTCATCCTTCCTTGTTTTACTTTTTCCATACTATTACTTCTCTCTCTCTCTGTCACACACACACACACACACACACACACACACACACAGTCTTATTTATTCTGTTTATAGTCTGTTTCTCCCCACAAGAATGTAAGACCCATGAAGGCCAGAATTTTTAAAAATTTGTTTTGCTTCCTGTTACACCCTAGCACCAAAAATAGTGCTTGATATGTAAGAAACTCTGAATAACTATTTGTTGAGTGAATGCATAAATGATAGGTAGATATTTAAAGGGATATGAATTTCTGTGGAAGAAAAATTATAACTAGTAATTATTTGAGGGGAAATAATTTTTTAAATGTACTTTTTTTCCCTAATCATGTACATCATTAGTTTTTGTTATTTAAAATTTTAACAAAAATGATATTAGCATGGATATTACAGGATGTTATAGGATATTTGTTGGTTTTTTCAACATGCTCCTGTTTTTTTAAAAAACAAGGTAACAAATTTTATTAATAAATCTTCAAGATCTTTAAAATTGTTATTAAAGTTACAAGAAATTAACCCAGAGATCAAACAGTAGAATAATGAATTGCCCAGCTAACTGAATAGTCCCGCATCTAAAGAGTTATATAAATTCCAAATGAAGACATAGTATAAGAAACCTTTCAGGTGATTGAAGCAAGTGACTGAAGCAGTACGTATATAAGTGATCTGTTTCAAAGACCAGAGAAACATTTACCGAGGATTTTTGGACACTGCAATGGTAGAGGGTGACCAGCATGTCTTTTGCTGTGTTCATTCATGTACTGGCTAGTAACAGTATGCTTGTGATGAGATGTAGGAATTGGAATCGTGGATCTGATGGTCCATGTTCAGAAACAGAACAGAGTAAGAACTGATTTGATTAGCTTGAGTGATAGGCTATTATGTTAATGGCTCCATTCCAGGCAGCGTGGCCCCGGACATCTCAGTGCTGACTGGGCTCCGTCTCATAATAACTTACGACTTTCTGTCAGGCACCAGCACTTTGATTATCCAACATATATGAAGACAAAAGCTGATACTAATTCAGGTACCTTTGAGCAATCTGAATCCAAAGGTATGTTCCACACAGTACGATGAAAGAATGTTGAGTTTTTGTTAACTGCATGAAAAATATGTGAATTCAAGTAGAATTTTCTGCCAATTTATGAACATATGGTTACTCTTTCTACTAATAAATATTTCTAGGGGTATGAGACTAACGAAGCACACAGTGATACTGCCTTTTCATCATTATTAAAGATATAAACTCTCAAGAGATATGAAGAGATGTAGGTCATTCCATGCATAATTTCATACAAAGCCACTTCAACTAGCAAACCTTGCTCAGTACATAATAGGTGATGAAGGAATGTGGTCTGAACACATAATAACAGAAAATCAAAATGAACACTTAGGATTTTTGAGGGCCATGTTTCCTGCTCCTTCCACCTAAATAATTTCTTTAATAGATAATGCTCTATTACTTATATTTCCATGGCCTTGATACACTGTGTTTGGGTCCTGCTAGCCACCCAATAATAAAAGGATCTAAGTAAAGGAGCTATTCCATTTTCATTCCATTTCAGTCCTAGCGAGATAGTCTTGATGCTAAAAGCATTTTATATTTTTTACGAGATGATCAGCTCAAGATTTTCTGATCTCCCTCAATCTTTCTCCACTTCAGGTTTTCTCACAGATGATAATAAAGCCATTTTGATAGAAATGTAGCCGTCTTACGATTTTCTTTTTAGGTAGAGCGTCATATTTTTCACAATTTGAAACAGCAGGCACAGCAAAGTGCACTGCAGTGGAAAGAGAAGAAGTGTGAGAGCAACACGTTCTCCTGAATTTTCAGGAATCCAAAGTCCTAAAAGAATTCTTTTTGATTTTTGCTGCTAGGACACGGTAGTTCCCTAAATACTTCTGAATCTAACCCTGTTTCCGTCTATCACTTTCTTCTCTATTTCGGCCAGTACTGATTTTTTGGAATGTTTGGGCTCTGTATTTTACTTATTACTTCTAAAACTTACTGCAGTGGTTCTATTGTTTGGAATTTTTTTCCTTTTGTTCTCACTGTTTGCTTTTCCACTTCTATTCATTTTGACGTATAACCATTAGGCTTAAACATTTCTCAATCTAGTTTTCTTTGTGGTCTTCATCCCTTTACTCTCACCGTTTAAAATTTTACAAAGTAAAACTCAAGCTCTATTTGTATTTTGTCTGAATAATACATATATTTTAATGATATATTTTAAGTAAATAATTTAATATCCCGTATTATTCATATATCCTTGACAAAAGTTGAAACACTGTGTTTTTCCACAATTTTTAAAAGAGTTAAAAATCTGTGAATAAAACTTTCAGATATAAATGAAGACATCTAATATGGTGTAATCATCTTCAATTTTAGCAAACAGCCCTGTGCTTGAATTTTATTTTAGACCATTAAACCACCTAGATTATATCAAATGGTTTTTAGATTTTGTGAAAGTGAGAGCCTCAGAATACCTCTAAATTTCTTTCAGAATGAAATAAACATAAAAGAAATATTTCAGTACGGTCTTTAGGTGTGTTTACAGTTAGGTACATTTCCGAAAACTAAACTCAAGGACAGGATTGGATTTGATTTCAAACAATCCCTCCATAGCATATGTGCTGGTTGCTATGCAACACAATTTAATACCAACAAATGATGCCAAGTGATTTTTGCATACTATAATTGGCTTGTAAGTTTTGTGGCTTGAAAATTGCGAAAAGAAGGTGGTTATTTAAATTTCAATGGCTATGTTAAAATGCTACTTTTTTAATTAAAAAAAAAAACAACTATAATACAAAACCTACATCTTAAAACTGAAGAAAAGACCTGACTTCTGTGATAATAAATGTGCAACAGTCTGGAAAGTTTCTCTTCCACTCTTTGGGAAAGCAAAGAACATATTTCAATAACTTTTTCTGCTGGTCTACTCACCTAGCTTCTCTGATGAGTTGGCTGTAGGAAGCCTGTGTAGAGGCAGGGCTCAATTAGTGTAATTTATGTATCCTTGGACGTCAATCATTCCTGTTGAGAGGTGGGACTCGTAAGCTCTCAGTGCATTAATTAAGAGCTTATCTCAGCAGAGCCATCTTTCTACCTAAGGACCAAAAAGAAAGTTTTAATTAGATTTTTAAAAGCAAGTATGTCATCTATGAAAGCAAGTATAGTTCTTTAGTTAGTCTGTGAGGCCACAACTGGAAAAGAATATTGCAAACCATACAAAGGGCACCTGTTTTCAATCATCTGTGATGTTATAAGTAGGTGGGGAGCGTCAATCTCCAACACCGGCTTCAGTCCTTGGACTATCACCTCCTGTAAATAACTGAAGCTTTGACTACGTTGTTTCATTGCCAACACAATTATTGGACCCTTGTCTAATTACTGATGCAGAGCTGATGCTGATCCAAGTGCAATTACAACGCTGAGGACAGACAGTATTTTTCTCTGATGGCTGACTTTTTGTTCCAGGCTAGCTTCTGACTGAATATGCAATGGGCAACACAATGCAAGTTCAGCAAAAGGGAGTGAGGGAACTTGCACAACACATCAGTTTCATGGGTTCAGTGATGGAGTGAGTGTGCTGTTGCTGGCTAACCTAAAAACACAGGGACTCAAGAGAGGTAAAAACTTAGCTAGGCCCCTTGGTGTCAGCTGCTTGACAGGTTGTTCTACTGGAATGGCTTGTGTGAGGCCATCAAACACACTCCTTAGGGCTCACTTGGGAAATAATAGATACATTATTGATTAAAATATTTATAAATTAAGGGAGGGAAACAAATTTTAAAAGCCAGTTCAGATTCTAGAAGGGAAATATATCTACTAATAGCTATTAACCCCTCCCCCTCCATAATTAAGGGTGGGGGTCGGGATGCATGCTTAGGAGAACAAACACAAACGCGTCTGCCAATGTCAAGGAAAAAGCAAATAGTGAAAACAAAAGGAAGAAAAAAATAGTGAACAATAGGAACACTGCAATAAGTTGTAGAAATAATGAATAAAGGACCAAACCTAAACTTTCAGAAAAATCAGCACTGAAAACAGTAGCAATGCAAAATTTCTCTTTTCGGAAAAGTTACAGGCAAGGGGGACATATAAACCCAAGCACAGTGAGCACAAAATAAACAACGTGGTGATTACAAGGGTGTTTCTGACAGCCGGACTAGCAGCATGGACAGATGCTTCGGAGAGCAAGACTAGCTCTGTTCCAGGGTCCTTGTTGCTATGATATTTCATTTTGTTTTTCTAAGGGAAGGTGTCTAGGAAATCCAGTTACTGTATAGCCTATAAATTTACCCCCCAAGTAGCATACTTGACATGCACTGAATAACAGCCGCAAAGCTGACAAAAGAAACTATAGATTTTACAGGTATGTGGTTTGTGCCGTATGTTTCTAAATGATAGTGTACGATGAAAACATTACTATATAGACACTTTGTCAGAAGAATAAAGTTGGAAGGTTGTCACCCATCATTTATGCTAATGTCCACAGAGATATTTTACAGTCCTTTCTCCACTCTTTCCCTCACACGTTTTCCCAGATATTTTGCCTCATGTATGGTACTGTATAATGGTTACTGCACAATGCATGCAGTAGTACTCCCCAGATACAATTTGGTAATTGTGCTGGTTACACCAATCGTGTGTGCCTGATAAATTTATGTAATACAAACATCCTGTCTTTGAATACCTATTTTGCGTCCTTCAATGCGTCTTTTTATTTGCATTTAAGCCAGGGTATATTACAACGTCCAATGACCTCCTGAGCATCTTATACTCAAGGATGTCTAAATGGTAATATTCATACATACAGTTTTATGTTTTATGATTGTGTGAAATTTGTTTGCCACAGGAATCTCTTTGTTTTCCATGTTTAAATTATGTTTATGATAGACTGAGGGCAGAACATGGTGAAATGATCAGATATTTAGTGCAGTTGTTTTCAAAGGAGGAAAACATCAGGATGTGCCTTTCCATGGGTTGCCAGCCTTTTTTTTTTTTTTCCTGAAGAAGTCTGGGAATCTGAAGGCTGCTCCCAGTGACAGTGACCAGGGTCATTGCTATACATTCCCTGTCAGTTCCTATGGGCCATGTTTCTCAATTAAGAACGTGACAGAAGGAATAGGCTTCAGAGCAGGCAGTAAATTTGGGGGCTTTTAGTCAAATATATGAATTTTCTCACTGCTTAATTTGCAGCTGCAAAAGAACCTAACTTTAGGATTTGGAGTAAAAGTTAAGTCTTTTCCTGAATGAAAATTTCCTTGTTATTTTATACAACATTTTCTCAACTTAATGAGACCTTTGGAGTCAGCTAAAGTAGAAGGCCAGCTGGAATTACAGCTGGAACAATGTATCCGATATATTATACCCTTTGTGATTTGCGCTGAAATTGATTGCAGTGTTGCCATGGCATCCCAAGGGAGAAACCCTGGTCTGTGTTTGGACAATGGCAACTGGTGGGAGACCTGGGTTCATCTTCTGCCCTGCCTGTACTATAGGAAATTGCATCATTTCTCAAAGATTCTGTTTATGATGCTACCAGACCCGTGCCTTAACCCAAGACTCTCATCTCCTCAGAAAGTGATTCTCTGTTCTTAGCTACGTGCTTCCATGATGACAGCTGTAGGGCAAGGAAGTCTATGACCTTGTTTCTTCTCCTAAGGTTTTGGTAAGCCTCCCCTAGGTCCTGGCAATCTGGCAGGGGTCACTGACGTTTATCAATTTGATGAACTGGGAGCTGATAAAAAAAAAAAAAGTGAGCACTTGTAGTGACATCTCAGAGCCTCAATCTGTTTCAATTTCAATTAATTTATTCACTATCTAAGGGTAGCATAGCTGGGATTGGTATTATTGTTTCTTAAATGGTATTTGAGTGTATATACTCACATGAAGCTACGTGGCTCAGAAAACAAAGACTTAGAATGTACTTACTCAGAATAGTTTTTACCAGATGGACCAGTAAATTCTTTTGAACATTTAGCTAATTCCTTCAGTGAAATCAGTCACACTAGCATATATTAATTTGCCACATTTTCTATACTCGTGGGACTTGTATCCAAAGGCAAACTATAATGAAGCTGTAGATAAAATGACCCAGTTTTGTGTTGTCTTATTACTAGTGATTAAGTGTGAAAGAGTAGGATTTACTGTCTGACCTCCTCTATTCTTTTTGAGAAATTATATTAGAAGGAATAAAAATTCCTTTTTTAAATATATTGTGAGAAAAAAGAGAGACATTACAATGGAACATTGGGGTCAAATACACAGGTATCATTAGCAGTATAACCTGGGACTTCCAGTAGCCTTGAAATGATGAAAACACCAACTTTGAATCTATTTTATAATTGAGATTCGCAATTGTGAAATGATTAGAGATTTTCATGTTTCTGTTAATGAGATTTAATACAGAAAACTTTACAGATACTAATTCAATCTAGTAATGCCAAAGAAAGACAAACCAAGTCTAGTGTCTCAGAATGTGTAGGTTTGGGGAACAAGACAGAATATTCTGCAAAGTCTACTTATTTAGACAGATTGTTTCCCCTAAGCTGGGTGGGTTACCCTTCTTTTACCTTTGGCATTTTATTATTCAGTTTAATGCTGAAATATTTTATTGTACCTGAACCTAGAGGTTTTCCACTTTAACATATTTATAAGACAATAATAAATAAATGAAGACTTAGTCCAGTACTGATGTCAGGATTGTAGTAAGTTTCATATTTTCTTTTTCAGATTTCCCCAGTTTTATTTACGTGTCTGTATGTTAAGTAGTACACAATTTTTTTTTTTTTTTTTTTTTAAACCCACTTTTCCCAATTCTGACTGAGGAAAAGTGATTAGTTTGTAGCTACTTTCTTGACATTTGAATTGTTTGGGAGAGACCAGTCCTCAAGTTTTCTGGGCATTAGGTTATATAAGTGATGTCAAGTACTATCTACTTGTACTGAATGTCTCAGTTACCAAATTTTTTTCTTGTAACTCTTCTTCAAGTTTAACAATAATTGGGCGGAGGGGCAAAAATTAATGTACTTCATTGAGAACCTGTTCTAATGTAATTTTTGAATTAAAGATCAATCTTTCATAGTAACAAATTTGGCAGTTAGTGAAACTATTCAAACGCTTTAGAGGTAAAGTATTGTGGTGAAAACAGTAGGGGAAATGCATATTTCTTTATTTATTTTTAAACAATGTTTTCTTGTTTACCCTGCTTTTTGTATTTTCATGTAGATTCTATATGTGGGCATATTAGCATATGTTACCCAGACGTGTTAATTGCATCTTTATTAAGTCAGCTGATTTTCTTTCAAAGAAGATTGAGAGTAGAGAACGTTTTAATACTTAACAAATATTCAGTAGTTCCAATAATCTTGTAAATGTCATGACATTTGGAGAGCTTCACTTTCATCAGGCCATTTCCTTAAAATTCCTGTAGAAACTATACATAGGATATTTTTAAGAGAGTTTTTGGCTATTCTATAGTCCATGTCTATTCTCTACCAATAATCAAGACTTATGTCTCCTATTCTCATATTCTCAATAACTCTAAGCAAAGGAGAAAAATAATGGACTTTTTTTCAGTCATCTAAAAACTCTTGAGACTTAGGATCACATTTAACCAGTTATACTTTCACATAAAATATGAATCACTTTGAAAATCGGTCTCCTTCAGGCAAAATCACCAAAACAACAAGTCTGTAATTGAATACAAATGCATACATATGTCTGTATATTTGCATGGATACGTTTAATGCCAAGTAAAAGTCTTCAACTTCTTCCACTGTCAGTACTAAGACATGTACGTATGTGGTTATGTGGGGTATAAATGAGACATGATGGATTCTTTCACACTTGTGTTTATTCAGTACATTGTTATTGAGTCCCCAGATAAGTGCCAAGCACTATGCTGTATTCTGGGGACAAAATGATGAGCAGAACAGATGAGGACGCTGCCTTCATTAAGCTTCTATATATATATATATATAAAATAATGGTTACCCAATACCTCAGTACATTTATCCATTAGTCCCTACATTTGTCTATTTTATGTACCATGCATCCTAACACTATTATCAACCCAGTGATTTTTCACTTCCCAAAAACACTTAAAAAAACATACTCTGTGTTGAAGTCTGATTCGCCACATATGATGATTGAAAAAGCAATTCTAAATGATTTCTGGGCATTCAGTATAAGGGAGAATTTTCAAAGATATGTTTATGGCTTAATAATTAAATTGGGGTGAATGTGCCTGCTGGGAACTTCTGCAATAATAAAACAGAACGGCAGGTTCCAAGCCACAAACAAAGAACTTTTTCTTTCAAAGATCTGAGTCACAGCATATTAGTATTTAATAGTTTTGCATTTTTAAATGCATAATGCCAGAATTTCATGGTAAGGAGTCTTGAATAATTATTCAAGTTCAATCCAAAAGGTTCTGAGAAACAAAGAATGGGAAGCGAATACTCAACAACACAACTATCCCAGGAACTCTAAGTGACAGAAACAGTAAGATACGGTTGCTTGGATCTCAGTTCTGGAGCGGCCCGTTCCCCCACCCGTAAGATACGCAGACTCAGTCTTTTTCTGCCTTCCACACACTAATCTGCAGCTGGTAACCACATCTCAAAATGCCAAGGGATGCCCACAAGAGGAAATGGCTGTCTGGGAACAGCACTGACGCTTGACCCACAGACCTCAAAGTGCTCGGGTTTTATCAAAAGCTAAAACAGGAGAGCATAAAAGAATGCACGAGTTAGCCACTTTTCCTGAGATTCAGTGAATTCAGTCACCCTTTTCTCGATAAAATGATCACAGAAAAATACTAGTCCACAGAGATAAGCAACAGCTGGGACGATAAAGATATGGAGATTTTCTGTTTCAAAGATACAGAAGTTTGGGAAAATAACTTCTTTTCAAGGTAGCATTTTAACATACATAGGCTTCAGAAGATTGGACTTCATTATACCTTGATATCTGTTTACATTTATCAACCTTCATCTATTTATCTATCCTCAGCAGTCGAAGAAAAACAACGTTCCACCGTCACTCCATGGTAGTAACTGGAAGAAACTGCTTAGATACTGATTTTGATTCCAGAGGTCCGAGGTTGAAAACGCAAGTCCCAACCTTCATCTGCATTTTCAGGCCGTATAAAACCACAACACTTCAGAGAACTCTCAGAACAGTCAGGCAGTTCTGTGTCCATTGTCCTCCTTCATTTCCTCCTCAATAAATAATGGATAAAGCAATGATAGGTCTTTGCTGACTTTTTAATTCTTCTAGTATACAAAAATTATCTCCCGGAAATAAACTGACGTCTAAACAATAGTCTGCAAATGGGTGGAAATGTAATTTGGTGGTTCTTAAGGTGCTCCCTGTGTCCTGTTTTACTTCTGAGCCAGTCCATCACTCCACTATCTCCTTACCCTATCTCCACCTCACCTTCACCTCAAAACACACGCTTCTGTCTCACTGAGTCAGAGACTCAAGCTGTTATTTCGCCCCTTTTTTCTTGGTTTGCTATCCAATTTTCTATTAATTGGAACTAACATAACAACAGTGCAAATACAAATGTTACACCAATCTCAAACGGAAACCTCTTTTTACCAGAAACACAGTTGATAACTGTGTAGATATAACAACTGTACTAAGTACAGTCTACCTGATTTATGAATAGGGTATTCTCGGTAAGTGGATTTTCAAAATAACGGCGGCTTAGCCCTTTAAGAGTCATTATGCTTTTATTTTTTGTAATCTTTCTTGTTAGGGATCTTAGGGAAAAAATGAAGGCACCCCACACTTCTGCCAATTAAGAAACTGTCACAGGAAATAAAATCAAAATAATCTGCATGAAGTGAATAGAGAGGTGCTTCCAGATGTAGAAGAAGGGTGACACGGTCCTTTCACGAAATGGCTTCAGAACCCTCTTTTGCTGTGCTCTTCCTGCCGGGGTCACTTCTAAGTTCTTCGGTCATTCCTTGCCAAGGTCGGTTGGTGGGCTTCTCTCTCACCAAACACCTCATCTATTCTTCGGTCCCCACTCCCTACCACCCATCCAATCAGTTCTCAGCTGACACTGCTGTTGGGTCTCCATCCTCAGATTATAATTAAAGCAGATTGGAAGACTCATTGGGGAAACCTGACAACTAATTTTGTGCCTGACAAGTAAAATATATGCAGAGAGTATTTTTTTCTTGGATTCACATTCTTTTTCCTTTCCCATGTAATTTTAGATTCCTTCTGCCTTTGAGGTTTTTATGCGAGTTAGAGATTGATATATAAATAATATACAGTCTGGCCATATGCCATTAATCTTACATGCTCCCTTAAGTTATAGAACTCACTCTGGTGCCCAGGGAGGTAAGGCCATTGGAACAATCATTTTCTGCATAAAGTTTATTCATAATAATGTTCATTTGTCTCTTTACTTTGTTGATGTACAGTACAGTGGACTGCAGTAGTTTTACTTTATTTTATTTTATATACATAGGCCCAGTAAAGAAAATTGAGCAGATAGTTCCTTTTAATCAGCTACCCTTAGAAAATCAAGTCCATGTAACAAAAGCATTAAATTAAAAGATATTAAAACCACGCAGTATCTTGCATTTGAATAGGCATTCAATAAATACTTATTGTATTGAACTTTGTAAAACATACTCATTTATTAAAAATGTTTACTCACACATTAAAAGGAATCGTCATTAAAACTAAAATTTAGCAGGGAATCCTAAAATAGCATTCTTTATCTATTACATAAAATAGTACAGAACTTCAAAAGTATTCTCTGTCCTGATATTTTGAACATATCTCGTATGGGGTTCTTTTTTGCCGCTATCACAAAATGGATATATTGTGAGTAAAGACTCAGCAGACTCTTAAGCTGTGATTCTGACATAGATCATTTGTACAAAAGTAATTTAAATAATCATAATGTATATAGAATTCATGCTTTTGTCTGGATGGTCTACAACTCATAAGCTGGGACAAGATTTTACAATCTTTATACTCTCTTCAGAAATGCCCATTTTGCATACTGAAAACCGCTGTCGAGGAACAGTCAGAAAAATACTATGAGGATGACAGATTTTATCCTGTTAAACACATCAACAGAGCGTGAGTCACATTTTTACTTTGGTGCCTGAATATCTTCAGTCTTACAACTTAATTTTGGGAGCTGAATTTGCCACATGTACAAGTTATACTAGAAGCCTCTTAAAAAGGCACCATGTAATTATCGTATGTGGTCTTCTATATTCTAAATCTTATAAGGTTTAGATCATATTAAACTATAAAGGTATAAAAACTATTAAATAGTAAATTTTCTACAAATCCTGAGAAATTATCAAAACAAAGCACCAAAAATCTCTTGTGGCAGACTACTCCTTTCCCCTCCACTTCCTGCAAATCGATTTTCCCTTTCTCTCGGAGACCTGGCTATCTAGCCAGAAAATAATGTTCCAGACTCTCCTGGGGTAGTGTGGCCATGCATTTACATTCAGGCTAATGGAACGTGAGCCGTCAACTTCTCCTGGACCTTAGCTTTTCCACTCTTGCCACTGGCTGGAAGATGAACATAGCAGTGACTCTGCTCAGACCACAGGGATGAAAAATAACACCCTCCTGGGCTTCGAGGACAACAGGATGGGGGATCGTGGCTCCCTGAATGACCCAGCAGAGAAGAGGCACTCTGCCAGCCTAAACCAGCTGCAGTGTCACGTGAAAGAGAAATGCACCCTCTATTATTTAAGTCACGGTGTCTTGGAGTTCCTTTTGTAATTTAACCTGTACCCTAATATATCTGTTAATGATATGGTGCCCAAAGTTTCTTCTATAACGTAAAGCAAATAGAAACAACCTGATGACATTTCGGACTCCTCTGAAGATGCATGAGGAGCTTTCCTTTTCACTTTTCTTCACAGGAAGGACCAGAGGAGGGCAGAGCGCCCACCGTGACTCTTGCTCCCCAGGAATCACGGAAGCACAGTTAGATTTGCCATGTGTCACTCTCCTTTCACTGTTCAGAGAGTGTCTGTGGCTCCTGACTACCTTTTGAGGCCCAGACCAAATGCCACCCTCCAGAAATAATATTCTGACTTTTTCAACTAGAAATAAGTGGTCCTCTTTCTAAACGCCCACACAATTGTATCAGTATGTGGAGACTCTCCACCATGTATTATCGCTGCAAGTATACTCTGTCCTCTACCAAAATGTGAGGTTCCTCAGTGAAGGATTTCTGATTTATTTTATAGAATTCACAGTGTTTTGCATGTACTTAGAGTAACATAAATATATGTTCATTGTAAGAGTGGATGGTAAATCCTTAGTTATTAAATTATAAAACAGCCCTTATTATGCTTAAGGAGATAATATAATAATGTATCGTTTGTAAAAAACATTTTATACTAATCTAGAAGCCATATAAACTAATAGTAATAGTAATAACAACAACAATAATAATCTTTTTGCCATTCAATTTAGATACAACAAAATGACATAAATATCAGACGAGAATAGTAATATTCTTTTGAATTGAACGATACCATCGTTTTCAACTGGTTCTAGATAAAATTTTTAAAAGGCTAGAACATGACTCTACTACAAACTCTACCTACATTATATAGTTAATCACATATCTATCAGACAGATCCTGATATTGGTTGGAAAATCTATAAGCAGTTTTAAAAATCATGTCTGATATTTACTCAGTGGCTATCTTATTTACTAGACTTTATAAGATCAAATCATGTGTCACCTACCAAATTAAGGCACAATAGATTCTCTTTTTTTTTTCAGTACGCGGGCCTCTCACTGCTGTGGCCTCTCCCGTTGCGGAGCACAGGCTCCGGACGTGCAGGCTCAGCGGCCATGGCTCACGGGCCCAGCCGCTCCGCGGCATGTGGGATCTTCCCAGACCGGGGCACGAACCCGTGTCCCCTGCATCGGCAGGCGGACTCTCAACCACTGCGCCACCAGGGAAGCCCACACAATAGATTCTTGATTGATTCTGAAGTTAACATTAGGGCTAGCTATCAAATCTGTGAATTTTCAGCTGACACATTAGCTGAGTCCCAGTGTAATCAGAACATGGATATATATATATATTATATATATATAAATATATATAATATAAATCATATACTTTATATATAATATGTATATAATTTAAAACATTTATTCTTAATATTTAAAAGTTTGGGAACCAGAAAAGGAAGTCTGAAATAGGCTTGGAAATGCACTAATTGATTTTAAATTTTCAGTTCTCAAATACTCTTACTTGAACATAATCTATTAAACCTGACTTAATTAATAAAATATGCTAACTATTTTATCTCTCTAATATTCTAAACGCCACTTTCCACCCAAGCTAAAGAAACTCATGTTCTTAAATAGATTATGTGAATTAGACAGCATTATATTATAAAATCATCAAATTATTTTTTCTCAACATTTTTTCTTAAACTTGGGAGATTAGAAGAACTTGGATTTGACATTCAGTAGCAATATTTCACGGCCATGTGAATTTATGCATGTAACTTAACTTCTCTGAGCCACGGTTCTCTATCCCTGAAAATTCGGATACTACATACTTACAGTGTTAGCATAAAGAGTAGATGTAAGATTGCATGTAAAACATCCGTTACAGGACCTGGAACAGCAGACATTCGCTACATATAAAACCCTCTGATACTTCTATGCAGTGGGAAAGAAAAACGGTATTATTCTACTCATTTCATCTACCTAGCAAATTGATTTAGCATAGAGTGGATGGTTAAAAATGATGTATTTTAAATTTCTGAATGAGTAAATACATTCTATAATTTTTAAATAAAGTTTGATAATTTTGTAAAACATATTTATATTCATATGATATATAATTTGAATGAATAAACAATTTTATTTGGGAATGAGTAAATCTTAAAAGATTTCATTCTTCCTCTCATTCTCACATCATCATAATTTCTTTCTTGGTCCTCTCCTGTTAGAGTTTAAACACTGTTAAGTATCTATGTGTTTTTGAGAGGCAAATATAAACAACTGCAACCCTTCCCTTGAGACTTGACATTCAAAATATTAAGCTTCTCCCTAGAAGTATCATCATTAAAATACTATTGTACTCGTATTAGAATCAAATGAATTGATGAATGAAACACAAGAGGTAGTCTTGAACTAGACCTTAGCCTTTAATAATCACAAGCTATCATAAGCCAAAGGACAAAGAATTAAACACTTAGAAATAGTTTTAAAAAAACTGGCTATTTGAGAAAGAAAAGACTAATGCTAGCTTCTTATTTTGCAATTTTAAATGGGTTAAAAAGTTAAATGAAAAAATCCAAGTGAAGAAACAAACCAGGTTTCAGGGAACATGGCAATTTACATGTATACATTTCATACTCTTCCTTCCTGCTATCCCCTAAAACGTCAGTAAAAACATATTTAGGTAATAAACCTACAAAAATAGGAAGCTTGAGAGGGGAGAGAGTAGCCAAAGAATTTTGGAGGCTAAAAAGCAAAGGATAAGTGGTAACAGATTTAACAGACCTAGGGATGCTAAAACCTAAGGTAACAGTGGGAGAGGCTGTGAAGCAGTCCTAATTTGTCCTGCATTAGGGCCCCAGTCTGGAGATATACTCTCTGGAGAGTAAAACAGGATTTTTTAACTAGGGGACACCAGACACAGGAGAAGACAGAGTTACTATTCACCAAACAGGAAGTAAGGATATATGTATATACTGAATGCTCAGACTACCTCTCTCGTCTGCATCCTTTTCTCCACTCCCTGAAAACTGGCAGTGTGGCCTTTACCCTCCAGACAGAATAATAACAGAGGATTTTTCTGGGGATTCTGACCTGCCCAAGAAGAAACACCAGAATTACCTAATAGCAAATAGCAAAAGAAAGCAGCCAGATGTCCCAAGTTCAAGCTCTCCCCTCAAGTTCAAAGTCACACATGCTACCAAAATGAGTAGAATTTCCATTTAGTACTTTTGTCTCCAACTTTTAAATATGAAAAATCAGCCAAAGAGGACTAGAAGACTCTTTTATGCCAAAAGAGGCTTTTAGCATAAAAGATGGAGATCAAAACAGATAACCAAAAACCACAAAATCAAACAGTCACTATGCAGGGAGAAGAAAGCTTTAAAATATCCTACTTTTCGGCTACTTCCCACTAGCCATCTATTTTACGTTTGGTAGTGTATATATGTCCATGCCACTCTCTCACTTTGTCACAGCTTACCCTTCCCCCTCCCCATAGCACAGGGAGATCAGCTCGGTGCTTTGTGACTGCCTGGAGGGGTGGGATAGGGAGGGTGGGAGGGAGGGAGACGCAAGAGGGAAGAGATATGGGATCATATGTATATGTATAACTGATTCACTTTGTTATAAAGCTGAAACTAACACACCATTGTAAAGCAATTATACTCCAAAAAAGATGTTAAAAAAAAAATCCTAATTTTCTCATAGAGATTGAGAAGATATTTCATCTGTGAAACGAAAACAGGATGTTTTTTAAAATAAAGTACATTTAGAAAACAAAGAGATTTTGGAAATTAAAAACATGACTGTTGAAATGAAAAACTCAACAGAATACTGGAAAATAAATTTGCAATGATCTGATATGGGAAATAAAATATTAAAGAACCAGCCAAGGAGCTATATAATCCCTGGAAAAAGAACAAGGAAAACGGACTAAAAGGAATCATTATTAAGTCAAAAATGGTGAAGGGTTTGAGATTTCACTCCACTTGAAAGCTAATAAGTTAGCCTGCCAGAGATTTATAAATATATGTTGACAGAAGACACAATAGCCCTGCTTCAGGGATGCAAAGCATTTATTACTCACAGCAGAACAGCTGCTGGAACAGCGCCTTGTGCTGGGTCCCAATCCCCACAGGGTGACACAATTAGGGCTGGATTTTACCTGTGTGTGCATCGTGGTGCACCACTGAGAAGGGAGTCCTCAGTTTCAGAGCTCTGACCCATCTGCTCATGCTACCTTCCAGAAAGAGAGAGATGCAGCATTGTCCTGGAATGTAAGCAAATACCTCTAGGAGGAAGTAGAAGGCTTTATCTTTACTATTCTGGTACATCTTTAGGGAAGCATGTCTCTAGATATCTCTAGAGGGATACACTATCTCTGGTTTCCAAGACTGTTTACTGATCAAAAATGCCCTTTGCTTAAAATGTTCAGACTGTGCAGGTCTAGGCTCTGAGGAATCACGGAGAATTGTCTTCCAACTATCACCAATAAAATAATTCAATAAAATTTCTAAGCCCACTTAGTCTTTAGCCCACTGAATGAATATAAACCTTTACCAGGGCGTATTACGATGAAACTTCAGAAATTGTGGAGAAGCCAGAATTTCAACAAGGTTTTATTTCAGAAGGATAAAAAATAGATTATATACAAAGTCAGAATGTCTTTGGACTTCTTAACTGCAACATTGGAAACTAGAAGACATTGAAATGATGCCTTCAAAATTCTGAAGGAAAACTCTTCCCTAGTTAGACTTCTATACCCAGCTAAGTAACCAATCAACTGAGGGTGGAATCAAGATAGTTTCAGATATCCAATGTGAACAAAAATTTTACCTCCCCTGTTCCTTTCTGATTTAGCTTCTGGAGAATGTATTCTGCCAAAAGGAGGGAAAAGAATCAAGAAAACCAAGAAGTGGTTTCCAGGAAACAGAAAATTCCACACAGAAGAAAGCGTCAAGAGTTCAAAGGAGAATAATGAATGGAGAGTCTAGGAAGACCGCACCACACTAAACACAGTAGACGATCCGTCTGGATTACAGTGATTTGAGAAATTTAAAAGACATTGTCGAGGGCTAACTTCCCCATCATGCCCAATGTCACTCTACAATCTTTTAAATTTAGGACACGGTGACTGGCTGAGTCTGTTCCAGACTATTATCTGTACTTTGTCTTGACCATTTGCTGGTGATATTTCTATTCTCCCCTCTGTGTCCTTGCTTTTGGGTTAGTTGAATATACACATTACCCTAAGGCAGTATTCAGCTAAGATAAAATCCTGAGAGAGAAGGTTGGCCATAGTGAACTCAGAAGCAAAAACATCAGAGAAACTCCCTCACCTGATGGCATTCCCACTGTCCATCTAGCCTGGCCCACTGCAGTCCTTCTAAACGCCCTACGCATGTTGAGTCCCATGCTTATCAAGACTTAACATGGCTTTGCCCAATGCCCTCTCCAGAGCGTGGTCTTGAACATTCTGTAGCATCAAAAATTATATTTTTATAAAGACATTTGTAAAATGTCTTTATGAAAATATACTATACTTTATAAAGACAAGTTACGGACTGGAAGAAAATATTTGCAAATGACACTACAGACAAGGGGTTAATTTCCAAAATATACAAACAGCTCATATGGCTTAATATCAAAAAATTATATTTTTAGGAATATTTTAGAATAGAGGAAAAACTGTCATAATGAAATATAAAGAGTTTAAAAAAGGAGACAGAAGTGTGCATGCTATCGCCACAATTTTGATTCTAAGAGTAAAACAAGCAATATTTACTGAGTGCTTCCTGGGTGCTATGCACTGATCTAGGCTTTACCACCACTGACCACCTCCTTCCTTTTGAAAACACTTACTTCCCATGGATTCCATGACATCCTGATCTCCGGTTTTTCTATTCCTTCTGCGCATCCTCTGAACCTCTCCACAGTAGCCTGAAATTCTGTGGCTCCCCAGAAGCGTTCCTTATCTTCTTTTCCATCTTGTTTTACAAACTCTTGAACTCATGGACTGCATTCACTGCAAAGCTTCATTCACTGTCTATTCTTAAATTCCAGATATAAATATCCCGTCAAATTGCTCCTCAGATCTCCAGACTGATACTGATTAACCTTAATGACAATTCCACATGTATGGCCCATAGGCACTACTGATTCAACACATCTCAAACTTAATTCATTATTGAACAAAAAAAATCTTATATTTTTCCTACCCGATATTTTCTAACGCAGTGATAGCCACACCATCTATTCAGAAGTCCAAACGAAGAGGCTGAAAGCTACCTTACACTTCTACTTTTTCTTCTCATCACACTCATTTTGCCACCAGGTCTGCTGACCCTATCTTCTTGATATCATTGCAATCACTCCTTTTTCTCCATCCCTATCTCGGCTGGACCTCCATCTTTCTTGACAGCATTACTGACCCAACCCTGCTCCTCCCCAGACCTTACTGTACCCATTCCATTTCTCTATGACTTCTCTATTATCCTTCTGTCATGTAACATTTGACCATGTCAGGTACCCATTCTTCAAATGAATCAAGGCATTTCTTAACCTTCAGGATAAGGTCTAAACTTCAGGCCATGGCATTCACAGTTCTTTTTCACAATGACCCTTCCTCCTTCCTCAACACCATCTTCTGCTAACCTTATATTCCAGCCTTAAAGAACTACATTTTACATATTCTCTTGCCTCTTTGCCTTTGTGCCTAACGCTCTATCCTCCTGGAATGATCTTTCTCACCCTCTGTATGTTTCTAATTGCTATTCATCTTGATGAATTCAAGAGTTACTTTATCAGTGAACCCTTCCCTGACTCCCCCATTACCCTAGTCTGGATGAGACAGCTCTCCTCTGTGCTTCCCAAAGGCCCTGCTTTAACATCCCTCTCTTAGACTCTTATCAAACTCACTTCAAGGTAATCCCACCAGAAACTTGCTTTTAATGATATATTCCTCATTAGAAGTCCTCTGGATGGATTTCCTTAGAAGGAGTTTATGAGCCACACAAGAAAACTTATCTTTGCGGTTCAGTTTTGTGTCTGTTCTAAAGTGGTGCTGCCCAGTGTGGTCACCAAAATTACTGAACAGATTTGACACTGAATAACTTCTGCTATTTCAAAACATTCAAATATGCTTTCAAAGGACAACTGAGAGTATTCAAAAGACACTGCAAGAATTCTTGAATGGTTGTTAAAAAAATCGGTCAAAGTACTCGAATTATAGTTTTAAATATACACAGGCTTTCCAATACATATTTTAATTTAAAAAATCATCAAATAAAAGTACAGTTTTAAGTGAAAAAATTTAAGGAAACTTTTAATTTTAGAACACTAATACCTGTATAAACACCTTCAATCAGTGGATAGGGAAACAAAAACAGTACAAAAATGCATCATGGGGCTTCCCTGGTGGCACAGTGGTGGAGAGTCCACCTGCCGATGCAGGGGACACGGGTTCGTGCCCCGGTCCGGGAAGATCCGACATGCTGCGGAGCGGCTGGGCCCGTGAGCCATGGCCGCTGAGCCTGCGCGTCCGGAGCCTGTGCTCCACAACGGGAGAGGCCACAACAGTGAGAGGCCCGTGTACCGCAAAAAACAAACAAACAAAAAAATGCAGCATGCAACTTCACACACAATTAGAATACAGTATTGTTACACACACCAAAATAACTCCATTAAGGAACGCATGAAGTAAAAAGTGATATCAAACAGGAATATCTTGGAAGAATGTGACAGCACAGGCTTCCGGTATTAATGGGAAGAATATAAAAATACTAACATGGAGGTATAATCCACTGTTTTGTATGTTCATTCTTATTCTTATGTCAGAATTATTATGCCATGAAGCTATTATTTGCCACTGATAATTTCTCTCAATGAATAACATTCTGTTTGAGAACAAGAGAAAAACAGTAATGAAATACTGACTTAGATGTATTTGTTGCTCAATACTTGAATATTTTAATCCAAGCTCTGTGACAAAAAAGTTAAAGAGATATACTACTTAGCTTGATGAAGAGCTGTTTTAAGAAAGCATGTATCCAGCACATTAAAGTATCAAGGTGTTTAGAGAATGTGACACAGTGAAGGCATTACATGAATATAAAATGAATGATACAATGCATGCAGTAGGCACTTAATATATTATTTATGAAACTAAATACCAAGTATGAATCAGGGAGATGGCTTCAGATCAGAAAAGTGACCCAGAGTTACGTATATAGTCATTACTTTCATGAATTCAGATTTCATTTTAATGAGCATTGAGGCATCATTTGAATTCTGAGTAAATTGAATTTATTATATAGACTGTTGCTTAAAATAGTGGGTTATCATCTAACACCTGGAAATACTTAGTGTCCAAGACTTTTCAGTGTGACCTCGGGCTTTTTGTTTTTGGTTTGGGCATTTTTTTTCTTAGCAAGGTGAATTCTGTTGCCTGATACATTTATATCAGTTATAGGAAAAAAAGGAGAAACTATGGTCGTGTCGTAAGTGGTGTATATCTCACCAAACCTTTACTGAACACTTATCTGAGGGCTGCAGTTTTCTACTGCTGACTCCACAAAGGTGATAAAATAAGACCCGGTCCTTGCCTTCGGGCATGCTACGATCATTCCATTATAATTTAATGTAGCAAAAGAAGGATAAAAAATAGGGGAATCACAGGTGAGAAGCCGGTCCAATGAAGCCTGGAAATTCTGGAAGAGCTGACCACCATCTCACATGTGGACTTAAATATGCAATTTCCATTGAGGACAAACCCCAGGTAAGCTTGGCTTCATTGTGAGTTAAAATCCTGGCTTTATCGCTTACTACCTGTGTGACCTTGGGCATACAGCAGATGCTTATGAAATTACTCCGACCAACACCGTCGGCAGTAACGGTGGCAAAATCAAGAGCTATAGGGGTTTGTGCATCAGTTACACCTACACATACATCCACTCTTTTTGTATATTCTTTTCCCATATAGGCCATTGCATATATAAAATATGTATCTACTTTATATGTAAAATAGATAATTAATAAGAACCTGCTGTATAGCACAGGGAACACTACCCAATACTCTGTAATGACCTTTATGGGAAAAGAATCTAAAAAAAAAAAAAGTGGATATATGTATAACTGATTCACTTTGCTGTACACCTGAAACTAACACAACACTGTACATCAACTATACGCCAATAAATCTTGTTTTTAAATGATCATTAAAAAAAGAGCTATGGGGCTTCCCTGGTGGCGCAGTGGTTGGGAGTCCGCCTGCCGATGCAGGGGACACGGGATCGTGCCCCGGTCCGGGAGGATCCCGCATGCCGCGGAGCGGCTGGGCCCGTGAGCCATGGCCGCTGAGCCTGCGCGTCCGGAGCCTGTGCTCCACAGCGGGAGAGGCCACAACAGGGAGAGGCCCGCGCACCAAAAAAAAAAAAAAAAAAAAAAAAAAAAGAGCTATGGGAGTTTGGAAAGACTTGATGGGTGACATGAGACTCAAACTGAGCCTCGGGGACATGTAAGAATTAGGTAGAGTGAGTTCGTGATAGGAAGAGGCCAGTTTGGGTGTGAGAAACGAGAAAAATTCAGAGGAGGAAATATGCATGGTGTGTGACCTAAAAGCAGACAGGTGCGGGGACTTCAGGCAGGAAGAACCAGAGAGCAAATTCCAAGACCACAGACAATCTCTGAATGTTTCTCATAAAAGACTGAAAACGTGTCTTTCAAAGCTTCCATTCTTCTACTTACATTCCTCACTAATTTCTTTCAAATATACACTTAGACATACTTAATTGAATGTAATATTTTGCCAGCATTTATGGTAATTACTTTTCTTTCTTTTATTAAGGAACAACAAAATTTTATGTAGAATTCAGAGCCCCAATGTTCTCAGTTAGCAGTAAGTTATCTGATGTACTTTGCAATAAAGCAGCATCTGCGAGAGTTATTCTTCTTGTAGAACAAAAGAACACTCCTTAGATTTTTAAACGTACAAGCGTGCACTATTCACATCTCGTACGGTGAAGGTACAGCAAGTAGTTAATTCATCTTACTCAAATCTATTATCTCTACTCCCTTCCTGCACAGTGTTTTGTAAGTTTTTCTGCATAGAACTGAATTGGCTTTTATGCCACAGTTTAGAAAGAAGGAAGAGATGCACATAGCCACACTCTAGACAGAGATACACCAGATGCAAACAATACCCCTCTGCGATGTTCACAAGAGATTTATCACAGGAAAAGGGGCCAGAAGAATGTGGACATTTCTGGGTTACTGTGCTATTCCCTCCTGCTATTCTCTAACCATCTCAGACAGGCTGACAGAAACTATTGTTGTAAGTTCTGCTGGTGTCGTATTTATATACCGTATCGGTGAGACTGCCAGACCTCAGGAAAGGCAGGCACTATAATGCGCTCTTTCAATTTGCACACAGAAACCGTAAGAGTCTATTATCAGGTTTACTACAATTCCTATCACCATTGCTGAAAAAATAGCAAACGGCACCAGCAGGCTGAAAATAGAAGAACGTCTGTTGCATGGAGAAGAAAAGGAAAGATTTTAAATTTCTACCGCGACATTTCACATCCCATGACCACCTCCTGGAATCTTCTTTTTGACATGAAAAAGTTTGTCATGGGCAGGGTAATAAGGACAGAACTCTTGTTATAGGGTGACCTGTCAGTAACTGTGCGTCCACATTCAACAGCTAGATCATTCACACGCTTCTGATGTGTGATTCGGCAAGGAGGCCAACGAGGAAATACTCATGCGAACGATCCTGCCTGCATACACTTCTGTTTACTTAGAAGTCAGCAGGCGACCGCAAGCTTCCAATCTACACCTCCCTTAACACGGGATACGTGGTGAGGGATCAGAATCACATCAAAGCTCTAAGACTTCGTATCAGGAGCAGCTAACATACTAGTGGATCCTGCGCTTCTGTTTTTCCACCAAAGTTGGCAAGAGTACGGCTGATAATCCCAATGGAAAGAACTATTACGAAAAACTGTTGGGGAGGTGCGTGTGTGTGTGTGTGCGGGCAGGGGTGAGGCGGAGAAAGGAGATTCCGCATGTGTTATGTCATCTCCTGATGAAAAGTTTCTGTTTCTATCGCAGCTTTTGACATCTTTCTATTACTTTTTAATAAACTCTGGATATAAAAAAAACTAAGCCTATAGAATATCAATCAACCTTTATTGAGAACTTACTGTGTTCCTTCTAAGTACTATTAACTCTTTAATTCACACAAAGCCTTTAGACATAGATTCTATTTTTACCACCCATGTGTTACAGATGATGAAACTGAGGCACATAGAGTTTTTAAGGAAAGAGGCCAAGATCACATAGCTAGTGAGAGGTAGACCAGGGATTCAAACCCAGGAAGTGTGGTTTAAGTGTGACTGGACTTATGCTGACCAATGTTACAGCCACAGTCACTCAGGGCTGCTGAGGAATCAAAATAGGACTGACTGGAACTGAGATGCGTTGCATGTGTAAAATACACACGGAACTGCACTTAGGAAGAGAAGGAATGTGATAATATCTTGAGTGTTTCGCATCTCATTAAAAACTTTTATATTGACTACGTGCTGAAATAATGTTTTGGGTATATTGGGTTAAATAAAACATAACTAAACGAATTTCACATGTTTCATTTTACTTCTTTAACGCAGCTACCAGAAAATTCTAAAATTACACATGTGAATAACATGAGGAATAAGTATGACCTTATTATTATCTTCAGAGGCATTAATAAAAATCATCATCATTATAGGGACAACATCTCTATTAAACACTTACAAGCCAGGCATTGGGACAAGCCAATGTCATCAATAGTGTAGGTACCACCCTCTAGGGGGCATTCTGGAAATCTATGGGTCCATTTTTTTGGTTGTCCCAATTTGGTGGGTGCTCCTGGCATCTAGCCAAAGGATGCAGGTGGTATAATAAATCTTGGGTCAGTCTTGCCCAATGAAGAATGCCACTGAAGAGTCTCAGATGAAACATTTCATAACTATCTCAGCCTAACTGACTCAGCCTAAAACCTTACATAAAAACATAAAATATTTGTTGCACAGTTTTAATGCTTAATGCACTGAGTTTTCCAGAAATTCAGCTACCACGTTAATCAAGGAAAGATTACTTTGGTCAGAACTTTACACAAGTTGTTTTTACCATTTTAGCGAATTACATGACTGATATCGATGTTGCCCTTGTAGTAGACTTGCAGATTCAGCACGCCTGTGTTTATACTACCATCTCTGCCGTATTCAAGCTGATGTAAGCGCAAGCATCGTGCTTGCATGTGGGCGGTACCTATACTATTGATGACATTGGCTTATCTCAATGCCTGGCTTGTAAGTGGTTAATAGAGATGTTATCCATATAATGATGATGATTTTTATTAATGCCCCTGAAGAAAATAATAGGATATTTATTCCTCATGTTATTCACATGTGTAATTTTAGAATTTTCTAGTAGTTGCATTAAAGGAAAATGAAACATGTGAAATTCATTTCTGTTTTATTTAAAACCCAATATATCCAAAACATTATTTCAACATGTAATTGCTTCATATGCCATTTAGATTTGTCATGCATGGTCATTTACATATCAAATACATATTATTTTATTATAAATTGCTTTCCTTTTATTTTTTCTTTAAATTAGATTTAAGAAATTATATTCATTTAAAAATTACGCATGTAGTTAGGCTGTATTATGTACAAGTTATTTTTCAGAGAATAAATGGTGCATTATAATATATTAATAAAGTAGCTCTTGCTCCAGTAAGACTGAGAACTGACAGGCTGAATTCTTTATATGATTAACTCATCTTATCTCCCCAAATGACAAACTTCAATGTGAACATTAGGGAACTAGTGGAATAAACTGTGGTACCTCCTCCCGGTGGAATACGGTGCAGCTATGAGGAGAAACAAAGTCCTTTTTATATCCCTGGAGTGATCTTCAGAATATCATCTTAAGTGGGAAGTTAAGTCAAGAATACTATACACAGCACTTGTTCTCAAAGTGTGGTCTCTAGACCCGCAGCAGCGGTATCACCATCACCTGCAAACTCGTTAGACATGCAGAAAATTGGGTGTTCTCCTAAACCTACTGAATCAGAAACTCTGGGGATGGGACTGGCAATCTGTGTTTTAACAAGCCCCCAGATGATGGGTTTGCAGGTGAATTTGAAAGCGATTTCTATGCAGCGCGCTACTGTTTATGGTGGAAGGGAAGGGCATACAATGCAGACACACGCATATGTAATTACACTATACATATATCTTTGTTTGTTTGCATGTTTTTAAAAGATAGAAGATTAAACCATTAAATAAACAAGAGATAATACAACTATATAAAATGGTTACCTGTGAATGAGGGAAGGCTGAGGCACATGTGCAGAGCCAGACTTCTCTGAATATACTTCAAGTTGTAGATTTGAATTTGGAATCATGTTACATACATATAAAATTTTTTTAAATACAAAATAAAACAAATGAACCTATGTATTAAGTTGATGGCTTAATAAAACAGAATATTTCTAGTGATTTTAAAGCACAGTAATTTGATGTACTCTATTAGGATATAACTAAGTAGAACAAAAAGAACTACAAAGATATCTTAAATTCTTTTCAGTAATCGTTTTGTTACCCATGATATTAATATTGCTATTCTCAAACTACTGTAATGTCGACATCACTACTGGATCAAGGAAATAAGTGATTATGTTAATGCCATTAGGAGTTTAGAATTTCACTAAAAGAGAAAAAAATGTAAAATCAAACAATTTAGGGTAAAAGAGTGTCGTTCTAACTTTAAACTGGCATTACTGCTATGAACTATAATATATGTCCTCTGGAGAAATTTTCTCAGTTTGGTCCACTAAAAGGGCAGGAAACAAATGGCCAACCCACCAACAAGATGTATCCCTGGAACACAGCTGTGGTCTCAAAATACCATTCCTCCCTAAAAGAAACCTGAGTTCCCTGAGAAATAACTGAAGTCACGCCTAGGATAGGAAATGTACAAGATAAGCCTAGCCATCCTGTCACACTAGAAGTTAAGGAACCTATTACAGACTAAGGTAATGTCAAAGGACTCAACAGCCAAACTGAAAAGGTTTCCATTGACCAAAGATGGGAACGTTTGAACATTAATAAGTATAATAATGACAACAAATTAAAATATGTTAAATATGTTTAAAATCCGTTAATTCACAATGATACCAAATAACGAAACACATAAAAACCTTCATTGATCATCTCTGAAGTTGCTAGAAAGTCATCTAAAATATTTTGCAAACTGTAAAGCGAAAGAGACAAACTTGACCTGTCATTCCTGTACTAATTATATCTCAGGGTAACAAAATAATTGATGAGAGATATTTCTCTCTATAGAGTATTTAAGCTAATAAAGGAAGAAAGAATTGTAGAACTAGACTATCACCATTTGGCAAAACCTTCAGGAAATGATGAATTTAGACAATAATTGTCCTGGTAGCTACCTTAATAAAGAGAGGTATAACCTGAGAGAATTACACATTTCCTATGAATTATTCTTGAAAAAAAAGGAAATAAAAAAAATCAAACAAATTAAACTACTACTATACATATTTTAAAGGAACATAAACAACTCTACAGAGTCCACCTCAATATTTTTACTACTCTTGTATATATGGAATTCTTTATAATAAAAAGATTTAAAAAAAACTAAAATGGATACCCATGAAAACTCTGAAAACTGATTTGTATATAAATCATAGTGAATTAATTTGAGCAGATACAAAATACATATGAAGAAAGGTCATAAGGCTTGCTATCCTATTCCTCTTGGTATTCTCTCTAGGTCCTATCACTGTACTTAAGCTCATAGCAGGTACTTAATAAATTATTACATAACAATTGCTCCGATTTTTTCCCAAGGCTGCTGCTGCTTAAAATTATTAAATAGAATAACTTTCGAACAGGCATGACAAAAATTATTGTTGACACTTAGCTTAATATAACTTTCACTGGTGCACAATTTTTTAAAAATGAGTATAACATAATGGTATTGTTCTGTAAAAACAATGATAATTTTGGTTTAGACTAGAAATCATATTTTTTTAAAAAATGTAATAAAGACTATTAAAAACATTTTGATACCCAAAACATTTAGTAAAATATTTTTCTTAAAAGCAGATGCATTTAACTCTATACTGAATGTCCTAAATAAGTATATCTCTAGAAAAACTTTAGAAAAATATGTTCTACTGATGACATCTTTGCATGACGTTTCAAAAATAAGTAGTAAAAATCTATGAGAAAGAAATAATCTTTTGAGACATTTTATTAAAGACGATTTTTAGCTTCCTTGGACATATAAACTGTTTTCTTTATTATAAATAATAACCATATTAATTTTAAACAAGAAAAAGGTGGGTAACACCTATTACAAAATCTATTTTTATATCTCATTTTACAAAAGTCAATGTTAACTAAATTTCATTCTGTAGACTACAGAATGGATGCTCTTAGAAAAAAAGCATTTCATGGTCAAATGCATTTGGGAGATACCATATACTGCATTATTTGTGCAAATTCAGAGTACCAAGTCACATACAATAGTAAAGGCTCTGAGAAGTCTTCTAGTAGAAATACTCCCCACAAAATCTGTAACAGTACATTTCCAAAATTTACTTGATGATGCAACCCTCTTGTATAATGTTTCAATGTTTTATAGAACAAGCGTTGGAAATGCTGGCCTCAGTTCAAGTGTCATTTTCTAAGCCATTTTTAATCACAGCATGCAGACCAGATAGAGAAGATCTCTCCATAGTGTCATTTTATACACAGGAAAGCATACACACACAAGAAATCAGTGAGCTATTGAAAATCAGAAGCAAATTATTGTTGGGTTTCAGGAAAAGAAATAATACCCTTTGATTCACAGACTGACATGAATAATTTTCCAGTTTTAAAAACTAAACTCTATTTTTACTATTTCAAAATGTCAATGAAAATGGCTATAAAAGTTAACATAGCTAATTTTTACTATGATAGAATTGCATACCTTATAACTTGGAATAATTACTTCTACTATAGTAAAATTGTTTCCCTGAAAAGTAGAAGAGAAATTCAGTGACAGTGTCTAATTTTGTCATATTCTTTTTTATTTATTTATTTATTTATTTATTTATTTATTTATTTGTGCGGCACGAGGGCCTCTCACTGCTGTGGCCTCTCCCGTTGCGGAGCACAGGCTCCGGATGCGCAGGCTCAGCGGCCATGGCTCACGGGCCCAGCCGCTCCACGGCATGTGGGATCTTCCCAGACCGGGGCACGAACCTGTGTCCCCTGCATCGGCAGGCAGACTCTCAACCACTGCGCCACCAGGGAAGCATATTCCATTGTTTAACTCATTTAAAAACTCAACAGTAAAATAACTTTCTATGAAAACATTAAATGGAGCCCAAACAATCCAAAACTTAACAAATCAGACACAGCAGGAAATCCCGGGGTTACACTCGATAAGGCTGTTTATGTGGAAGCTGCCGTTCTCTGCTCTTGTGGATGCTCTCAATGGGACAAGGCCCTCAGTTAGACCCCAGGAAGGTACAGGCGGCTTTCTCCCTGCGGTTGGCTTTGGAAACTTAACTTGCAAGATCAACTATAGCGCTTTACCTAGCCACCTCTGAGGTTAAAAGAGAGAATGCAGTGTGATACTGGAAACACACACATGTAAGGAGAGTGGACGACCTTGAAGTATATACAGAGACCAGAAGAGAATGGAAGGAAACAAAGAAAATCATATTACGTAAAGACTTCGAAAGCCTTTCATTTCAGCTACAGCATCTTAACGGGCAATACTTAGTCTTTTTCAAAAACTCTAGAGCCCCTCTGGAGCCAAAAGGGAATCGGACAGAAAAGAATAAGGGAAAAAAAAATGCTGGAGACACTATTGTTTTCTCTTCCTCCTTAACCCCAGCCAATGTATGTGTCTTGTCTGTATCATGTTTTCCAGAAAGTAGTTCAACACTACAAAGTTGCTATCAAAGGATGTGTAGACAGACTCTTCTGCAGCTTGTTCTGAGAGAATTAGCACAGGCTGTGAAGTTGAGTAGGGTTCTAGTGCCGCTCTACCTTGTACGATCAAAGAGAGGAGGCAAATTCTGGCCAGCCTCGTGCTTTTTCAACTAGAATATGGTAGTAATAATGTGACGAATTACCTGTGGATGTATTTTTTAAAAGTGCTATAGAACTGTTGTTGCTCTCATATTGAGTTCATCATCTCTAAGAACTATAACAGAAGTTAATATTTATCTTTTCATAGATTTTTTTAAACACTTCATGAAGTTTCTTAAAGGGTGTCTATCACTCCTCACAGGGTATAAACCTATTTGTCTTTGTTCTACCTTTTTAAAGCATAGATGGTTCTCAATAAATATTCATTGAAAATGAAAGACAAATAAAAACAGTGTTATGGATAGGAGACGACATCACCAAGATGGGGACATAGGTTGTTCCCAGGAAGCCCTCACAGTATCAGCTAGCAACTAGCCACAGACAAGACAACGCTGGGGGAATCCCAGAACCTATGGGGGCGGCGGCGGAGAAGCTGAAGCTCCCCCTTGGACCAGAGACAGAGCAGGGCGCGTGAGAAGGGCAGGAAGAAGCGCTGCACTGACTGCATCGCCTCTCCTCGGGCCAGCACACTTCCACAGCCTGAGCGCCTCCCTGGGCTCAAGGTTCCTGCAGGGTAAAAAGAGAGCCCCAGGTTGACATCCAGCTCCCCCAGTGCTGCGGGATGCGTCCTGGAAGACCCACTAGGATCTGGCCTCATGGGAGTCACTGGGGGAATCTGAGACCCAACGACAGCGGATGAGAGAGCGATGGAGAAGAGGGCAAAGCTTAGAGCACCCAGCACTCAGATCTCGGTGAACCGCATTCCGTCTCACGGCAGTGCCCCAGTAGAGGTCCCAGCCAGTGGCTCTGCCCATCTGCAGAGCTGAGCAAGTGGCCCTGTCTGGCCAGGGAGCTCGGGGGGGGGGGGGGAGGGGGGCAGTCCTGCTTGATTTGGGTCCCCAGTCAGTGGGCCATACTGGCTGTGGGTCCTGATCTACCACACTGCCTAGACAGGGAAGCAAATTTGTAGCCCCTCCAGTTGTGTGCATTCAGGAAGCCTGGCCAGAGAACCTGGGCAGCCGTGGAGCCTATCCTACAGCCGCACTCAGGCAGGGAGCCAGGCCAGCAGGCCCATCCAACAGTTCAGCGTCGCCCCTGGCCCCGCATAACCGGGCAGCCTCAGCGTCCAGCCAACAGCACTGCCCAGAAGTGGAGCCCAGCCCATGGCCCTGCCCAACTGCTTTTTTTTTTTTTCTTTTTTTTGCATTACACCATATTTATCATTATGAGAAAGGTACACTAAGATATCTGTATCACTTTGGAATAATAAACAGCAATCACACCGTACTCATCATATTGGTCTCCTGAGAGGGAAACATAAAACAATTAAACATGGGATTAGAGAGTCACAAGGGCCTTAAAAATCTAGAAAAGGAATTAGAATTAAGGGGCTCTGAGATTGTTTCTTTCTTTGATCTTTCTTTTGACTGTGAATTGATGGGAAGTTTGGGGGTGAGTGAAGTGAAGTGAATTGATGGGAAGTTTGGGGGTGAGTGAAGTGAAGTGAATTGATGGGAAGTTTGGGGGTGAGTGAAGCAGGAGTTAATTATATTCTCCTTTGACTTGTTAATACAAGATAAAGATGGATAAGTTACTTTGTGATTATTTGTTCTGTGATTATACCCCAATCACTGGGCCAAAGCCAAAATACCTGTGATTGCTATAAACACCTACGTACGGCTTCTCACGTGCCAGGATCTGTTGTTACTAAGCCCTGGACGTTATTCCTTCATTCGTGGAATCTTCATACAGTGCAGTGAGACAGGTATCACCACCATCTGCCCCACACAGCTAGTCAACAAAGGCAGAGAGGAAAGCAAGTTACCAGAGCTCACCAGCCAACAGGCCGCCAAAGTGGGATGTGAACCTGTGCAAAATGGTACCAGAGTTTGTGCACGCAACCACGACACTGCAATGCCTTCCAGTGAAACACTGAACTTAATGAGAACGAGAATGGGGGGTAGGGGGCTTGCCAAGTGAGGTTTCCTTTAACTTACACGACTTGTCAATCACCAGGTAGGGGTCTTACATTATTTCCTTTACTGCTAATATTGAATTTTGATTTGAGCATGGCAAGCTCTCATTGGTCATTAATTTTTAGAAAAATGGCACGTAGAATTGTGTTCTTTCTGTTGGATTCAGATTCAGAGGCAGCAAGAACTGAGGCAGATCTCAATTCTCCTCAACTAGCTGAGGCTAGGAGTCACATCCTGGGCTCACGTGGGTTCTGACTCAAATACACTATAATTTACAGGCAGACTTTCTATGATTTTATATACTGTGGCTGCCGCAAATGTACTTAGTGAACTTAAATTAATACATGATTTGTTGCCCTAATAATGGGATGTTAATACTGCTCCCCTTCTGAGAAATTCTAATTATTTTTAATGCTTTCAACCACGTTTATATTAGTTCTTGTGCACACGTAGCAAACTGGACGGCCCAGCCCACTAGCCCACAGCAGCACCCGCTCAGGTAGAATAGTTAAGCCGTAGGATCTGAGCGCGTCGTTGTTTCAACCGTGGGTAATTTTTCTAATGTTGATAAGATAGTCTATACTGTTCTGTACCACCCCCGTTTTACACAATTCTCAGTATATGGAATCTTCAGACACTAAATAAAATTGGAGCAGTTCTGATGTTCAAATGTCTAACAATTTACACAATGAAAACAATCCACTTTTTGTGCCAATGATTTCGACAAGTTCAAGCCTGACTCCTATTCTTCTGAGACTTTTTATAAGCTTGATCGTCCATTTCTCTTCAGCTGGGGCTGAGGTGGCCCCATCTTCACATAGTAATTTACTTTATGATACACAAAGTGGTCCTCATTGTTTATGGATTTTGCATTTGTGATCACCCCCTTGCTAAAATGTATTTGTAAACCTAGCGCTGAAGTACCGTCTAGTGTTCCTAAGCACAAGAAGGATGTAATATTCTTTACAGAGAAAACATGTGTTAGACAATCTTCATTCAGGCATGAGTTAAGTGCTCTTGCTGTGAGTTGAATGTCAATGAATCAACAATATACATTAAGAGGGGGTTTAAAACACACACACACACACACACACACACACACACACACACATAAAAGAAGGTTATGTACTGATCAGTTGATGAAAATGCTGTGACCAGAGGCTTGCAGGAATCTAACCCTATTTTTCCCCTAGGAGCAATGGCTCAGTATTCATTAATTCAGTGCTCTTGGAGATGTTATAGAACATAACTACTGTGAACAGTGAGAACTGACTGTCTTTACTTAAGTTTAGTAAACAATATATCTTTTATTTAAAAGTACCTTTTGCTCTGATTGTCAGTTTAGATGTTGTCCCTTCCTTGACATCTCATATTGCCCTTCAGTTGTAACCACATTTCTTTGATCCTCTTACAGGAAAACATATATGTGACCCAATCCATTGTTCAGGTCTCAGCCTACGTCTTACCTGACTCCCAGCAGCATTTGTGAAATTTACCACTCTCTCCTTGGAAATGTGATCTGACTTCCTGGAAAGCACATACCCGGTTTTCTTTACACGTTACTGGCTCCTTCATCTCATGCTCTTTTGTTTGCTTCCTCTAACTCATCTTGACCTCTAGGTATTAGTACCCCAGGACTCAGTTCTCAAACCTCTTCTCTGATTTCTCTCCAGGTCCTTATTTGACACCATGGCATTAAGTACTCTCTACATGCTGTTGCCTCCCTAATTTCTGTTGTCAGCATCAATGTGTTACCTGAGCCTGACAACCAAATATCCAATTGTCCCCTCCCTCCAAAAATGGGATATTTAACGTATATTTCAAACTTAATATGTCCAGCATAAGCTACCAATTCTTCCTTCCCCACCCTAAACATGCTTCTTCTTTGAACTCTACATCTCAGTAAATATCCATTCTTGATTCTCCCCTTTCACCAAAATATGCTTCCAATTGATCAAAAACTCTACTCAGCTCTAGTTTTTTTAAAAATGAACAACAGCCAAGACATGGAAGCAAACTCACCATCCACTGACAGATGAACGGATAAAGAAGATGTGGTACATACACACAATGGAGTATTACTCAGCCACAAAAAGGAGTGAAATAATGCCACCTGCAGCCCCATCAATGGACCTAGAGATGGGCATTCTAACTGAAGTAAGTCAGACAGAGAAAGACAAATGTCACACGATATCACTTACATGGGGGATTAAAAAAACGATATAAATGAACTTATTTACAAAACAAAAATAGACTCACAGACTTAGAAAACAAATTTATGGTTACTGAAGGGGAAAGAGGAGGGGAGGGATAACTCAGGAGTTTGGGATTAACAGATATACACTACTATATACAAAATAAACAACCATGTCCTACTGTATAGCACAGGGAACTATATTCAATATCTTATAATAACCAATAGTGGAAAAGAATCTGAAAATGAAGATATATATATGCGTATGTGTGTGTGTGTGTATATATATATATATATATATATATGAATCACTTTGCTGTACACGTTAAACTAACACAACATTGTAAATCAACTATACTTCAATTAAAAATAAAAAAGAGTCCTGAATTTAATGACTTTCTCTCTGTCCACTATTAACACCTGAATTCCCAACTGGTATCCTGTTTCCAGGACTTCCCCCCTACAATCCACCTCCACACAGCAGCAGACCGTATTCCTCCATGCTCAAGCGTTAAGTGATCTGACCTCTGGCTGCCCCTCTGACCTCGATTTCTTGCTTCTGCCATGTTGGCGTTCTTGCTGACCAGTCACACCTCAGGGCCTTTGCACTTGCTGCTGTGTTCTTCAGCATGGAACTCTCTTCCCCTAGACAGTCTTAAGCACACTTCCTCACTTTATTCAGGTCTTTGTTCAAATATTAAAATTTTAGAGGCTTCCCCAACAGTAATCTCTATAATGGTCTCATTCTGCCCTACCTCTCCATCCTCTTACACTGAATTACTCTTCTTCATAGCATTTGCTGTGTGTTCTTATGTACATCTGTCCCTCATTTCGTCCAGCCAGAATATATAGCTTTTGAAGTCAAGGATTTCACTGAAATTAACAATATATTTCCAGTACCTAGAACATTAGTTGGCACGTAGTAGGCGTCCAAATATTGAATGAATAAAGATAACTAAGAAATGTGAATAATTTTACTTGATGAACATACGGCATTTTCTATAAATATTACTGAAAACACATCTTCCCTTTAGCACAGTTTTATACATACGACCCACTCCTCTCACTCACACATGACTTTTGTATTATTATGAACTTAGTGTTGTTGGATTTTTTTTTTATAGATTCCATTTACCCCAATTGACTATTTGTTTTCTAATTGATAGTCAAATTGCATCAATTGTGGAAGTTTCTTTACGTTGGGTTCTTTCTACATTTTGGCTTATCCCAGATACTTTGCAAAGTGTTCTTGCTTTTTTGACAACACAAGATGTTCTCGGTCTAACTTGATGTTACTGTTTGCAAATGTGGAATCAGCTATTTTCCAAGAACCGTGACTGCTTTAAGGTAATGGTTCTCAAGCATGTGAACACAACTAAATCATCTGGGGAGTTTCAAAAAAATCTCCGGGCTCAGGCTGCACCCCAGACCGAACGAATCAGAGTCTTGGCAGGGGGATCCAGGCATCAGTACTTTTTACAGGTGTAGCCAAAATTGAGAACAATAGTGGAGACCCAAATAAGGAGGCCAATTAGAACACATGAGATTTTTCAGAAGAGTATTCTCTTAACACAATTGTATCTTCCCGGGGTATATTAGAAACATATCCACAATTCACTATTCATTTTACCATTTCATTTAGGGCTTAAGAACAAATGAGATATGCTATAATTAGGCAAGAATATTTAGGCAAAAATTCATGAGGATTACTACATGGTATATAATGAATGCCTTGTTTAACTCTTGACCAGATGTCTTAGAACTAGTTTAACAGTATACAGGTCCTACTGTCGCTTTTTCACTCACTCTAATACACTTTCAAGAATGAGAAGAAAAGTAAAACCACGGTGAACGTGTTGAGAATTTTCAATAGTTCTGAAGACGCCAATGGGAACATGTCTTTCTAATGAATCATTTGTCACAGACAAAAAAGACTAAGAACTATTATGTATTTGCCCACTTCTGCCCTATCCCATAAATTTGTCTATAATTTATCTTTTCATTATTTATTTATGAACCAACTATTAGATCTATTAAAATCCACGAGACACTGGGCCAAATTATGTATGCTCACTTTGAGTTTGTACTTAATATTCAGACTGAAATTAAGTACAGACTAAATTAAGTACAGACTAAATTAATTCAGACTAAATCCTAGTAACAATGGCTAAGAGATGGATTCAAAACAGGTAAATCGTATAGAACCTGTAATTGTCTTGAATGCTAATTGGGGTCATCTGGTCCAGATATTTTTTAGACTTTTTTGGTTACTGACCTTAGATAATCATGGGGGGTTTATGGACTTTCTCTCTAGAAAAATGAATAATGCTTGGATGACCACACGGAAAATTTTCATACCACTCTTGCAGGTTTAGCCATGTGCTTCTCAAAAGCCCATTTTACAGATAAGAAAAGCAAAATCAATCAAGTGACAGTGACTTAACCGAGAACTCTCAACTCATTATACTAGTGTTTCATTTATTACTAGTTTCAGACTAGTCTCCAAAGATGGTGTATTTCTGCTTTATTAACACGTTGAACTCCTGTTTGTCCTTGAAACACCAGATTCTTTTCAACCTAGAGTGCAAAACGGGTTCAGCAGAAAATAACTCTTCAAACATAATAAAACAGAAACTACAAAGTGCTCGCGGGTTTACTAGCGTGCATCTATTTTGTTTTGTTTTTAAATTTCACACCATGTTGTTGCTTCTTCTAGTAATTTGATTTTAGGTCAAACAAAGCTGCCAGCCAGAAAGGTAGAAAATGCAGGTCCCCTTTTCCTGTACCCTAAGCGCCTACCATTTGGCTACAAAGCACTTTCCAGTGTATCTCCTGGAGCATATAATGACAGGGCCTGCAATCTACCACTTCAATCAGATTCTCACTTGTGGAAGATCATGAGGTAAAACCCACTGCACATCCTTATCTGGAAACTTCCAGGATGAGGGAGATGCAACCTCACTGACAGCCGAGACCATTGGTATTTGGACTGTGGAGATCAGTCGCCGGATGTAATGGCCACAAATGAAAGAACAGCCTCACAGTTATCAGAACACCTAAGACGATCTCAAGAGGGAGAAGATCAAGTCAGGAACCTGGGCTGACTCATTTCTCCCTCTATGACTTCTTACAATTCAAGTCTCACCTATGATGTTGCCAGACTTAGACACTAAAATGCAGATACTTCCCTGTTTGTCATGGGCAATAAGCTCAACCAATGTAGGAGCATTTCTAGATTTAATATAGATAATGTTATATTATCTATATAATATAGATAATGTTTAATATAGATGTTATTAAAACATTAATTTTAATATTCATTCTATATCAATGCAGAATACTCATCTAAGTAATACCACCCATTAATGAGACAAAATACTAATCTCATGATGGTGTACTTCATACATCTATCTAATTGATAACTTTGCGGGCGTTCGACTTCCATTTTTCTGAAAAGAGGAACAGTTCTGTGCCACTTTAGCCACACCCAGTTCACAGAACCCTTCAGGAAGATGACTATTATGGGTTGAATTGTGCCTTCTCTCAAGTCATAATTGAAATCCTAACACCCAGTACTTCAGAATGCAGCCGTATTTGGAGATAGCATCATTACAGACGTAATTAAGATAAAACGAGGTCATTAGGGAGGGCTGTAACACAATATTACTAGTGCCCTTTATACGAAGAGGAAGTTTGGACACAGACATGAACAGAGGGAAGACGATGTGAAGACACAAGGAGAAGATGGCCATCTACAAGCCAAGGAAAGAGCCCTGGAATAGAAACTTCCCTCACAGCCCTAAGAGGGAGCCAACCCTGTCAAATAGCCCCATCTTGGACGTCTAGCCTCCAGAACGGTGAGAAAATACATTTATGTTGTTTAAGCCACTCAGTCTGCAGTTGTTACAGCAACCCTAGCAAACTAACACAATGACTTGACTGTACATTAAACGAAACCAGTAAAGGATAGTGTGGGGTTGGGATCCCAGGGTGGCTCTAGTCTGTGAATGGGGTCCATGCCCATCAACCTACCTTGTTTCTTCATGGGTGAGATGGGGTAATATGCCTGTTAAATGAGCATGTATAAGCTTAAGTTAGAAAAAGACAGAGAACCAAATCACACCAAGCTTACTGTTTAATGCCACTGTTTTGTTGCGTTTTGTTTTTTTTCTCATCAAGCAAAGTGAATGTCAGTGATGAAAAAGCAATAAACCATTTCTCATCAGTGAAAATGATGGTCCAGACAGCAGTGAGTGGGAATTTCAATAAGATTTGTCCTGTGATACAGACTTCCAAGATCTGTCTTTGGAGTGTAAGCCGTGTATCAAAAAGAGAACACAGAGAAGATTATGCAGGTTTTCCAATAAATTGGAATTCTCCAAAGACTTGTATGTAATATTTGAATGTGTTGATTCACTTATTCAGTCAACTTTTATTAAATGCTAACCACTTCCCCGGTTAGAGGTGAAATTTCAGTCTTGTAGCTTTCATTGCGGACTGTACTTTTATTGTAGTCCTTATAACAACTGGAATATAATTATCATGCCAGCGTTAATTTACGTAATGACAAATCTTCCACCCCCCAGTCCACATCCAATCAGGACAGAGATGTGGTCTGTCTTTTATCCCTTCACCTGGCACAGCACACTGTTCAAAACCCCTTCACCTAGCATAGCACATTGTCGAAACATACAGAAAGAAATCAGATCGGTTCCTGAGTAAACATTATAGGGTGAGAAACGTTAAAAAACCATGGCCAAAAGGGGAGAACTGCTGTATGGGTCTATCAATTATGATTTCAGTTCCAGTTTGTAAGTTCACACGCCTACCAGAAGGAAAAAAATGATTTTTATCTCAACAACAATGTATCTCAGCAAGATTCGCTGGGGGTTACAGTGAGGATATAGGAAGAAGGAAGAAAAAATTGATGACCTACTTGTGAGGGATAAAATATATTAACATGAGAATTAACAACTTCTCCCTTTCCCCCAACTGGCTAAAGAGAATTCTGTTCTTCTCTTGAAAAGATAAAACAGAATGGTAAGAATCGAGGATTGGTAAGAACCCATCCTCCACTACTGACAGCGTTCCTCCTGCTGTCAGGAAGCAGCCTTGACTTTGCAAGGCAGGACCAGGGAACGGAAGGTGGACTGGAGCCTGGGGCCGAGGTTTTTCTGCATGGACCAGGGATCGATAAGGGGAGTGAGTGGGAGGGTAATGGGACAGTGAATGGGAGAATATTAAAGGATTTTACTTAGAGGGGTGGCCTTGGTGACAACTTTACAGCGTCATACCATCAGGGAAGGATCTGAACTATTTTGATGTTATTTTGGGTTTTGAATTAAGTTCTTTATAGTGTTGAATGACCACATTCCTTGACCTCACTGCAGATGCTGGTACTGCCAGAGACCAAAGAGGGTGCTGCCTTTTTTTTTTTTTTTGGCCATGCCTCGTGGCTTGTGGGATGTTATTTCCCCAACCACGGATTGAACCCTGGCCCTCAGCAGTGAATTAGGTTATGGAGTCCTAACCCCTGGACCACCAGAGAATTCCCCTATCTTGCTGTGTTTACGTGTCATTCCAACACTGGACAGGTATGGGCCAAGGCTTCATGCATCTCCGAGCATTCTGACATATTTCATACCCAACGCGTCACCGAATCACTGGCTCCTTTCTCAAGGGTGAAATGCAATTTAATAAGGTTGAAGAAAACATTATGCTGCTTTCCTTTACACTTATGCAAGGAAGGGGAAAAAAAAACCTCCCCAAAGAACCTCTGTCCATTAAAGAGGAAGGAAGATAAGTTCTGGATGCCGAGAGGAAAAGGAAAATTAGCTTAGCTAGGCAGACAGTCACTGCACCCACCTGCTCCACACAGGAAACGCGAAGTTAGCCAACTCAGCTGTTATAAGAGGAACGCCTCCACGACAGCCTCTACGCCGTGCTGTAGAGGGTAAGGAACACACAGGGCGACCCTGGTAGGGTTTCTCAGTCTGAAGGAGAAAAGCCATCGTGGGGACAGAAGAACAGTTTCAGCGCACCAACATCACACTTGCTAAGGACAAAATCTATCATCCAGTTACCAGGTCGCATCTATTTCCCCTCTTAGATCTGCATGCATCCATTTATGTTGAAACTGCAATCTTACTTTATGTATATTAGGAATAATATTTTACACTGTAAGAAAGCAAACGTGAGGGTAAATTATTCACATCCCCAGGCACTCAGCAGAGAACAGAAGGCGCTCTATCAGCAGGCATGTACCGCCTATGATACGCACGACGACCGCATCTCGGGTCAGCAGAGACCTGGCTGGTCTACGGCGCAGCAGCTTGGATTGTGTGAAAGTGCTTGGGGGCAGCGTCTTCAGTGACTAAGTGCACAGACTCTGGCTGGCTCGCTTTGGTTCGCATACAGCTCCAATGCTCTCAGTGCGATTCTAGTCAAGACACTGAAGCCCATCTGCATCTTCATTTCCTGCCTGTAGATGATGATGAGTACCTCCTACGTCCTATACTGTCGCAAGGATTAAGTAAGCTAATATGTACAGGGTGCTTAGAATGTAGTTAGCACTGAAGAACTGCTAGGAAAATTTTTTTTTTTCTGATTAGATGGGATGGTTCATACTTAAAATCACACAAAGTGTTAAGTTTCATTAGACGCTGAACACTCTATAATAACCAATGTCTAAAAACTAAATATGATAAAGATTAATGAGCACAGAAGTTACCACAATAAAAACTGTGAGTACATGATGAAATTGAGATCCATGAAAATGGAAGACTACCTCTGCTTACGCAATGGGGACTCCAATTCATTCCAGCAGTGTGCATCTCGTGATTTTATAAGTTCATGTTAGGCATTACTATTGGTTGAATTTTTTCTTACTTCAGTATGCTTTGGGAGGACACTTTCTCAGAATCAACAAACTATCAGCAGAGTAGATTTTATATAACTCGACCTTATATAAATAAGAAACCTGTATATATCTGATCAAATTACTTTTTCTATTCTACTAAAATGTGATTTTTTTTTCACCCTCTGCTGAATATCATGGTTTTGTTTGACAAGCATATTATCCACGGAAAAAGCTTTGAAGAGTTGGATTGCATAATCGGTCTTCCTTTATGTTTCTTTTTAAGAAAAATACTCTTTTCAATTTTAACACATTTTCTCCTAGAAATCCTCTTTCTTATTAGTGTATATTGTCAATGTTGAGTTCTTCCATTTCGCATCTTAACATCAAATAAAGCCGTCATGCATATTAGAACTGATGGAGAATTTCAGTGACTAAAAGAGAGAAAACAGAGTGAATCACAGTGAGGAAGAGCCTGAAAACACTGCCAGGAGCTTGGGAGCTGGGCTCCTGCTAGGTCTGTCTTCACAGCTGACTCTGTCTTCTCTTTGCCGTCGCAGCGTATCGACAAGGTTGAGCTAATGACACCATTGTGTAGGCAGAGAAATGTGTCACTACTTACTTGCTTCATTACGTGCCTGACAACATTTCCATAACATCCATTTGCGGAGTGCTGCACACGTGTTCCGTGCTCAGGACCACGAGTCTGAGCAGACCGCACAGAACCAGGCTGCTTCCTGCAAGGAACCCACTGACAGGAGAACCACTCGTCTGGCGCCAAACCTACCAGCACCTTCAAAAGTCCTATCGATCACTTTGGAGGGGGCTAAATATTGGGAAGCCCCGATACGAAAAAAAACAAAAAGTTTTCTTGTTCGTTGTGCGTAACTGTAACCCATTTCTTAAAGCAAGCTGGAAATCTACGTTGATTTAAATAAATCCTTAGCTTCGAAATTATGTGCAGCCGTTCAGACTCAACGAAATATTGATTCAAAATCAACAGGCTGCCCTCTAGGAGTCTTTCACCATAAAGGCAAACATTTTATTTAGTGCACTTGATTCTCACCTATGGCGGTCTTGCAGTCTTCTAACATGAGGGAGACTGATTTATTTCAGATCAGGCAATTTAAATAGAACGTAACCTTGCCACACAGGTAAAAGCACTTGCCCCGGGCTATTACTTAGCCTGACCACAGGGCTTTCTGGAAACAGCCGCAGCTTATAAGTGTCAGCTCACGGCTAAATCAATGTTTATGCATGATGCATCTCTGAATAGCAAACACTGGCTTGCCTGCAAGCTAAACAATGTTTTTATCTGTTTGCCTATTTCTGGTTCTTCCACCACTGCACGGAGTGTTGCAAATCGCATTTAGTAACAATTATTTGCTGGTAGCTCATGAAAAGCAAAGTGGTGTGATTAATGAAAAGTGACACACAACGATTACTTTGTCGTGCCAGTCTCCTTGGCAAAAGAGTGCCTCTGCTGAACCCAAGTCTGACCTCCTTTACCTTTAACAAGGTCAAGGGGGATGCTAAACGCCGGGAAGATTAGTTCCTACAAAGGCTCCAGAATGACTTAACCAGGCTGCTTTCCCTGGTGAACTGCACAGAGCCAATTAAATAGAATGACGCCGCTTTGACCTCGGTCACAAAGATGGAATCAAAAACAGATGACATGTTTTCTCCTGAAATATGTAAAGCAGAAAACTCAGACATTTGACATGGCACTATTCCCTATTCAAAAAATAAAAATAAACAAGTTTAAAATCAAAGTTTGTCCAAACTGATCAGGAGATGTGCTCTACGTTCTCCTTTTCTGATTCAAATCAAAACTGTTGCTCTACCCCATTCCACCGAGGGACGCAACGATACATTTCCTTGTTGTTCTCGTGTGGCCCTGCAGAGTGACAAGCTGACAAAATGACAGCGACCGCTACTGTAACAGGAAATTTACCTTTTAAAATATATCTCTTGTGACCAAAAATAGTTCTTTTTTTTTTTTTTTTTAAATAGCAGAGTAGTATAAATAGGTCACAAAGAGTGGGTGGGGGGAAGATGATAATCTTTGACGAGATTAAATATTTCATCAAGATTTCTAAGCTTCTCCTCAGGTGCTCAATTTAAACTGGTAAACACAGGAGAACAAGTCAGTAGCAATGGAGTGAGACACAAAACGGAATGGATTGTATAAGAAAAAACTGCCCAAGTCATGCTTAATGAGATCACACAGCAAAATATATTTTCTCCTCCCCTCGTATCCCACCAATTCTAGCAGACTGATTCTTTTTTTTTTTGCACCAGTAATACTTACAACTTGAAGCAATTGCTTCTTTTCAACTTCATTAAAATTAAGAAATAAACATATGTCCGAGATGCAAAAAATTATACATCTTCCCACCACTAACTTCTATTAGGAATGCTTTCTTGCAGAACAAAAAAACTGACTCTGAAATAAAATAAAAATCAAACTTAGAAATGCTGACATTCACTTCAAGAAGGCAATTTTCATGAGCGTTTTATTTTCCCACATGCAATCCGCACAATCTAGCAACATTGTTCTCTGCGGTCAGTGCCTACTTTATTGGAAATCGTCACTGATTCTGAATGTGAATGACGGAACAGTCACGATGGAGGGGCACTTTTGAACTTTGCAGGAGAATTTTTGTTTTCGAGGAGAGGTCTACAGGAAGATTAAAACAAAATAAATGGGTATACTTCATCAAGATACTACACTCATTTGTCAATGATTTTTTGTTAAAAGAATAAAAATCCTCTTCAGAAAATTCGATGGTTAATCCTCCTCTGAATTTCAATGCACGTTAGTTACGCAGCCATTCGTTAATCGTGGAGGTTAAGCTCGTAGGTGCTAACCGTCTCATAGGGTACCTCCAATTTGCTTCCTGCAATTATTAGACTTCAAGAGGTTTCTATAAAGATTCGCTTTCTTCCAAAACAAAACAAAAGTTTGTCTATGTGAGATGATAGTCAGGTATATTTCTAATTCCAAACCTTAAAATGAAACCGCATAAATAAATATACTGAGAGTCCTTGGCCTAGGTTACCTTCTTAATTTAAAGGAAATTATATTTTGTACCTATCTCAACTGTGAAAAAGTCCTCAGCTAACTACTTTCTATAAGTTGTATAATGAAGATTAATAATAACTAACCAATATGTCTATAAAATGTAACATCTGCAGCAGTTAAAAAGGAGGAAGTACTGAGAGAAAAATGCCAAAAATCGCTAAGTAAAAGAAGCAAATTGTGTATGATACTCAAAATGTTTAATAAATGTTCACGTGTGGGAACAATAATAATGAAGCAGTAATACTACAGCTACACTGTTTTCTAACACTTGTCTACAGGCCTGAATCCTGATGGAAACAGGTGGGCACACAAACTCAGCCCCTAACATGACCGTACATGGACATGTGGAGGTTTACCTCAACAGTGTTCTCTTTGTTCTTCTACTTAAAGGCAAATATATTTTTCCATCACTCAGTCTGTGGCAAAATAGTTTCACCTAGACTCTTTCTAAACAAAACAAGTTAAATAAAAGTAATTTTTATTTAGACCCTTTAAACACATTGGTATTAGTACCTTCTATTAGGAGGAACATAAAAGAGCAGATTTATATTCCTGAGGGCTTTAAAAAGAAGGGACAATTGTGCATGGAATGAATAATTGAAAATCACTTTTCTTATGACAGATATTAAAATGTATAGATAACTTCTAGATTTGGAAGACACCTTCAAGATCATTGTGATTATACTGGAATGCAGACTGAGGTCCAAAGAAGACAGGTATTTTGCCAAGATCTTACTGCTACCCTTTGGCAGATCTGAGATCAAAATCTTGATCTGCTACCACCATGTTATATTTTCTCTCTGTTCCACACTGCCTTTCAGTGTGTAATCCTAAAACCAAAACCACAATTTTATTAAGGTCATGGGATTACTGAATAAGATGGCTACTATTCTAGAGTATAGTTCCAGATTTGGAATGTGTCAGAGCGATTTTTTTCTAAAATAAAGTTTCCAAATGCAAGGCTTAGACAAAGTGAGAGAGAGGCATGGACATATCTACACTACCAAACGTCAAATAGACAGCTAGTGGGAAGCAGCCGCATAGCACAGGGAGATCAGCTCGGTGCTTTGGGACCACCTGGAGGGGTGGGATAGGGAAAGTGGGAGGGAGACGCAAGAGGGAAGAGATATGGGGATATATGTATACGTATAGCTGATTCACTTTGTTATACAGCAGAAACTAACACACCATTGTAAAGCAATTATACTCCAATCAAGATGTAAAAAAAAAAAACTCCCCCCCAAAATAAAATATTGGATGTAGAATTTAAAAAAAAAAATGCAAGGCTTATGTGTAGAAAAGTTCTTTGGCATTAAAGTAAATAACTAGAAATATTTTTAAGTTCTGAAATAGACCCTGGAGGACAGCAAGGATCTCTGGAATCGGATTTCGATGGTCCTTGGCTGGTTTTTGGCCTCGGGCACCGTACTTATGTCTTTGAACGTTAGTGTCCTCATTCGCAAAGGAAGATGTATTAAGTTCTATCTTGAGAGTGCTTTCGCTTTCTTTTTCTCTTTAAGATTAGGATAAGAAAGGTACCTGACACAGTGCCTTACAGAGTAAGCATTCAATAGAGGTCAGTTTCTTCCTCTTTACGCTCAGAAATTAATAATAAAGAGAAAATAATCTGCTGGGAAATCTGATTATTCTGCACAGATCACTTAATCGTGGTTAACAACACAAATGAAGGGAGATTTGCACTGTAATGTAACATTGAAAAACCAGGAAATGGAAGAAATGACTTCGGTGTGACGGCTCTCAGAGCTTTGAAGGAAAAGACCTTAGACTTGGCTTCAGTCGGCTGGCTATGGAAGGGAGACCTGTGCCCTCTTTCTAGACTCTCCCTGGTCCCCATGGCTTGGTGAGAATTCTTGCTACAGTCCGCCCACCGCAGAACAAAGACCAGACCTGCCCTAGGTCGAGACAGAGTTTTATTTGAAGGTTCTTGAGGCCACAGTTCTGCTTTTGAAAAGGCTCGGTAACAGGAGACAGATAATTATTAGGAATCCAGGGTTCCTCATCAGTGCGGGAGGTGAGACACCGAGAGAGGAGGTAGTTGATCCCAGAACCCTTGTGACAGAGAGAAAAAAATTAAGAAGATGAGCTCTGGCTTCTGACACTGCCCTTGTCCTTCCTTCGTTTCAGGTGCTGCCCCCTTGTTCCCTGGCGTCCTGAGGACTCTGTGGTCTGACCCGCACCCTCCTCTCTGTGCCTTGATGGAGTCGGAGGGCAGAAATGCAAAGAGCCCTGAGTGCTGGCGTCAAAAGGTTTGAGTTCAATCTCTGCGCCTGTAACTCACTAGCTGTCACCCCAGAGACTTAAGCTCTTGAGCCCCAGTCCCTTCATCCGCAGAATGAATCTCACAAGTCGGTCTGTTAACCACATATTGAGTCCAGTATCATACGCCAGGCTCCGGGCTAGGCACTGAGAATCTAGAAATGCATCGCACTTGGCCCCTTACTTGAAAAGTCTTCCTAACTAGATATGTCTTAGGAACACACAGAAAGAGACAAATAAAAGTACCTCCCTGGAGCTATGGTGAAATATAATGTTATATATATAAATCTATGGAGTTATTAGAGAGGATTCCATGTTTCACATTCGTATTATTATTGGAGAGATTAGAGGACATTCCTGATACATTGTTCATGTGGGCAGCGTATTACTGTGGCCTTCAGGAAACAACTTCCCTTTGTTTGATACAATGGTGAATAAATGTCAGGTAATAAAGGAAGTACTGATGACGGAGAAGTTGGGAGAGGCAGCAAGGCAGCAGCAGAGAGACGTGTTGCTTCTCTCTGCTGTGTGCTATAACCTAACAGTGAAGTGCTTTATCATCATGAGATTTCTATTACACATGCCATAAAACTCTGACTCTGTCAGCTAAAATGTCTCATTCTATTAGTTCTTAATGTACACGGATACCTGTAATGGAATTCCACCAGTCTTATGACTCACCACATGGCATTGTCATGAAATGCCAAAATAATAGTCTTTGAAAATGCAAACGCATGTCCAGCTTTTGGGAGCTCATTTACTTTCAATTATTATTCTCAGTAAAATTTTCAGAATGGTAAAAATATATGCAGACTTGCAGCTAAGTGCTGTTTTAACTCCTACATTAAAAAAAAAAAAAGCCACTTCTAGAAAGTGCTTAGCCTATAAAAAGAACACAAGCAGTATTACTGACTATTCCATGTCATAGACTGTCCGTTTTCTTGAGCAAGTTGGCAAATGGCTGTGCCCACGTCTCCATCACACGGTAATACAGCAGTCTTCAAATCTTTTTTTTCACTTTTAATCTACAAAGTCACATACTCTGCTTAATGAAGTACTTTGATAACATAAAAGGATTTCTGCCCATTCTGGCTCAGAAGCTAGAAGTCTTTCAAACCTAAACAGTTATCTCCCTGCTCAAGAGAAGATGGGAACAAGCAAATTCACAGGAAGCTCCGTCTTCGGCAACACTGTGGGTACGGCCGAGGACATGGCAGTGGGAGGGAAAGAAAGCGAAGTTGACTAATCAACCAAAATTTCAGGATTTCATTGTATCGCTTGCTCTTCTGTGAAATCCCAAAATATCAGAAACACTTTGTTTAAATATACAATAACTAATAAAACCGCAGATGAGCGCTACATTTAATTGATTTGGGGACTGCCCCAAACTCTACTCAAGGTTCCAAACTGGGCTACTGGAGCTTAAAACTGAAGACTCCTGAAGATGCCTTTTATTATCCTTAGAACAAAAACTTAGTCCGTGCTCTCCTTTTTTCCCCAAAGTCTAAGTCAGGAGACCACTTAACTGTGCTCTTCCTAGTGGCCCCAAGTCTCACTCATGTATGATCAGAACGCATCAGGCCCTCTGGGCCATCCCCACCACGTGTCTTAAGGACTAGAGTGTAGATGGCAATTAACACACACAAGAAATAAAAATTACAGATGATGGACCTCATTAGAAACAAATAAACCTAAGGGGTCACCTCTGAAGCCTTGTGAAGTCTCTAAGACAAGTCACAGGGAAATGAACATTTTGGTTTGTGACCCAACAGACACAACATTGTAAACTTCCCATGGGATATTTAGAATAAGCTCGCTCTTAACTACGGTGTACTTCTTTACAGTCAGCTGAGGTAGGTGTAGAAGACGAATGTCGCGTGACGCCAACTGTAAGAACCGGTCGTTTGGAACCGAAAGGTTTGGTGCCTCTGATCTGCTACAGGTTGTCTAGGTAGCAACGCTGCACGACGGAGGCTGGGAACAAGGGCAGTCATGCTCTCTGGCTGTGCCTGCTGTGTCCTTCTCTCCCCAGGCCCTCAGAGGATTCCCTAAATACCCCGAGCCCTCCTCTGCGGTGCCTCTTCTCGAACTAAACTCCTCCCCCAGGTCTACGGCAAAGGTTGTATCTCTTGGTACAGCTAATCTCAGTGAGCTGCTGGGAGGTGGTATGTTAACTTGGGGGGTTAATAAGATTATTAAGGAAAAGAGAGAGATGAATTACTAATGGTAGAATTTCAACGGCAGCGAAGACCCCCTGAGGCCCCTCACACCATGCCATACATGTTCTCCTCCTTGTTCTAGCCATACATCCTGACCTGCCTAGTTTCTTTGGTGTTACCTTAATAGTATATTAATATTCCACATCTAAATTAACAGTGTTAATGGACCCACACTTTCCCAACTGTTGGAATACCAAACGAAATGCACGGATTATATGCCATAAGATCAATCATGTAAAATCCATTGGCTCGTGGCCGCCATCAGGGAGGGAATAAGTGATGAACCTTTTGTTTTAAAGTAAAATGCATCTTACTAGAACTCTGACTTGGTAATTACCTTGAGAATTAGACTACAACCTAAAACCCTAAAAATGACACAGCGTGGCATTTCCCAGTGATCGTGAAGCCTCTGATACGTCAGCCTCTTAGACTCAAACGAGAGAGTGGAAGACACCACGGTGAAAATTAATTGTAAGTGCCCAATGCTTATCCAACAGCGACGCTTTTGCAGAATGCCTGACTATCTTTACTGAGGAAAATTTGCCACGTTGATTATAAATGCGGTATCTTAGCTCTTAACACATTTTACAATTTGCCCATAATGGTTCCAAGGGAACTTGTAAACCATAGTAAATCATAAAATTCATTTTGCTTTGCATCAATTCATCCGTCCCTGCTCCAACTAATCACCTCATTTCAAAATTCAATAAACCTAAATACCTGGATTTATGATGCTTTGTCAGAATTAGCAGGGGAACATCAACAATGTGGAATGAGAAGTCGACTGCAACTTAAAGACAAGCACCTAGTTGAAAACAATTAAAAAGACTCGGCAGCAATCATTATATCCACGGTGTTAGCAAATAAAATAACTTAAAACTGATTTAATTTCTGCTCTGGGAGATGGGGGGAAGCACAGAAAAACCTTAATTTAGTCAGTTAAAACACTGAAGTCGTTTGAAGCAAAATTTTAAAGTGACTGTGAACTGGGCTTGTAGTATTAACAGTTCTTAATTGCAAAGGAAGTGCACACACAGGTGTATTTTTAAGGATGTATTGGTTGGTCACATCGTACAATGCTCACAGTACTTCTTGAGACTTATTTTCCTTACAGGAATTTTGATGGTGAATACCTTATTACAGGTGTATTCATGTAAACCCACTTCCTGTACTATTACAATATACAGGATAAGAAAACAAAACAATATTTTCTAGTCTAAGCAAATTAAAGCACAATCCATGTAAAGGGGTCCCCTTTGCTAAAACTGCATTTTTTTTTTTTTTGTGGTACGCGGGCCTCTCACTGCTGTGGCCTCTCCCGTTGCGGAGCACAGGCTCCGGACGCACAGGCTCAGCGGCCACGGCTCACGGGCCCAGCCGCTCCGCGGCATGTGGGATCTTCCCGGACCGGGGCACGAACCCGCGTCCCCTGCATCGGCAGGCGGACTCTCAACCACTGCGCCACCAGGGAAGCCCTAAAACTGCATTTTTATACACACTTTAAAAAGATGTTATTCACCTTCTATATGAAACACTATCTTCTGATTTATAGTTCTGTTAGAGAAAAATGTCTGTAACGCTGATAGGAAATGTATGGTCTTGTGTGTGGTGTGTATACACACACACACACACACACACACACACAGAGCTCATATTCATTACTTTGAGTTGCGGAGCCAGAGAGAAAAAGTACAATTATCTTTGATTTCCAGCTCAAATATAAAATCTGGAGACATCAGTTAAGCAGCTGTTCATACTCATTGTCTCTCAGTGTATATTTAAATTAAAATAATTTCTCTGCTAATAACAAAAATGAAGGCCTTCACATTTTATTTTTAATGTTTTCTTAATAAATTTTTCTTGCAAGACTAAAATGCTATAAAGAAAAATAACATGTATGAAGATGCACAGCACATTAGTAAAGACAAAGCGAAAAAACAGATATTTTCTGTAAAAAGACTTAAGAAGGTATCTGATTGTTCGTCACAAAAGGTCTATATGGTTCTGTTGCCCCTTTAACTAAATTCTTAGAAGTAATCAGATGCAAAATGACAAATGGCAAGAAAAGCACATACCACTGTTGAATAATTTTATCATTTATACCTATAACTGTCAATCCACGAAGGACTCTTTTTTATATGTCACCTAAATCATAAGAGCTGGTACCTTTCTCTGTGATTCCTGTTAGCCCTGCTCCATGATTTACTGCTAAATTATTTCCCTTCTCTTTCAGGAAATTTTTTTATCTCCTTTCTGTGATTGATCTCTCTGGTTTGAATGAGCAAAGCTTTTTAGATGAGTGAGTGTCACAATTTCGTTGAGTATAAATTTTTTCAGCGTGATTTTTTATACATGTTTTTTTTTAATGTGCTCAGAAAAGACAATTATTTATTTAAAGGCTTGTATTTCCATTAGGAAAAAATCCTTGCCTACCTCAGTTACATGTTCCAGACTTTTCTCCCAGAAACAAATGGCGTTTGCTTCAACAAGACGTGGTGACAATGGTTATCGGCAGTGACATCGCACACTCACAGAGCTCTTCTAGGAAGTAGACGGCCCTGGTTTGAGTGATTTAAGACCACAGAACATCTTGGTATCTACTTTCCCTGTGTGTGTGAGCACTAAATGATCGTGTGTGTGTGTGTGTGTGTGTGTGTGTGTGTGCGTGCGTGAGCTCTCCTGCTGGTTCGTAAATGCTAACAGACCTGCCCTGCCTGTGAATAACTAACATATTAGTCCTTGAATTTTAGTCCTTTGAACAGGGAAAGCAGATGTTTCAAACTGCCTTAACGAGCCCCACCAACTGGACCCTGGTGCCATGTTGGATGCCCGGGAATCATTCTGTTTCGGATGGACACATCCAATACGCACATGGCAGTCTTTCCGAAGGCAACTGAAACTGCTCCCTTCCCACCCACCTTCTCATACATCTTTTCTCCCTTCTTTTATGACGAGCTTTACCTCAGCTTTTCACATTTATGTACCTAGCGCTCATGTTCACTATATAAATAGTCAAGTTGCCTTTGTGCTGCAGTATACCTAACCTACCTCAAGAAGAGCACACTTAGCCAACTTGTGTGTGTGTGTGTGTTTGGTAGTTTAGACCATCTAACCTTTACCATGAAAGCTGTTTATAGATTATAATGTAAGTTTTATCCACCTTCTCTTCCTTTGCCCTCTCTGAAAGAGGAATGACCACAAGGAACTCAATTCTTAAATACAGTAGAGGAAGATCTACTGGCCTTAGTTTTGCCGAAAACTGGATTAGCCACCACTGAGTAATGCTAGTTTGACCTGTGTCTACCTGCAACTCCCGGCCCGACTTCACCATAAATACTGTCAAGAGAACCCTGGCCATAGGGAAAGCACCAAGGCACTGAGCCCAGGCTCAATAAACGTTAATTCCTTTTCCTTTCTTTTCTTGTGCCTTTTGACCTGAAGATCCAGCAGGGAGATCATCTTCCCATGCATGGCTTCTCCAAGTTGGATAAAAATTCCAGTTGGGTTTCATACTTCTGCTCTTTTTCAATCCATCCATCCATCCACCTATCCATCAATAAATAAAATATCAAATTTAGTTAGAAAAAAATCAAGCACTGTCAAAAATCAGATTTTTGAAAAAAGAGCCACGTGCTCTAATTTTCAGATGACGTTTCCTCGAAACGTATGGTGTCTATACAAAACTAGATGAGATACCTTTCCTGAGATTCTTTACCAAAAATTATTGAAAAGTGGAATTCTAAAGATAGGCGCAGGCCACCCATGAAGAGAACAATGCAGGTGGGCAGCATTACCCCTGCACTCTTCACGTGTGCACTCATGTGTGCACTCTTCACGTGTGCACGCTTCACGTGTGCACTCATGTGTGCACTCTTCACGTGTGCACTCTTCACGTGTGCACTCACGTGTGCACTCTTCACGTGTGCACTCTTCACGTGTGCACTCCTCACGTGTGCACTCCTCACGTGTGCACTCTTCACGTCTGCACTCACGTGTGCACTCTTCACGTGTGCACTCTTCACGTGTGCACTCTTCACGTGTGCACTCATGTGTGCACTCTTCACGTCTGCACTCTTCACGTGTGCACACCTTCATTCGTTCCCGCCTCGCCAGGCATCCTGTTCCACACATTGGGCTATTCATGTGGATTTAAAGATAAATAAAATCTGTGTGTGCCAGGTAGAGGGGAAGAGAGAGCAGCAAAGTGAATGGTGAAGACAGAATTGGATGTATCTTCATTTCGAGGCAAAGAGTTAAGCCACAGACCATGGGTAACCAGGGTTAAGGCAACCCTGTGAAAGGGAGAAGTGAACTGGAAACGGAAACGATAATCTGGCATTTTTCAGAA